>NW_012148775.1:988227-992698 GCF_000956105.1 Propithecus coquereli | reverse complement strand
TTGTGCTCTTGGGTGAGAAAGACTTCAGCTCTCTAGGAATCGGTTTCCACCGCTGTCAGATGGAGACAATAACAGCCCCCACCTCTCAGGAGGGTTCAGTGTCTGGTGCGTAGCAAGTGCTCAAGCAGCTGCTGTTATTAAGATTGGGGTTTTGCCTTTTCCATTTATAGCCCACGAACTCCGCTTGCACATTTTCAGCCCTTCTCTCTCTCTACTTGGTCTCAAATCCTCCTCATTCCCCGTTTACTCACAGAACTAGGAAAGTTCATAGAAGTGTTTATTCCATGCTGTATCTGATATCTATTGTTGTCTAACAAACCACCCCCAAACTTAGTGGCCTAAAACAATCACAATCATTTATTTTGCTCATGAATCTGCAATTTGGTTGGGACTTGGCAGGGTGACAGTTCTCTGGCCCATGTGGCATCAGGTGAGGCAGGTCAACTGCAAGCTGGAGGATCCACTTTCAAGATGGCACAATTACATGGTGGGCCAGTTGGTGCCAGTTTCAGGCTGGGAATTCAGCCAAAGCTATGGGCTGGGAAATGTGGTTCCTCTCCACAGGTTGCTTGGGTTTCTTCATAGCTTGGTGCCTGTGTCCCAAAAGTGAACCTACTAAGAGAACTGGGAAGTGTGTAGCATTTTTATGAACTAGGCTGGGACAGATAGCACCACTTCCATGATATTCTATTTATCGCTCAAGATAATATCAAAGGTGTACCCAGGTTCAAAGCCAAGGGACATAAACTCTTGATGGGGAGTGGTAAGGCTCTAGAAAAGCATGTGGGATTGGACATACTGTCGTAGCCACCTTTGGAAAATACAATCTGCTACACTTAGCTACTTTCTCTCTCCCCCAACCCATCTCCTACCCTCCAAGCGAGGCACTCCACCTAAATCAGCTACCTTCCCCAACCAGTCCTCACCAAGTCAGAGCTAAAGAAAGCCAAGCTAGGAGCCTCACAAGACGTTGAGCTTACTCCCTGTCCTCTTCCTAGTTGATTTGGATTTTCTGTGTGAATATGCTGGTTTGGGCAGTTTTGCCTCCATTCAACTGATCGTTTGCAGGAGGTAGTTCTGGGAAGGGTGGGTGGAGACAAAACAAGAGAATATCACAAAATAGTGTGGTTGAGTTTAACCCTCATTTAGGAATGTAAAAATGGAGGCTCAGGAAAGTGAACCTAATCTAACAGGTCAGCGCCAGGACTTGTATCTCCTGATCCCAAAGTCAGTGCTCCATGCTGCTACTGCACTGCCTTGAGACCCAAAGAATTTTGATAAAATATTTATTCACTAATAAGAACTAACATGCACCCCAAGTACTAGAAGGGCAGCCATGGCCTGCCCTAGACCTTACTGAATGGGGAGCCTCAAGCAATCAGGTTCTATAAGATGCACATGATGAGTCCACCCTTTCATGTACAGCTGATTGGCTTAAGTTCAATCACCTGACCTAAAGGCAGCCAATCCACAGGCTTAGTACACAATGCTGAGCTGAGGTGATCAGATTCTCTCTCTCAGAAGCGTGAACCAAGAAATAAGAAGAAGGCATCTATTGATGGGAACGGAAGCTGAAAGACCCTGAGGCAACAGAGTGGGGTTGGAGCCACCTTAAAAGCCTATGCAAGTTGATATTTAGATGAGCAGAAACTATGAGTTAGACATAGGCTGGTTGTCTGCAGAAAGGAGAGGAGAGTAGTCGCAAATAAAGATAGAGAGGAGGAGTGACAAAAGGAGAGAGAAGACTATCATTAGAGCCATTTTAGATTCCGAGAACTTTCCATTCCGGTACCAGAGATCTTATGATTAAGCCCCTTTAATTTACACTGGCCTGGGTCCCTTGCCAGTTACCTCACTGCCTTACCTACTAAAACATGTAGATGGTATTCACCCATTTCTCACATAAAGAAACTGAGGCTCAGAGACATTCACTGACTTACCCGAGAAGGCACAGGCATTGAGTGAGCCTGGAATGCAAGGCATATGGGATGCCTGAGCCCTTTCTTCCGTATCTTTTGAAAGGTTGTCCCTCTCTCTTATCTGTCCCACTAGCAAACACTACCCTCAGCACCACCCCTTCTGGGAACTTGTTACTGGGAGGCTGCCATGAAGTTTGTTTTAGCAACAACCCTGTCCTTCACAGACGACTTTGCTTTGGGATTCCATCTCCCTAGTGGAATTCTTTGATTCTCCCCCCTCCCTTTCTCGAGCTGAGTTAATTGCCAAGACTGTGGGGGAAATCACACTACTCCTTAGTTCACCCAGCAGGACCCCAATCCTTAACAAGGCAACTTTCTGACAAAGTGTGTTAGATGGCCTCAGACAAAACTTTCCCAGCAGGGGACTGGAGAGGGAGAAAAATTAAAAGCAGAAAGGAGGTGAGGTGGAGGGGAGAGAGATTTCTTTCCATCGATTTCTTTGCCAATGAGAAGTCTTTAAAAATCACTTTTTAGCTGCAGCCCTCAGATGCATGAGCCGTTATGCTGAAGGAAGGAGGAAAAAAATCAAACTCTGAATCAACTCAAACTGTGATCTTTCATTCATCTGAACGGGCAGCCATTTTGGTAAATGGAAAAATTAGAAATTCTAACAAAAGGAAGAGGGAGTATCTGAGGAAGGATAGGCCTTGGACAAAAGTGTGAGGTTGGCACATCTGATCTGACTTCAGAACCCCTTAGTGCCCCATCTTTGCCCCTGATCCCTGGCCCAGGCAGAGCCTACCTTGAGTTAAGTGAGGAAAAGAGGAACTTGGCTTCCCCTCCCTCCCAGCTTCTCTTCTTGCTTCCTGGTGGACCTCCTTTGACTTGCCTCATTCAGTCTTGGTGTTATCTATCCTGTTACTGTTCTTGGCTGCTAGCAACTGACCCCCAGGAGGGGCTAATTAATAGTTAAACAAACTGCTAATTAAATGGTAATGAAATCTAAGCTGTAGATACCCACTCCTCACCAATCGAAAGATATTTGAGATTTGAAAAAGGGAGCTCCCGAAGTGTCCAAAGTCTTCAGGGCACAAGGACTCTACGATGGAGGAATGGTAGGCAGTGCACTGATAGGGGGTGTGGTAGATGCTTCCGGGTGCTGCCAAGGTTCAGAATTGAAAGACTTATTATCCCAACTGCTGAAGTACTTTCTGGAAGAGAGTCCTCTGCAATCATCCCTTTATTGCTTCAGCTGAAGAGAGCTGAGACCTCATTCAAGGTCATGCCCTCATCCCTGGGCACCCTGCATCTCTTTGCTGATTAACAGAGGGTATACAGGCCCAGCCTTTTTGCTGAGACAATTTCAGAGACAAGTTGGAAAGATCATCTCATCTTCAGAACTCCCTATAAGGTTGGCTGAGGTTTCTACTGAGACTACATTTCAGCTGATTTCCTTCTCTTTTCAATCTCCTTCCTTCCTTTTCCCTCATAAATATTGATCCCAAAAGTTCTCCCTAATAAATCTCCTGCATGCCAATCCGCGTCTCACAAGCTCCTTCTCTGAGGAATACAATCTGCGGCAGGACAATAGAAGCGCCTTCTTGGTAGAGCCAACATACTGCGAAACAGCGGGGGCTCCACTTCATTGCACTGTTTGGAAATGGCATTCCCTGGAGTTGGACAATCCTGAACCCCACTTCCCATCAGTGCCTCAAATCGCACTATTCAATCCTTGGACATTAAATGAGCACCCAGCTGTTTACCAACTTCTAAGATTCCAAGGTCCCCAGTTTTTTCACTGTGGCCTGCTATTGCCACTCAAGGTTTTGCAACGTGCTTTCTCTGCACCACTATTTGGCTTGCCAAGCTATTTCCCCACATCCTGATGCTTCTCCCAGTCTAGTCCTAATCGAAACACGCACGCTTTATGTTTGCCATTATGTGGCATTGGGCAAATCTTTACCCCTCCAAGCCTCCATTTCCTCATCTATGATGTGGCAATGGACTGCTGATCATCTACCAATATCCATTATTCCTTCCTTCCTCTCCCAGAGTATATGGCCAACCATCTAGACATTTCCCAGCCTGCCTTGCAGCTAGGTGCCATGTGACCACATTCTGACCAATGACATGAAAGAAGGAGAAACTATATCATGTATGTAATTTCTCTATTGTACTCATAAAAGCAAGCTGTTTTCCCTCCAAATTTTCTTTTTCCTTCCTGCTGGCTAAGAAATTACAAGTGGAACAGCTGCTTTGAATCCATAAATGGAAGACAGCTTCAGACCCCCAAATTCTGCCAGCTGACAAGAGAGAAACAAGCTTCTATTTTAAGTCATTGTATTTGGAGGCCTCTTGGTTACAGCATTTTTGCATGTTATATAACCCATAAATGTAAAAAGGAGTTAATAACCCTTACCTCACAAACTTCCTAACATCTAATCACCCTCAATGAGATATTCTTCCTCCTCTTCCTATTGAATCTAATCTCTAGAATGAGGGGTTTGAAAAGAACTGATCTCAAGAATGGCCCAAGGAAATATCCTGAGCTC
>NW_012148775.1:985818-987322 GCF_000956105.1 Propithecus coquereli | reverse complement strand
TGTTAATCACCTCAGCAATATCCATTTCCGTTCTTTCTTTATAACAACCCCAAATTTTATTTGTAAAAGTACCAACTCTAGGCAATGGGTCATGATTGGTCTCAGTTGATCATGACAACCTTGTTCCCTCTTCCCAGCTTCTCTTGCAACTATAAATGATCATGTGGCCCAGGTCTAGGCAATGAATATAAGCAAAAGTCTACTTAAGGGGCAATCCTAAGAAAGCCCTTGCATTTCTGCAAAGAGGAGACAGAAGCAGCTGGTGTGGTACCCTTGCCTTTTTCCTAGCCCTCTTCCTTCTACCTTGAACATATATGATATGTCTGAAACTGAAACAGCTACTGCATGACCTTAGATAACAAGCATGAGAGAAAGGCTGAGGAAAGAACAGATACATTGGCCCTGACATTTCCAAGCCATTCACTGAACCAACACCAGTAACCATCTCCCTCCTGACTTCTTATTATAGTGGTGTTTTACTTGCAGCTCAATATATTCCTCACTCTACAAGTTGCTCTACAGAATATGCAGCTGTAGCAGGCACATCTAGATAGTAGGGTCCTAGGTCACATTGGTGTATGTTCTTGTATCCAAGCTGTGAGGGTGGCATGAAGTATCAGGTGAAGAGAGTACTAAAATGAAACCACTCCTACTTTATCATTTTATCTGCAACTAACATTCAAGTCAACCCAGTCTTTGGGGAATTCCACCATCATGGATCTAAGCAGCTTATTGATAATCCTAATGGACACAGTTCACCAGCAGCAGAGAGAATACATGGTCCCTGCCCTCAAATAATAGGCTTGCTCAATTTGAGCAGCCACTCCCCACAGCCCACAGCTTTTCCTTTCTTATCATTTCTGTTCCAGCACACAGCAATTCTGACCCAAAGGTTTCCTGTGCCTCTTCAACTCTGCAATCACCCAGCAGTTGGTAAGATGTATTAATATTTCAGCTCATTTTTTCAATTGCAGGGCCATGATACTCATGGAACACAAACCATCTATTTGTCTACCACAAAATGCACCCAAGTGTCTCAAAATGCCCTTCTGGTTACAAAATGAGACGATGCTTCGGGACCCTGGAGAGCACCTTATCAAGTTAATACAAGGTCAGTATCTCCAGGACCTTTGTAAGATTTAGGGGATGGAATTGCCTCTTCCTGACATTAGCCAAAAAACAAACAAAAAAAACAAAAAAATAAGCAAACCAATAAAAAACACTGGCTGAAGTTAGACGACCTATTCTTTTACCTGAATATGGCAATCCTCCTCAGAGGCAGCTTGAGAAAAAATGCTTATATTTAGCAAGATTAAGAAAATATTAATAACCTTTCACTAAGTACCTGCTATGTGCCAGAAATGTTAGATATTATTGTTTTCATTTTACAAAGGGGTAATAAGCTACCTGATTATTAAACACTTGCTAAATGTCAGGCACTCTTATAAGAGGTAGATATACTGTATCTGTGTATAATCTCTTCACCACAATCCTATGAAGTTAT
>NW_012148775.1:938637-984131 GCF_000956105.1 Propithecus coquereli | reverse complement strand
ATTCTGAATTAAAGCATTTTGAAGTTTCCCACTCAAAAATCAGAAGGCAAGCCATGTTGGTTGACATTCTACAGCTGCCCAACCTGACAAAAAAAAAAAAACTTCTTTCTAGCAAATAACCTGTATTTGACATCTTCTTCCCAGCCTGAAACCTCCTCCCAGCAAGTCCTGACAACCATGTTATTCAACTTTATTCTGCCCGCCCCACTCCCACCCCTTAGCCACAGTCGATTGGACCAGAAGTGGACACCTGACTGAGGATTAACCAATCAGTTTCTTCCCTGAGGTTTTCTAGTTCTAAAGTTAAGTTTCCAAACTCCTACTGCTGGAGACCCAGAAACTACTGTGCTTCTAGCTTCTTTCTCAAACTCTACCCATGTGTTGGTAAAGATGGTCACCAACATCTCCTGGCCTACATTGTATTCCTCACTTCCCACAATTCCAAGAAAAGTCACAGAATTGAATCTTGGCCCTGACTGGTTTCACTTGGGTAACTTGCTCATCCTGAACCGATCACAGAGGGTAAGGGATGTATGGCTCTGATTGGCTGAACCTGAGTCACATGACCATTCCTGGAGCCAGGATTGACAAAAACCCCATCTGAATCTCAAATAACTGAAAACACGAGAAGCGTGGTTCCCCAGAGGAAAATTGAGGCTCCATGACCAAAAAGAGGGGTAGAATATTGTGAGCAAACAAAAATACAGATGTCTACCACACCCAGGGCCATACTATAACCTTTGTGGGTCTTAGGCACGTTTCCCTTCATGAGTTCCATCCTCCATTAAGAAAATATAGTTACAACTGTGTTGGAATATAGACAGATATAATCCAGGCTGAATCATATTCATGTTTTCTTCTGTTTTTAAAAGAAATTAGAACATTTTTGTGGGCCCCTGAAAGTGTTATGCGTGCTAGGCAATGCACATCCTGGCCCAATGGATATAAATCAACCCCAGCCAGAGCTGCTCTCAGAAGGAAACTTTTGAAGCAGAGCCTGTGCCCACTAGTCAGCAAGTACTCTTTCTGTGCCTGCCTTCCATACCATCCTCCAGCCTGGTCCTGAGAGCTTGTGAGGAGGGACAGCCAATTTTCCTGAAGAATTGACTTAGAGAAAAGGGAGAGAGAGCACCAATTATGTGCTTCTTAATAAGCATAATCTTCCTGCTAAGGGGTTTATCTGTCAGAGTGCCTTAATTTGCTTCCAAAGTTCATATGTATTAACTGCCTGGTCTCTTAATGGTACAGACAGCCCCCTTCACAAATCTCTTGCTTGCCATAACCCAAGTTATATTCGTGGCTATTATTTTTAGTATTACATGAAGTCAGTAACCTTTCACTTTCTTTCTCCAGAGTTTAAAGAGTGATGAACAAAGGGGATGTTTTTATGGAGAGGAAAACCAGAGACACAGGCAAGCTGAAAAGGGTCCTGACTGCTTTGAAATTATAAGCCCCTAAGGGACTTTCCAAGGTTAGCTGGGAAATTTCTTGTCCCCAGTAATTGACCCTGATCCACTCCAGGTAGAGGGTCACCTGCCAGCATGGTGTAGGGCACACATTCCCCATCTGCTTACCGTGTTGGTGATTTTTGCCATATCTATGCATCAACTGTATTGTTATTTGTTAAGCTGGTTTATTTTAAACCAACTCACTTTTAGCCATATAGCCTCATTCTAAACAATACGATTCATGAGATCAAAAGTTTAACTAACCAGTTATGGTTTTTCTGATACACTTAATTAAAAATTAACTATTCAAATAGAAAATGTTTGTAGATACACATCCTGAGACCTTCATGAGTACCCCCCATCATATGTACACTCCAGGTAGGATACCTACCACTAATTAGCTGTGTGACTTTAGCCAAGTCACTTAACCTCTCTGAGCTTCAATTTCATGGCCCGGTTCATCTTTAGAGGGCTATGTTTCTGAAATTCCAGAAATATGTTTAGGCAGCTGAATTATGCAAGATTGTGTTCCAATTCTCCCCCACACACACTTTTCTACCTTTTAGTTTTCTGAGTATTAATTTTAAAAGAAGGAAAAATTTTATTTTGAAAATAAATATATCTTGAACCACTCTATTTTCTCCCTATTTTCTGTATTCCAAATCTATTTTTTTTTTTTTCCAGATTCCTGTCTACCCAAGCTCCTTGAAAAGCTCAGAGGTTTTGCACACGCCATACTCTCTGGGCGTAGCACTCTTCCTACAATAATTAACACTCACTCATTCTTCAGATATCAGCACAAATGTTCCTTGTTCAGGGAAGCCTTCTCAACCTCTAACCTCTGATTCTACCATAGGTCAGGTCTCCTTGTGAAGTGCTTGCATATCATTCTGTAATCCAGCATGTAATTTTTTTTTTAATTTGGGGGATCACTTCACGAATGTCTGTTATCATCAATAGACTATAAGTTTCATAAGGGCTGGAATATAATTTTCTTTCCCTGCCACTGTGTTTCCAGGAATTTCTATAGTGCCTGAAACAAAGTAGGCACCCAATTTGTTGAATGAATGGAATTTCCAGGAGGGAGTAATTTTGAAATTTCATAGAAATTCCCATTTTTTTTGGTTACCTGTTCTAGGGTATATCAACCTTTCAGTCACAAAACTATTTTTAATGTCTTCCCTAAATTCTTCCTTACTTTTAAAAGGCAGGGAAAACGTTTTACAGATAGAGTTATACCTGAATGCTATAGTCTTTGAGAGCCACGAGAAATTACAAGCTGCTTCTTGGATGGAGACCTGGAATTTCCTCCCGCTCCTTACATAAGGCAAACCCAAATGTTCTTGATGCCTGTTAATTGCAAATAAAGCCTACTGTTACCTGGTTCAACGCAATTATCTACAAAGCTGGTCAAAAACGTTCAGATGGAGGTGGTTTAAGAACAAAGAGGAAGGGAGAACATTATTTGAGCAGCAAGTAAGCAAGCAAAATCCATCATGGTTAATTATTTGCTCTTAATTGTCAGGAAATGAAGGATGGATAGAAGAGGGTTTAAACGGAATAATACTGAAAGTGTTCTACCCAAACGCTGTAGCCAAATTTGCAAGTGAGACTTTTCATAATCCACGGGTTGTTAATTATCTAAACACGGGTCCCTCAGAGCTGCCTGAGTGAAGATTAATTAGTTTTTGAAATAATAGCTAAATTGGTGTGGGGAGGGAGTTCAGACTCCAAAATAATGGCTGAAAATTAGCCATCCTATTTCTTCATTTCTCTTTGCTGGGCTCATAGAGGATATTTATCTCTGTTGCTTTTGCAGAAAAGACTCATTAATCAAACAGGCAGATGGGCCTTCCTAAATTTGTGACGTGGAATGAAAAAGCAGCCCCAACAAGCGCACAGAGGGGAGAAAAGCTGGTGACTTTCTGCACAGACTTTCTTCCAAATTGTCATGGCCAGAAGCTTCCTTCCCAACACATGCATGACAAGGCACAAACCCCAAAACTCTATTCTTCTGGGCTGGAAAATGGGTCTGTGGATGGAAAGAGAGTCTCATGAGCCCACTATTCAGCCCAAAGACTGGACTTTTGAGTCAAGAATTTAAATGTTTTGTAGGTAGAGTCTTTCTTTTTTTTTAACTATATTAAGTATAGCTAATTTTTTTCTGCTTACGTACTACATTATACCAAAAAAAAAAAAAAGCAGGGTAAGTTTTCACTAAATTTGAAAGGAATATATATGGTCTACTAAAAAAATAGATGCTATGTGAGACTGATGAATTTTGCTTTAGAGACAGGCAGTTGTTTTAGTTTGGGTTTCCCCCAAATCAGGTACTGGACTTGGATGCAGGTAGTTTATCTGGAAGGTGATCCCAGGAAGCAGAAGTAGGGAAGTGGGAAAGTGAGACAGGGAAGGCTAAGAGCCAGCCAAGTGCATGTTAATGAGTTGATTACCATTGTGGGCAACCAGGGCTCAATCCTGTCTTCTGAGAAATCATGGTAAACGCACCTGAAAACGGTCCCACTGGAGGATGAGGAGACTGGGGCATTTATCCAATGATTCCCATGCCCCTCTCCTCAGTGACTGTGTTGCCCCCTGGGCATTGACTCTGGGTACCCTTCTCCCTGGCGCCAGAGAAAGCTCTTGGGCAGAGAAAATGGATGTAGATGCCCACAGCTTCAGGTGAATTCAGATGGGCCGAGGGGGACATAGGGTGGGGCATCAGTGACATCTGCTACAGCAGCCGCCCCCCAGAGTGGGTGAAACTGGGGTACGAGAAGTTGGTGTGATTGTTCAAACACGCCATAGGATATGTCACAAAATTGTGAATGGAGAAAACACACAATGGTTCCCAAAGTGAGCCCCTAAATGAAAGTCGGGGAGTAGGCACTTCAAAATACAGCATTAACTTGGGATTGGGCTGCTTCCTACACGAGCAACTTTATGGAATGTGCTTTAGAGAAAATTCAGAAGGCATTGATTTATGTAGTAATGATTAGAGATTGCAACACTCAAGTCTGGGGTGGTGGGGGCAGTTGGCACTTAATATGTGGCCATATCCAGAGAACTATCGCTGTCCTAATCATATCCTTCCAAAGTCACTGGGCTTTCACGTATTTTCCATCCTGCCCTAGAAGTCAGGCTAGGCCAACTTTGTTTACCCAGCTTATTAACAAAATGTAGTATTGCCTTGGATTTTGTGTTCCCAGAAAAAGCCAGAGAAACAAGGATTCAAGTGGCTTATTTGAGAGGTGATCCCGGGAAGATAGATGTTCCTGGCTGGGTTTTCTGGGAAGCAGACTCTGAGATGGAGTTAGCATGCAGGATGTTTCTTAAGGAAAGCGCTTGGAATCAACGTAGGGAAGGAAGGGGAAGAAAACAGGGATGGGCAGGGGGAGAAGGTGAGCCACCATGCAGGCCCAGCCACAGGCTCAGCCAACCCTACAGGGAGCTCTGGAGCGAGGACAGACCTTCAGCGCTGTCCCAAGTTTGGCTGGGACGGCTAAATCAATCAGTCACTGGAAGTAGGCTTCTGCAGAACAAGATGTGCCCTTGGACAAGGCAGCTCTCTGTAGCTGAGGCAATCCCTGAAGGGACCCAGAGCTGAAGGGCATCTGCCAACAGCACTCCCAGCAGCTGGGGCGACAAGTTCATTAGTGATGGACCATCTGGATGGTGCATCACAGTATCCAGCACAGTAGGGGTTGGGGTAAGACAGACAATGATAGGAAATAAGCCAATAAACTGTGTTCTTGAGCAGGTTGCCACTGCAGGCAGTCAGAGTTATCCCATCTGGAATAGCAGGGGAGCTTGAGTACTTATCCACCAACTCCCACCAGTTAGTGGTTGAGAGCCAATCCCAGGGAGTGTTAACCCTCTGGCACTTTCTGGGCACAGAACCACTGGGCTCCACTCACCAGAGAAAGCCACCAGGCAGAGACACAGTGCTGGCTGTTAGAAGCCTTGGGCTGAGCATGCACAGAATGGTGACAGCCAAGGGCATGTAGAGGGGAGGCACCAGGAGTATCTGCTAAAGCACCAAATTGATAACCAAGAATAAGCCTAAAAAATTTTTTCTGCCTCATGAGATGGCTCCAACCACTCCCCAACTGCCCGATCATTATAGCACTCAGAGAATCTTCTTTTGCCAAACTGCAACTAAAGCAATCTCCCTAAAGTACAACACTAAGCATGTCACTCTTGCTACTTAAAACCCCATCCTGTCTCCCCCTCTGATATAAGAAGTCCAACATTCTTAGTCTGGCTTAGAATGCTCACCTGGTCCCTGCCCTCTTCCAAACCATGATCTCTCCTCACCTAGCCCCATATGCCCCACCCAGTTATAATGAACTCATTTATGTCCCTCAAAGTCACTATGTTCCCTTTCTTCCTGGCCTTTGCACATGCTGTTCCCCTTGCTTGTAATACTTTTCCCTATTTTCTTGCACTCTTATAACTCTCTCAGGTCTCAGCTGAGTGGCTCTTCCTCCAGGAAGCCTTCTTTGTCCCACAGCTTGGATGGATGCCCCTTATTTACAATCCCATAGCACTTTGGACTTTCCCATTGATGGTACTTATATACTGCATTATATTTTTTGTTGACATATCTGTCTCTCCCACTAGACTCTGAACTTCGCAAGGGCAGATACCATGACCTGCTCACCAATAGGTTGTCAGTGCCCAGAACAAACACCTGGCACACGGTAGTTACTTAATAAATTGTGGTTGAATAAATATAGGGTAAAGTTTTGTGAACTTTGCCCCATACTGACATCACGTGATCCCCTAAACCCTTCCCAGTTTGGTCCAGTTCCAGTTCCGGCAATCACCTGGATGCAACATAGACAACTTCTTCACCTTGGGCTGTGGCATAAGTCTTTGCTGTGTGGGCTCCCCTTCTGCCAACTGGATTATTATGCCTCATGCCTGAGTATTATGGGAAACTTGATTTATCATCTCTAGAGGAAGGACACAATGATTCAAGCAAGAAAAGGCTTCTAAAACAGAATCATGGAACTAAAGTGTGTAGAGGAAAGATGTTCCTAAAAAAAGAGAATAGTTTGGTTAATCAAGAAGGAGGAGTGTGAATTTAATGAGGATTCCACAGTGGCAGAGGTGCAGACCTCATCTTTTGCAGCTAGCCTTCAGCCAGAGAAATGGAGGTGATCAATCAGAAATCTGGAATCATTATCAATCTGCAAAGACTCAGGGCAAACATTAATTGAACTCCAGGAGTGACACTGGAGTTTGGGATCCAACTGCATCCAGATGTCCAGGCAATCAACAATTTCCAAGGAAGCCAGTCAAATTAGCTGGGGTCCAGCAGACTGTGGCATGGAAGAAGCTGGACAGGGCCTAAAGGAAATCAATTTGCAGAGCCAGAAGTGGAATGGAAACAAGAAAACAAGGGCTTGGCACTGGTACTGCAATTCTTCTTTCTATGAAAGATTTTTGTTTTCAGTGGACTATAAACTCCATGAGGACAGGAATTCTGTTCTTCCTTTTACAGATGTATTCTCAGAGCCTATTATAGTGCCAAATATGTAGCAAATCTTCATTATTTGTTAAAAAAAATGAATAAATAAATTTGGTAGCGCCCTTTCTTAAAATCTTGCAACATCTCCTTGCTGCCTGTTTTTCCAATTCTCTTTCTTTTCCCCACCATATAATTGAACCTCTAGGCAAGGTGAAAATAGGGAGGAACTGGAGTTTTCATACACTGATGGTGGAATTGTAAATTTGTACAAGTACTCTGAAAAGCTGTTTGGCATTTTACTAAACTTTATGAATAAAGTTGAACAGATGCATACCTGGTGACCCAGTAATCCCACTTCCAGGTATATGCTTAACAGAAATATGCGTATGTGTTCACTAAAAGACATGTAAGGATGTTCATAGCATCAGTATTTACAGTGGCCCCAAACTGGAAACCACCAAGATGCCCATCAATGGTAGAATGAAAAAATATACTGCGGTTTAGTTACATAATGGAGTGTAGCAGTGAGAATGAACAAACAATAACTACAGACAATCAGATGGATGAATAAGACAAATATAATGCTGAGTGAAAGGAGCCAGGCACAAGAATATAGTGCATGATTCACTTTGTATGAACTTCAAAGCCAAGCAAAATATTCTGTTAGAATAGGAGTGTATACCTTGGGGATGGTAGTGTCCAAAGGGGATATGGTGCTTTTTGCTATATTTAGCTTATACTTCATTACAAATATTTTAAAATTAAAAAAGTCATTCTAGGCAATGAGTCGCAAACCCAAATGCCATAGAGGCCACTATGTGTACATGATGTATGTGAGAGAAATGGGTCCATGGCCAGGTGAGAGGAAAAAGAGAAGTGGTAGGGGATGCAGTGAACTGAGAGGCGAGTACCTCTAAAAACATTTAAATTCGGGTTTTTAAAAATTCTGTGCTCACCCAACCAAAATTAACTGTGGGTGCAGGTCATCCCATGTGTAGCCAATTATCAGCCTCTTCAGATGCAGCCCACGTCCAACCATGCACAGTCTCTGAACACACCTGAGAACATGCCTCTAAGCCTTTGCTCTCCCCCTGCCTACTGCCTCGTTCTCCCACGGAAATGCCTTTTTCATCCTCCAAGGTCCAGCTCAAATGGTTTTTTTTTGTTTTGTTTTGTTTTTTTTTTTGAGACAGAGTCTCACTCTGTTGCCCGGGCTAGAGTGCTGTGGCGTCAGCCTAGCTCACAGCAACCTCAAACTCCTGGGCTCAAGCGATCCTCCTGCCTCAGCCTCCCGAGTAGCTGGGACTACAGGCATGCGCCACCACGCCCAGCTAATTTTTTCTATATATTTTTAGTTGTCCAAGTAATTTCTTTTTATTTTTAGTAGAGAGGGGGTCTCGCTCTTACTCAGGCTGATCTCGAATTCCTGAGCTCAAACGATCCTCCTGCCTCAGCCTCCCAGAGTGCTAGGATTACAGGCGTGAGCCACCGCGCCCAGCCCAGCTCAAATGTTTATTCCTTGGAAAGCCTTGCTGCCTCCTCCTCCCTCAGGCACTAATAATCACTTTGTCCTTTGTGCTCCCATAAGATTATGTCTCCCCCACAGAGAATAAGTTCCAAGAGGGCAGGGATTTCTGTTTTGTTAACAGCTGAGTCTTCAGCACCTAGTACAGCGCTTTGAACACCGTAGATGCTTGATATATTATATAACATTTGAGAAATATTGCCTCATCGATTAACACCAATTTGATGGTGAGTACATGTGGTGCTGTTTTTCCATTCTTGGGATACTTCACTTAGTAGAATGGGCTCCAGTTCTATCAAGGATAATACAAGACATACTAGATTACATTGTTTTTTGTGGCTGAGTAGTGCTCCATGGTATACATATACCACGTTTTATTAATCCACTCATGTATTGATGGGCACTTGGGTTGTTTCCACATCTTTGTAACTGTGAATTGTGCTGCTATAAACATTCTAGTGCAGATGTCTTTTTTATAGAATGTCTTTTTTTCCTCTGGGTAGGTGCTCAGTAATGGGATTGCTGGATCAAATGGTAGTTCTACTTTTAGCTCTTTGAGGTATCTCTATATTACTTAGCTCTATAACCCCAGAACTATGCCCTTTATCCCGAAGGGTGTGATTATAAAGCCCATAAAATATGCATAGACAGTCAATCCGCCATACTGAGTCCAGAGGACTATACAAGCTGTATTTTACTTGAGCTTTGAGTGGTATATTGCAATCCTTACAGACTCCCAAGAGGATAAAGATTTTGGAATTGTTTCTTATTCTATTATAACCCTATGCCAATGCCTACAAGCTACTCCAGTGTGTATAGGGGTTTTCTTCTTGATTCTCAGGAGTGATATATCATGAGGCAGTATCCAACTCAGACCCTCTTCCACTAGGACCCTCACTCTCTACTTCTGCACTCCTGAACTTATTCAAGCCATTGCTCATTCTTCTTGGGTTCAGTTTCCAGAGCAATTTTTCAGCCATTTGGATCCTCCTTTTGTTCCGCTGTTGGGTCAGAGATTGCGGAGTAGGAAGAGATCCTTTGGGGACAGAGGAGGTACTCAGCCTGGCTTCCCTCACTGCGGATTATCAAAAAAGCAATCAGATCTATCACACTGCCAAGATTAGCCTCCTGCTAGGTCATCCCTTACGGATCATTATGCTAAAAGAATATCTATCTCCTACTGTTATATTAGCCTCGATATATGCCACAGGACGGCGGGAGTGGAGGGAGGAAAATATGTCCCTCCACTCGTCTATCATAATAATCATCATACTATGTTTTGGTTTGTTGTATACAATCGGCTTCCCCTGGAAGACTGTGAGCTCCCTGAGCACATGGACTGTTTTATTTTTCTATACATCTTAGTATCCTCAAGGCACTCACAGAGGGATGGAGATGGGCACCATATGCTGACGTGCTCTGCTAGGTAGCAGTTGAAAGAAAAGCTGCTGCCACTAGAGAAAAAGGAGTATTTTAAACCAAATTCATGTTTGCCTCCAACAGATCACATCTGTCCAAAGTTCTGTACAGTCATACTTATGCTATGCAAGATAAAAGACATGAAGAGAGAGTTAGGGCAACTGAAAGCTTGGACCATTCCAAATGATGGGTCTGCATACAGCTCTCTCAACTAGAAACTTTGGGTGAATGTAGAATACTACATTTGGCTGGATGCGGTAGCTCATGCCTGTCTGGGAGGCCGAGGCAGGAGGATCGCTTGAGGCCAAGAGTTCAAGACCAGCTTGAGCAAGAGCAAGACCCCATCTACAAAAAATAGAAAAATTAGCCAGGTGTGGTGGCGCACCCCTGTAGCCCCAGCTACTTGGGAGGCTGAGGCAGAAGGATCTCTTGAGCCCAGGAGTTTGAGGTTACAGTGAGCTGTGATGAGGCCAGTGCACTCTAGCTTGGGAAACAGAGTAAGACCTATCCCAAAAAGAAAAAGAATATTACATTCAAGGTAGAAGATTTAAGATGCTGTTAATATATCCTGTAAGAGCATCCACATGCACCACTAGACATCAGTTCCACATACAACCTAACACAGGGTGGAATTACAGACTGTATTTTAAATTAAAAATAGCTTTTTTATTAATACAAACATAATGTATGCTAATTGTGGCAGATTTAGGAAGTACAAAGAAGCAAAAATTATTTTTAAAAATACATGTGATACTAGTACCTAGAAATAAACATTGTAACTCCTTCTAGACTCTTATGTACCAAACCTAGCCCCTGCCTTAGAGAGTGCTTGGCTGTACTTTAATTTTAATTCTACTCTGTTCTGCAGGAGTTTTGCCATGTGTGGTCTTCTTAGTGCCTCTTCTGTACCCACCACCATCTCCACTTCTCTCCAGGCCTGGGGACTCTCCCCTCAAGTGGACAATGAGCATGGACATTGTCTGCTGCTCCTTCTCCATTCTCTTGTTTGCAGTTATGGCACAAACTATGCGCCCTGCTGCTCTAAAGCCCTTACTTTTGAATTAGCAAGAGCTTATTTTGCAAGCCAAAAACGATATATTTTTTTTATATTTGTTATAATATATTTGTTGTATTTTTTTATTAGATACATGTATCTGTTATACTGACAGTCCCCAACTTACGATGGTTTGATTTACATTTTTTCAACTTTATGATGTATGTGAAAGCGTGACACATTCAGTAGAAACCACACTTCAAATTTTGATCTTTTCCTGGACTAGCGATATGTAGTCCATCCCATACTCTCTCAATGCAGGGCAGCAGCAGCAAGCCGCAGTTCCTAGTCAACCGCGCCGTCACGGGGTAAACAACCAATGCGCTACAGTGTGCTATGTTGCCAGATGCTTTTGCCCAATGGTAGACTAATGTAAACTTCCCAAGTGCCAAGCTATGATGTTCAGTAGGTTAGGTGTATAAAATGCATTTTCAACTTATGATGGGTTTATTGAGAGGTAACCCTATGGTAAGTTGAGGAGCATCTGTATATATATATATTCATTATAACATGTGTACAGATATTTGTTATAATATATATATATATTACTTATTATATTCCTGCTACATCGACCCTAATTCTCCTCCAGGCAAGACAGATACCTGTGACTAACTAAGGGATATATGCACATGGAAATTGAGAAAAGCAAAGTCCCCCCACCAGCAACGCACCCACCCGACACAAACACACACACATAAACCCTTCTGCATTTCATCAAATCTAAGATGCTAATAATGGCAAGACACACCATTTTTAAAAAATGTATTGAGGCATAACTCACACGGAGAAAAGTGCATAAAACATAAATGCACAGCTCAGTGAAGAATCACAAAATGAACATCTGTGTGACCACCAGCCCGGTCAAGAAGTGGAACAGTGCCAGCCTCTCAGAAACCCCTAATGCTCCCTGCATTCTCCTGGAAGACAGCACCTGCCTTGACTTTTAACAATATATCTTGGTTTTGCCTGGTGTTTTTAAACTTTATGTAAGTAGCATCATACCCTATATAATCTTTTGTTTATGACTTCTATCATTCAACATTATATTGGTGAGATTCCCCTTTGACTCACCACTATCTTATGTAGTCCCAAGAAAGAAAAAAACACTAGCAATTAAACGATGGCATGAGGCTTTCTTATCACTTATAACTTTCAGTTCATACCTATGGAAAGAGCTCTTTTAGACTTATTTGTTTAGATGTTTTATCACAGCACTCTTACGCATTCATAAAAATGGAAATATAAACAAAAGAAATGGGTAGGGTGTTCCTAAAGCTCCTTTACATTCAGAATCCAATGCTTCTAAATCAGTTTTGACTCACAGTCAAGGACGCCCATGTTTTGTTTTGCTTTTTCACACAATGTCAGCCATTGCACCATTGCATTGGTGATACAGCCTTTTCTTTACAGACTGTCCTGCTATCATCACCAGAGTTTTCTTCCACGCTGCTTGCCCTAGTTGCAAGTTTTGATGCTGGCACTATCTTCGTCTTACCAGGAGTGGAAATGGAAAGTATTCAGACAACAACCAGAATTCATAGTTCTTCCTCCAATGCTCCTTAACAGTTTGTTGACTGAAACATTATGGAGCTAAGTTGTCCAGTCAGGCCACCAGGAACAGGAACCAAACTTGGCAAATGTTCAGACAGTGACAACCACATAGCAATGGCTGTCTAGCTGGCAGTGATTACAAGAGGCCACCGATGCCAAGAAGCATCCTAATTATGAGATGACGAAATGTTCTTTTAAATGTATATTTTGGACTAAATACAGTAATATTTTAATGTATTTATTTTGCTTTAGTATACAGTAAGAAATGATCCTATTGAGTCATTCAACACGTAATGAGTCTTTACTGAGCACCTACTATATGCTAGGCATTGTGTTGGGGGTATTCCCAGACTCCCTACACAAGTAAAGACTCTCCCCATCTTCTGTCCTATTCCTTCAAGACCTCACTTTCCGGTCATTTGTTTTATTCTGTTCCAGAAATGTTAATTGAGCAACTACAACATACTGGTCACTGCAGTTGGATATATAGCAGCGAAGGACACAGATCCGGTCAGTGGGGTACATTGGAAAGAGTGCCAGATTTGGAGGCAAAAGACTGACTTTGAGCAGGTTGGTTAACCCCTAAGAACATGAGTTTCCTCATTTGTAAAATGAGGGTGATCCTACCCACTTCACAAAGATATTGTGAATCTCAGAAAATCTCTGAGATTTTCACAATCTCAGATATTGTGAAAATGCTTTGGAAGCTTCAAAGTGCTTATCAGTCGAGGTCCTGGCTGACATACTCAGTTACCTGAAGAACATTTAGTGAAAGGACTGTTTATAGAGGTTTGGGAATGGAACCAGAGAGGGACAGGGAGGAGCCCAGGAACCAGCAACATCAAGAAGCTGTTACCACCACGAAGGCCTTAACGGGTCAGGAAAGAGTGATGGGGACAGAACCTGGTGACAGCTGTGACAGGGAGGAGCTGCCCAACAGAAGCGGGGCCACAGGTGAAAGAACAAGGCCACTATCAAACCCTAGCTCAGCAGGGTGTTTTAAAATGTAGGTTTTATTACATACAGGTATGGTGAGGCCGACAGATTGGGAGACAGCTTTCATTGAAAAGACAGTTTGTTCTTAACAGTTCCTAAGAAAAAGGGGCACGCCACGCCATTTGGGGTCACAGGGGGCAGCGTAGGTCAGGAGGCAGAAAATGTGGGCAAGAGCCTTTGTTGTGGTTTCCACAGGAAGGAACCACAGAGAGGCAGGGTAAACAGGTTTAGGACTGGCTCGTTTGAATAATTTCAGCAGGCTCTGGGGCATAAGGGCTTTCCCCAGTTCTCTGGAACCTGGCCCAGGGATGATTAGGGCAGGTGGATACTGACCCAGAGTGTGAGAGGCTGATAAAGGAGGTGCTTGGGGTATGGGCTTGGACTGGTTGGTTTGCATATGAGAGGTGCACTCCTGGAGTGAGTTGTTTGCTCTCTCTAGGAATCAACTAACCCTAGGGGGACTGGGGGGGGTGTATTCTCTTCAGGGCCAGCAAGTCCCCAAGATATCAAAGCATCAGAATAAAAAGACATGCTTAATACACAGGAATGGAGTTGGCAAGATGCAGGAAGAATGCCTGATCCCTCCCTCCTCCTTCCCATTGATCTCCTGCCCTTGGCTTCTTATTGGCCAAATTCAGCAAGAGACCAGAGGGCAAGGGAGCTTGGCTGATGCTGTCCATGGACGGAGTTCAGCCTCCCAGGGAGCAGAGTGGGAAGGAGAAAGAGAAAGTAAATCTAGAGGGGCAAGTGGATACTCCAGTACAAACGCCATGTATTGCGAAGTATTATTAAGTGACATGCTTTGTGATCTACTGGTCTCTATCCTGTCATTCTCACATGCTTTCAAAATAATAATAATAATAATAATAATATCCCATTTATCGAGCAGGTATTAATAGCCAACACCATATTAAATGCCTTACATACTTTACTGAATCCTCATTGCAAACATGCTTTGTAAGTATCGCTGTCCCCATTTTACAGATGAGGAAAGGGAGGCTTAAAGGGGTTATAATGGCCTGAGATCACACAGTTGAATGGGCACCAGACCTACTGACACCAACACGCCCACTCGCGACCACAGTGTAGCCCTGTCTGGCTCATTCCTCCTTCTTCTCCTTCCTATTGGTTTTTGAAGCCTCCATTCAAATCTTACCTCTCCCATGAAGACATTAAGCATAACTTCAACCACCTCTTTTTTTAATATCTAAATTTACGTATGTGTATGACATCATGTTATATATTGATATCATTGATGTATTAATTTCCTAGCATGACGATAACAAATTAGCACAAACTTGGTGGCTTAAAGCAACCAAAATTTATTCTATCACAACTCTGGAGGCTAGAATTCCAAAGTCAAGGTGTTGTCAGGGCCATGCTCCCCCTGGAGGTTCCAGACAAGAATCCTTCCAGGACTCTTCTAGTTTCCGGTATCCCCAAGTGTTCCGTGGCTTGTGGCAGCATCACTCCGACCTCTGCCTCCACCTTCACATGGCCTTCCTCCCTGTGTGTCTCTGGGCGCCCATACTCTTCTCATAAGGACACCAGTCATTGGGTTTAAGGACCCCTCTAATCCCATAAGAACTCATCCTAACTAATTATATCTGCAAAGACCCTATTTCCATATAATGTCACATTCTGAGGTTCTGGGTAGACGTAAATTTTTGGGCAGGGGGATACTATTTAACCGTCTGCAATTGAACTATGTTATCAATCAATTAACATTTTTTAAGGTTTGACTATATGCATATGTCTCTTCTTACTCAATCACCCTATAAATACCTTGAGTTTAGGACAAATGGGTAACATTTTTGGGGATCCCCATTTTCACCAACATCTAAATAAAATGTCTGTTGAATGAATGAATGAATGAATGAATGAGTGGACTAAGGGATAATAATGGGAGGCTGCAAACTCAAGGCCCAGGCTGGTAACATAAATGCAAGCTGGAGGGGGCTTGACGGGGTCTTGGGTGAGCTGGAGGGCACATCCGGAGTGAGGACACCACTGATCAGCACCAGCCAACTCCTACCATGCTGGAATAAGTCCAGAGTTCCTGGTAGAACTGCTTTTCCAATAGAAGCAAAAAATGTGGCTTTTCATGTGAAATATCCCAAGTTTTAAATGTTGGCAATAAATTCAAATTTTTAAAACATAGTAATGTAACCAACAAAATACATTGATGAGCTGGATTTGGCATACAGGCCGTGAGCTTGTAACTTCTGCTTAAAACCCAAGGAGTGACTCTCAAGATATCATTTCAGGCAAGCCAGTAATAAAGACATCTTTGAGCTGGTTGGCCTTGTGGCGTCTCTCCTCTGCCTATGTGTGGGCTGAGTATTTATGGAGGCCTGCAAAGATTTACAGGTAGAAGATTCACATCCTCGTCAATTCGTGCATTCAGCAAGTATTTTTTGACCCTCTGCCTTGGATGAGGCTAAGTGCTAGGCTGGGCATACCCACGAGACCAAAACAGACATAATTCCTGCCCTTGGGGAGCCTGCCTGGAAAGGCAAAGAGACATTCAACTGATCATTATTCAAATAACTATTTAATTAATTACAATAATGGTGAACTGAAAAGAAAACAGGGCAAATTTTTCTTCTTTCCATTTTTTTTTTTCATGATATTTTGTTTTTAGCTTATCTGAGGATGGAGATTTGTGGAGGAGATCACTATTATAACCCGCAGAACTAAAACAGGAGAATAGAATTCCTTTAAAAAATGATTGGAAAAGTCAATTACAACAGCTACCTATTTAGTGAGCACCTACAATATGCCTGTCACTGTGCCAGGCAATTTTAAATGCATCTTCTTTAACTTTCAAAACAAGCCTTCAGGGTAAGTGTTGTTTCTGTTTTCTAAAGGTTGAGGGAGATTAAGGAACCTGCCCAAGATCAGGGAGTCAAGGGAATGGCAGAGTCAAGATTTTAACCCTCGTCTGTCTCACTCTGCAGCCCATGAACTTCCAACTACATAATGCTCTTTCTCAGGAAGCAGTGCAAGCAACCACCACCAAGAACAAACTCCCTGTCTAGTCTTCCAGCCACATTATCAAATAATCCTTAAAAGGTATAATAGCTCAAACATAATACAAGTTTATTTCTCACACTTGCAACATTCCAAAGCTGGCGTTCCCGCATGGTGGGCAGACCCAGAACCCTTCCCTCTTCTGGCTTCACCATCTTCAAAAACAAAAGGGCTTCCACGGTTGCCAGTGTGGGAACTGGACGAGAGGGATTGTGGGTGGAGGTTATTATGGGCCAAGTGGTTCATATTATTTACACTCTATTGGCTAGAACTCAGTCACATGGGACGCCTACTGCAAAGGAGACTGGGAAATGTAGTGTGTCTGTGTGCCTAGGAGGAAACAGAACTAGTTTCATGATCGGCTAGGACTTCTGCTACACCACTTCTCAATAATCCATTCATACAGGTTGTATCTTTTGAGTGCTTGCACGTGTTCCCGCAAGCCTACCATCCCTTCTGGAGTGTCCAAGGAGCTTTATTCATGTGCCTTACAGTTTTATATTTATATTGATAGCTATTTAAAGTCTGTACAACTGCCTGACACTATCATTCTCCTGCATGCTTTGCAGAACTTAAAGTCTCCGAGAGAGACATGCTTTCTTTTCCATGGATTAGAAATGAATACAGCCCCCTAAGCAATCTTGCCAAGGACTAAGAAAACGATATAAAGAATGAAAAGCTTTCAAAAGGAAAATATTACTCGCGTAGTCATCCAGGACTAGGTTTGCAAAGGAGATATGAAAATATCATAAGCCAATTTCAGGCAAATGTCATCCAAGACTCTTAAGAGGTTCCCTCTTGTCAAGTTTCCCTTTACGACACATTGAACATGTTAGGGTACATCAACAAATCATGATTTGCCATTCCTACGAAAGCCCTCCCTGTTGTGAAATTCCAAGTAGCTAATCCCTAGAACAATATCTTCTAGAAGATTTTTCCTGAGTACGTCTCAGTTTATTTTATGTTGCCCTTTATGTAAGGAAAGAACTCTTGACCTATTCACTACTAGCAGGGGAGGCACGATGAAATGATTTTTTCCCCCACTTGGGGAATAAATTACATACAGCCTTAAATGCTTTCCCTACAAAAAGGAATTACTTGAAATATGTTTCATGGAATACTCTTCCTGTGCATGTTAATAACTGTTTTGAAGAAAATAAGAGGCAAGGAAGAGTATCTGGAGGAAAAATGGGTTAGAGAAAGGTGAAGAGATTTCTTTATTGCGGGACTTTTCAGAAGCTTTGGAATGCTAATTCTGGATTAAATTTGGAAAAGGGGCACAGGTTGGCTCTGGAGACAGAAACAGCTGCCATCCTTTCAAATAGACATAAGATGCCAACAGGGATAGAGCATGCTTTGCATTTACCTGTATACCCTTCTGAATTTGGAAACAAAGGCCTATGCTCAGCCCAAAATATTCCTAGGTGGGATATTGGATACATTCCCCGGTCACCCCATTGTCAGTCAAGACTTTTAAAAAAGCTCAAGTTAAAAGAAGAAACTTTAGGGTCAAAAAACCTGAATTCAAATACTTGTTCTTCTGCTCACTTGCTGTGCAACCTTGGGTAAGTTAACTAATCTCTCTGTGCATCGTTTCTTGATGTTTCATTTCCTCACATGTGAAATGGAGATGATAATAGTATCTGCTTCATTGGGACATGAGGGACTCAAGTGAGACAAACCCTGGAAAATACTTAGTAGGCTTCCTGCATGTAATGGTACCTCTTCTCCGTAATCATTATTACTATATAGCATGTTATATTTTGCAAATTTGTATGACATGGGAACCTTTTGACAGAATATCCATTATCATCCTAAGGCACACTGCAGAACTAAGCTTAGGAAATGCTCAGTAAGAGGTCATCCTATAAGGCCACAGACCACAGGGGAGTTGCAGGACCCAGACGGAGTGCGCCCAGGAGTTCGACATCATGAACGGGGTCTCCTTACACATCTCTCAAAATCCAAAATGATACATCTGGAGATGCCACCAACTGCACCATTCCTGGGTCCACCTACAAGTTTTTGATGTCCAGGACTCTGATCGCCGAGTCCCAGTCCCAGGCAGACTTGCAGAGTTTGGGGCTGAACTTTATTTGTTCAAAATGAGGATCTGCTGGCTGAAGACCACGTGGAATTCTCAGACCTCACAGACAACCATCTCATCGACCACTTGAGATCAACACTTCCCTGTCTCCTCCTGAGATTTATTCTTCTGTTGGTAGAATGCCCTCTTACGCTTTGAATCTATTCCGGTTTGTCTACTCTGGGCTTAATCAGAGATGATCTGCCACCAAATACTGTTGTAGCAATTCGAGTTTCAATGCATGTCAATAGTAAAATAATTACAGTTGCCTCATTCCTTAGTACTTAACAACATGCCAGGCAGTGTACTAAGCACCTTGTTTGCGCCACCTCCTTTAATCTTTACAAGAATTCTCAGGTAGGTTCTATTATGTGCCCATATTACAGATGAAGAGACCGAGGTTCTAAGAGTTAAAATGACTTGCCCAAGGTCTCACGGTAAGTTGCCATTTGAACCTGGGCTAGGTCTCCCCAATTTAGTTTATCAACTTCACATCATCTTCTCTTTTTCATAGATTCCCTTCCTCTCCTGCCTATTCTCTGCAATGAGCTCTAAGAAAAAAGAAAAAAAAAACTGGATGGATTTAGGCAGGGAGGAGGAACGCTAGTTTGACACATCGATTTTCAGAAAAATAGCTTTCAGCTCATTGATGTTCAGCAAATTGGCCTGCTTCCAAAATCAGAGCAAGGAGTTGGTGGGTTATTCAAGAAAGCCGAAGTGAAGACTCATGAAACATACTGCATTCATTTCTTAAATGTTTTCATTTAACCTAAAACAAAGCATTGTCATTTGTTCACCAATCTTTTAATGCAGGCAGAAGGTCTTGTCTGGGAACATAGAAGCCTTAATGGAATTCCCTTTTCTCTTTCTTGCACAAGTCAAAATCATAATACATTACCTTTGATATCCAATTCCAATTTCCTCAGAGTGGAACACTTTAAAGGCACCCGTGAGGTAACCTGAGTGTAGCACTGTTTCAGATTTGTGATTTTTTTTTGGGGGGGGGGTGCCAATTTCTCAGTTTTTGTCCCCGAATTTGACAGCATTTCTTTGCAACTCATCTTTTCAAGTTTGTTTAAAGTATTTAACTTAGTGTTCATAGAAACATCTCCTCTCTTTTAACTCTTGTATTTCATCTGTGATTTGTAATATTTGATTAAACTATGTACTTGTAATAGAACAAAACGTAAGAGCCGTCCTCTTGCCCCAGACGTCTGCCTGGCTCGTTCCTGCATCTCCTTCAGATCTTTGCTCAAATGCTGTCTTCTCAGTAAGCTTATCTCTGATTACTTTATTTAAAATTGCAATACTCCTTCCCTGCTTACTTGCCCTACAGCACTTGCAGCCATCAACATAATGAACATTTTATTCCTTTTGTTTGTTGTTGTCTTACCCCATTATCATGTGAGTGTCACGAAGACCAAGATTTTAGTCCGCTTTGTTCACTGACATATCCCTAGATCCCAGCACATCAGTAGGTTGTTGATGATATACGTCAAATGAATAAACCAGTGCTCCAAAATTGTGACCAGGCCCCAAAGCTTATACCAAAGGGATCTGAAGTACCTCTATGTCTTTAAAAAGAGCCACCTAACTTTGAGGTCTGACACCTACCTTGGAGGCTTACCAGGAGAAGTAAACCTAACCCTACCACCCCCAATGCCACCCTCTACCTCTGCCTCTTTCCAGACTATAAAAGGACGAAGCCAGAGCAAGGTGAGTAAAGTCTGGGGTGACAGGTGATTCTCAACCCTCTCCATAAGGTGACTGGGAGGGGGATATTTTTCCCACCCTGAAGCCGAATAAGAAGAGCTTTTCCTCTTTGTTCTCAATTGCCTCACCTTTATCTCCTGAACTGTTTGCAGAGGCTTAAATACCTGGGCAGACCTGGCTAAGAGAATTTGTGTCTTAGAGAATGAGAAATGGGCTGGGAGGTGGAGACTTGACTTCTTCTCTATTTACTTCTAAGTCATGTGACTGTTCTTATCAAAGCAGATATTCCTGTTTGCTATATGCTAAGTGCCTGCCAAACATTACCTCATGTAACCCTCAGAGCCACCTTACTAAGTAGGTACCAGATTTATCTCCACTTTGCATAGGAGGAAATGCACACAGAGCTTAACTAACTTGTCTGTGTTCCCACAACTGATAGGGGATGAGCCAGATTTTGAACCCAGGTAACCGGGTCTCTCGGTCTTCGTGTCTAACCACCTACGGCCATCCACTCTGACTCATGTTGAAAGCACTCAAATTACTTTTTAAAAACATGGTACAGTATCAGATCTAAATAATATCTTAATTGATATTGATATTAATTAGCATTAATAAAATATACTCTATAATAATTTATAATTAATATATAAGTGTACATTATATATCAAAAATAAATATCAAAAGGCATTCTCATGCCCCAAAACGTAGAGCACTAGTCCTGTTGGCCAAGCTTCTTCCATCATGCAGTGGGAAAAGCAAGGCTCCACCAGCCCCCTCCCCTCTTTCCCTCCCTGGCCTTGTCACGCTCCCCAGCACAGAGGAAAAATGACTCAGGGCCCGTTCTCAGACGTGTCAAGAGGCCAAACTACCTCCCCAGCCACATCGGTCTGCCTGTTGTTACCATGTCAACTCGGGCCTTCGTCTGTGACATGGTGCCTGACTCCCATCACTCACTCTGTCCTTTCCTGTCCTGCTGTGCCAATAAAGTGATTTATCAGCGGGAGCTTGGGACGGGCTGCCAGGTTCTGGGCAGAGGAAGGAGGCATGGGAACTATTTTGCTAAATAAAGGCCTGGCCTCCAACAAAACACACTTCCCAATCTCAAATGCCTGTCCCAGGAGCTCTGGGTGTTGCATTCATTCTTTCATTCCTTCTACAAATATCTGCTGAGAACCTAGAGCTGTACTGGGCCTGAGGGATACGGTGATGAACAGAGCAGACAAGGCCCCTGCCCTCTTAGAGTTCACACACCTGCAGGGAAGGTAGACATGGTACACGTCACTCACAGGTGTGTCCACGCAAGTACGGGTGTTATCAACACATGAAGCAGGGGCCTCCTAGCGCTAGCCCAGGGGGCAGAGAAGACCTCTGTGAGCAGGAGGTTCTTGCACTGAGATCTGAAGGCAGAAGAGGAGTTAACTCCACCAGGACAGAGGGAAAAGCGTGCCAGGCAGAGGCTGGATATGGCATAGGCAAAGGCCCTGAGGTGGGAAGGGGCTTGGAGTTCCTCTGTAAAAGGAAGCGTGACCAGGAAGCAGAGAGGGGTCCGGGAGAGAGGAGAGGGGAGGAGGTTGGGGAGGTGGGCAGGGACCAGACGACACAGGGTGCAGCAGGCCATTGCAAAGGCATCGGTCTTTATCCAAAAGGGTGTGGGAAAACCTCTGGAGGGCTGTTGACGGAGGTGTATAGGATCCTATGTGCATTTTAGAAAAGCCACTGAGGAACACAAACTAGAAGGAGACCTGCATGGAATGAGAGAAGCCACTTAGCAACCCAGTGCTGCGCTTCTCAGACGATCTGTCGCGAAGGACCATTTCCCCCGCAATCCGTCACGTACCTACGCTTTTGTAAAATGCAACAAAAATGCACTTGGATGTCACAGCAATGTCGAATTGCTCTAAAAGTTTCTAAACACTCTCGTTTACTTACTCGCTGTGGACCAGTAACAGTTCGCTGACTGTCGCTAGCCTATTGATGACAGTTTGAGTAGCACTGGTGTAGTATATGCGTGGTCCCAAGAGAGACTCAAGCAGCCAAAGAAAAATCTACTTTATTTTCTAGAACCTGTTTGAATTTCTGACACCTAGCCTCTGTTTAGCCTGACGCAGGAAACACATTCTCAGCCCTTGCAGATAAACCTGCAGGTTGCTACCCTCCTGCATTCGGGGTGTTTATTCTCTTCCGTCTCCCTCATCCCGCTGCTCCTCCCTGCTCCGCTGCAGGGAGCTCATGCACACGCCAGCCCAGCTCTGGGTGGGGAAGGGGCTGTTCCTTCTAGTCTTCGCCTGCCTTTGCCCAGCCTGTGCTAGCTCCTGCCCTGGATGTAGCATGTCCTTTCTGGTCCTTGAGCTCATCTGTGTTCTGTACCGATCTCCGTGAGATGGAACTGCGTCTCCCTTTGGTCCTCACTTGGCCAGCTCGTCAACACATCCCCTGCCACACCAGTGCCCTCATCCTGGGAGCAGGATGGAGGCTACTCTCTCCGTCCTTTCCTCCATCCCTCCTTCCTTCTGTCCCCCACAACTGGCTCCTTTCCCACCCGCTCTGGGGCTGCCTTCATTCTGCCCAACATTGCTCGCAGCTGTCCCTGACCTGCAGCTCCGTCCCCACTGGAGAGAGTAAGGCTGCATGTGATCAGAGCATCAGAAGGGACCAGCAAGGCCCAGGTGACCCCTAACCTTGGATGTCTGTCCTTAAGGTGGTGGCCCCAGTGTTCAACTCAAGGAAATGGAACCAGCACACTTAGATAAAACGCTTTGTCTCTGTGTCTCTCTCCCTGTCCCTTCCCCCCTCTTTTCTTCTCCTCCTCCCTCCTCCTCCTTCCCCTCTTCATCTTTCTCCTCCTTCTCCTCTTCCTCCTCCTCCTCTCTCTCTCTCCCTCTTTTTCTCCTTCCTTCCCTCCCTCTCTCTGTCTCCTTTTCTCTCTCTTCCCCCTTCCTCCCTCTCTCCCTCTCCCCTTCCTCCCTCTCCCCCTCTCCAATCTCTCTCCCTCTCTTTTCCTCCCACCTCTTTAAACCTTCCCCCTATCCGGCTTCCAGTCGGTGGAGAGATTTCCTGAATCTTTGTGTCCCACATCCGGATCTACATTCTGAATTAAAAAGCTGATAAACCACCACCCTTATTCCCAGCTCCTGTTCTGCCAAGCCACTCCCTGGGGAAAGAGAGGGACTAGATGTGGGTGCTGCGCGCCAATGTTTCCTTTCCTGCTCTTTTGAATTACACATGCTCCTGTGACACGCTGTGGCCAATAAAATGTGAGCAGAAGAGACAGGTGTCACTTCCAGGCGGGAGCATTTCGGAGCCGTTGAACGCTCTTTTCTCTCTCAGCAGTGGGTGAAGCACGTCTCCATGGGCAGGAGCTGTAAGACCAAAGCAGCCTGCAGTGCTGAGCTGTTCACAGGTGACACCTTCCCCCAGCACCACTGAGACCTGCCACTGACTTTGCGCGAGGGGGAGATGAACTTTTGTTTGGAACCCACTGGTCGCCTCTCACAGCAACGTAGCGTTGCCTGTCCTGACTGATACGTCGCGTTTCTGGCCCAAACAGAGGATCGTGAAAAGTGAAAAGAAAGGTGACGCCTAGCTAATATCTCAGCAGGTCACTCACCTGGGGGAGGCTGAGGCCATTCTCCAGTCTACGGATAATGGTGACCGGGCTCGTGAAAGTGGTGGTGACGAATATGACAGAAGTGCATGGATTGGATGCACGGTGCAAAGAGACAAGTCTCGGTGACAGATCAGACCGAGGGGGCGAGGAGAGAGATGTGTCAGGTCATTATGCCCCAGGTTCTGGCTTAGGAAATTGGGGAATAATGGGGCCATTAAAGAAAATACAGGGCACTGAAGAATGCACTGCCCACATGTCCCTGACCCGAGAGTTCTGCACACGGCACGTCACAACCATCGGGACAAATGGCCTTTATTTGGGGTGCTCTCCCGACCCCAGCTTGCGAGTTGGGGGAAGAGCTGTCTTGGCTCTGTGGAGGCGCTCAGTGGAACAGCCCACAGGACTCTGCCATGATCACTCCCATCTATAATCCTCGAGAAACGCCGCACTACCCGGAAGAAAGCCGTGCTCCAGAAACCACCGGTGTCTGCGCGCCCGACGGAGCTGCCGGCGCTGAGAGCTTGATGGATGGAGAAGGCTGAAGGGAATGTCTGATTTAATTGTTCGTTGTATTAACTAATTACCTGCGTTCATTCATCAACACAGGATGATGAAAAGGAGAAAGCCCAGAACTCGAGATCCAGAGACTGGGTTCTCGGTTCCGATTCTGTCATTCGTGACCCTGGGCAAGTTCACCTCCCCGTCCTGGGTTTCCCTGGCCCTACACCCTCGAACAGTTACACAGTGGAGGGGCTCAAACCCGGGTCCTACGCACTCCTTGGAGATCCATAAATGGGCCTAGAGCTCTGCAGAAATTGTACAGAACATTGTTTCAACGTGCAGGTGTCTATACGTTGGAGAAGAGGGTCTGTAGCTTTCGGCAGATCCTCAAAGAATCCTGTGACTTGGAAAAGATTAAAAACCACCAAGAGTGGACTTGGACACACCAGAGGGTTGTGGGGACTGAGGCAGAAGGAACTGGCAGGAGCGACATCTCCAAGGACCCTAGAAGCCACGCTAAGGAGCCTGGCATCTATCCAAAATGAATACAGGAATCCCTCCTCTTTCCCAGTTGTATGCAAGCAAGCCAGAACAACGAGTGCCGAAACACTCAGGATGGGGCAGAGAGACAATGACTGAATCATTAATGCACCTACTCAGCTCAGAGACATCGGTGTGCCTACCGTGGGCCGGGTCCTGCGACTGAGGGCTGGGGACATTGTGATCGAACACAGTGGCGGAAACAAATGGGCAGGCGGCAGGTGTGTCTGCGTGTGTTTCTGGCTTTGTGTGTGTCCGTGTGTCTGTGTATGCCTGCATATGTCTATGCGTGTCTATCTCTGGGTGTATGTCTGTATGTGTGTATGTGCCTGTGTATATGTGTGTGTATACATATGTATGTACATGTGTGTCTGTGTGTCTGTATCTGTATGTGTCTGTATGCATGTATGTGTGTGTGTCTGTTTCTGTGTATGTATGTCTGCATGTGTCTATGTGTCCCTCTGTGTGTGTCTGTGTGTTAGTGTATGTCTGCCTATGTCTATGTGTGTCTATCTCTGGGTGTATGTCTGTACGTGTGTATGTGGCTGTGTATATGTGTGTGTATACACGTGTATGTACATGTGTGTCTGTGTGCCTGTGTCTGTATCTGTGTGTCTGTATGCATGTATGTGCGTATGTCTGTTTCTGTGTATGTATGTCTGCACGTGTCTATGTGTACCGCTGTGTGTGTCTGTGTGTGTCTGTGTGTGTTTGTGTATGTCTGCATATGTCCATGTGTGACTATCTCTGAGTGTATGTCTGTATGTGTGTGTGGCTGTGTATATGTGTGTGTACATACATGTGTATGTACATGTGTGTCTGTGTGCCTGTGTGTGTCTGTATGTGTGTGTGTCTGTTTCTATGTATGTATGTCTGCATGTGTCTATGTGTCCCTCTGTGTGTGTCTGTGCGTGTTTGTGTATGTCTGCATATGTCCATGTGTGTCTATCTCTGGGTGTATGTCTGTACGTGTGTGTGGCTGTGTATATGTGTGTATATACATGTGTATGTACATGTGTCTGTGTCTGTGTGCCTGTGTGTGTCTGTATCTGTGTGTGTCTCTATGCATGCATGTATCTGTGTGTGTCTGTTTCTGTGTATGTATGTCTGCATGTGTCTATGTGTCTTTCTGTGTGCGTCTGTGTATGTGTCTGTCTGTGTGCATGTGCGTTTGTGCAGATGTTGGCCCTTGCGGCAGCTGTGGGTCCGGGAGCTTCACCACGGCCCGACCCTGCCTCTGAGATCTTCAGGGCATCGTGCGCTTCATGATTAGGAAGAGTCAACACGGAAGCTGCAAGGCAGAGGAGGAAGAAGCCAGGGAGTAAAGGTCTGGGAACCAAAAACGCTTGTTCCTACGACAGCAAAACTGGCTTCACGGGGACTGGCTGTCCCAGGCACCCTCCAGGGTCTCTTCCATCCACTGTTTTTGAGCTCGTGCCAATGCCACACTGCCAAGACCTAAAACCTTACTGAAAACGGATTTCCAGGGTCTCTCCACTCCTGGCTAGAAAGCCTACATCATCATCCAAATTTGAACTGCATAAATTCGGAGTTTTGGATACATCTATTTGCTGCAAGCCGAAAAACCTTTGAATAGTAGGTGTCTTTTCCCAGTAAAAAGCTGCAGGACATTTGGCCTCTGTTTGAGAGCTGCAAAGTTGAAGTTGTATGACATCGAGAAGTGGCAGAAAGGAGTGGTTAGGACCAAGGGCTTTGCAGTCAGAATGGACAGGTGGGAACCAGCAGCCAATGTGTGCCTCAGTTTCCTCATCTGTCAAATGGGAAGAATGATCGCACCTACCTCCCAGGGTTGTAGTCTGAATTAAATGAGTCGATGTGTAAAAGGGCTTGCAATGGTGACTGGCATCTGGTAAGCACTAAATATCGTCTAATATTATTGTGAAAAATAGTTTCCTCATAGTCATTTGAAACTGTACACTGCTAGAAGAGGGAGGAAAAAAAGGAGGCAGGAAAATAAGATGTTACATATTACCCATTAATGATACCAGGCAGGAGAAGAGCAAATCCATTTTTATGACACATTAATATAAATATTTTATCATATTAGAACTAGCTTGAGCCATATCTTTTTCTCAACTGTGAGGCATTTCTTCTTCCTTTGGAAATGAATGATGCCATGTTTCACTTAGAAGGAAAGAAAGAAGGAGAATAGGAAGGAGCTTCGCAGAAATCTCCCCGCCCTGCCCTGCATAGCGACTAATGTGCCTTTGCAACATCCATGAAGTGTTTTCCAGGTTCCTGAGTAATTTGCAGTTTCCAGCTTCTTGTGGCTGCTTGCAAAGCAGGTATTCTCAATCCCATTTTACAGATGAGGAAACTGAAGCTGGAGAGGTTAACAGCTTGCCCATGGTTACCTGACCAAGCCCCATCTCCACTGATCCCCTGTCCAGGGACCACTGTGTCCTCCTCCAGTTGCCTCTCAAAATTCTTCATTTATTCATTCAACAAGCAGTACATGGAGCCGCAGTCCAGCCTGGCCTTGCAGTGCATGCTGCAGATACAGAAAGGAATAAGCCACTGCGGTTTCGTTGAGGCAGCTTATACCTAGTTATAGGAGGCATTTTAAAGGGTTTTCTCCCAGAGTGACCTTCTGGGACATAAGCAATCCCAGAGCTATAGGGTCACGTGGTCCTGGGATCCAGTTATACTGCTGTGTGATCTTAAGCACCCAAATGACCTCTCTGAGCGCCAATTCCACAGGTGTCAAATGATGATGATAGTAACAGTACCTACTTTGCAGGGCTGTTGTGAGTCTTACATAAGAACAATTTCTGCAAAACAGCCTGTTTTGGGAGAGACTTCTTCCAAGAGGCAAACTTGATAGATTTTTCTCACTGATGGGTCTGAATATCTTGAAAGGAGATTTAGACAATCAGCAAAGATTTCAGGGTTAGGTTAGTAGAAAGCACATAGAAAATGAAGCCAAGGAAAAAGAAGGCAAGTATTAACTTCAGAGAGAACAAAAGGTTTTGCAGGAAGGAAACGTCATCTGAGTTGACTGCAACATCCTCAGCAAACCCCATTTACAATCAGGGTAACGTAAACACCGAATATTGATCCAACCGAAATCACAACAGATCTCTGGCAGGGGTGGTGGGGAGGTCATGTGTATAGGCAGGCACAGGTAGGGGAGGAGAAGAGGAAGCTGATTCCTCTTCATAGCAAGCAGCAATAGATCATGCCTAGAATGGCATCATCGAGAAGTCACAATAAAAGCAGGCTATCTCGAGAAGTGTAGATAAACAAAATAACCCACTTAAAAAGGCAAAAATGGTTGCTTCTAGGGAGGGGAGATGGGAGCTTGGAGATTGCTATTTTATATAACATGCTTTGCAGAACTACTTGAATCTAAACTAGGATTTCTCAACTTCGGCACCACTGACACTTGGGACCAGATAATTCTTGGTTGTGAGCAGCTGTTCTGTGGACTGTAGGATGTTGAGCAGTGTTCCTGGCTTCTACCTACCAAGTGCCCGTAGCAACCTCCCCGCTCCCCAGCTGCGACAATCAAATGTCCCTGCACATTGCCCTCCTCCAACTTTATTGAGTACCACTGATCTAAATAGTCTATATAATTTTAACTTTCAAAATACTTTTATAGAGTACTTAGTGCGGCGACTGGCGTACGGTTAATGCTTAATAAATGGTAGCAAGGATTATTATTTTGCTGACCTTGCTGGGGCTGCTTTCTCAATCCATCAACAGGACCCATGACAGGCCCCAGGCGTGTGGTATTTAAAAACAATACCACTACTGTTACTAATATTAATAACAATAACAGCATAAAGTCTCTGGGCCTGGCACAGAGGGGTTCACCCCGGAGGGTGAGTGCGTTAACATTTAGCAATGTCTCGTCACCAGGCTCCTCTACAAGATTGGTGTTGATTTCATCTTCATCACAGCCCTCAGGTTATCCTGACTATCTTAAATCAAGGCCATTCTCTGCCTGTGCTGTGCACCCTTAGTCAAGCCACTTGAGCTCTCTGAGCTTCCTATTCCCAAGCTGAAATAGATCAACCTGGATACCTCACATGAGAGCAATATATTTTGAGATCAAATAAGACGACATTGTTGAATGGAGCACTCACTGGTCAATGACACAGCATGCTACCAATGCCCATTCTGTAAGGGGGGAGTCCTGTTTTGTTTTTTATCTTGAACAGGTGGGTGGGGTTCTGGCCCCCTGGGGAACCCAAGTGCATGAGGGGTTGGGAGGCAGGTAGGAACATCTGTAGAAGGAGATAAGGTTATCACCGTCTCCAATGACTAGAGGGACAGCTGGAGAGATGCTATCTCCCCACTGAAATATCAGCCAGGTTATCTCTGGCAGCGGCTCAGCCTGGGCAGGGGAGCAAGACAACAGGCCGATCAGTTTCAACACTTCTGCCCTCCCAGAATGCTGGCAGATGCCTGCAGCCCACACCTGTGAGGCCAAGCACCGGGTCGGATGTGGATCAGCAGTCTGGCTCCGTGGGGAAATCAGGTCCGGTGCAGGTTCAGACTCTCTTTCAGGGTAGAATTTGTATCCAATTTGGAAAATGACAGAGGCAGGAGATGGAGCCAGAGGGCCCAGTTCCAGCACCTTCTGGCTGTGTGAACCTGGGCAAATCACTACACCTCTCAGAACCTGTTTCCTTCTCAGTAAAAAGAGGGTGTTCCCATCTGATCCACCTTCTTTTGGGGGGCTGTTTGCAAGTTTTCCAAATGGCAGTATGTGTTTTGTATAATTCTGTTGGTAGAAGACAAATCTGGATGGGACCTAAATGGACATTTTTATTCTAACAGTTCTGCATTGATTTCATGTGCATCAGAAAATCCATGTACACAGTTATTGTATTGCCCCCTTGGTCTCTGTCACCTTCAACTGATGTACTTTCCGTCACATCGCATATCACCCCGACACTGTATACATTTATAATTCATTTCTTGTGTGTCTCTCCCCACTATATGATCAGGGGTTTTCTTTTTTGGTGCACTGATGTTCTCCCAGTGCCTAACACACTGTCACGTATAAAGTAGGTGCTCCATAAATGTTTGTTGAATGAATATCAAACCATGAGTTCACTGATGATATTGCTTAGGATTGGTTCAAGTTTTCTTTGGTTTTCAGTTTTGGTTTTTTAGTGAGCAGGTTTTAAAAATGGGCAAAAGCCCACAATTCAAGGATCTACAAGATAATAGGTGTGGAAATGCTGAAACTGCTGTATAGCACTGCCAGGGTGTCAGGAGTTACTGGCAGCCGGGTTAGCAGTGGCCCTGGGGACCAAAGAACAGCAACTCAGGGCAAGTTTGGGATCCCCAGATCTGCCACCTGCAAAATGAAGGTGTCCCTACTGGCCCTGCCCGTCTCCCAGGTCTCCTGGGAAAACCAAGTGGAACTGTTCCAAGTGGAACCTTCCAGAGCTACAGACATGGTAGTGGAATCCTATCATTATGTAAACACTCAACATGTCACCCAACCCGATCAGAGCAAGGACCTTAATTCATTCGCACACTGGGTGCTTCCCACAAGAGTCTACATGGGCTCTAGGGTCAGCCAGGCCTGGGTTCAAGTCCCAGTGCTGCCGCCTGTTATCTGTGTGATCTAAGCAGTCTCTGAACCTTATTTTTAGTCAACCAATATTTTTTTCTCTATGTCTGTAAAATAGGGATATTACAGTTGCCCTGCAAAGCAGCTATGCTGTAAATAGCAATAGTAGATCTCAGATGGCTGTGACAATCTGTGATCCTCGTTGTACAGATGGGGAGACTGAGGCACGAGGAGGTGGGGTGATTATGATTGAACAACCAGTAAGAGGTGGAGTCTTGCCTCACACTCAGGCAGTCTGATTGCTCAGCCCCAAGGTCACCCACACTAGGCTACACCATCTCACTTTAAAAAAGGATCTGGGTACCTATGGCTAGTGTCTTCATTCAGTCGCTGAACAGACATTCACAAGCATCACTTGGGTGCCAGGCACCAGGGTAGTCACGGGGGACACAGATGTGAGTAAGTTGAACAAGTTCCCCTCTCTCACAGTGTGGGGAAGACCAGAGTATCAGAGGGCGGAAATGCCATAAAGAACGAATGACTATGTGGACTCTTCCTGATGGGCTGATCTGGGAAGTTGCCTGGGGCTGGAGAGCTCCAACACGTGGGATTTCCCAGGAGCGACGGAAACCTCTGGCAAGAGGGGCAAGAATGGTGGGCTCTGGCTCCCCCGGCCCCAGCCAGCTGAACCAGGAAGGCTTGAGCCACCCACACAGAAAAAAGCTCCTCTCTGTCCAAGGAAGCCGCCGGGAGCGCTGCCTGGTTTTAAACAAGTTTTGATCTCTATTAACCAAAGTGCCTCATCAGAACTGGAAAAACTGGAGCAGCCACAGACTCGAGCCTTTCTGCCTGTTTTTAGAGTGAGCGGCCTGCACTGCGTTCCAAGTCGCGTCATTTCCTGCGGTTCAGGGAGGCCTCAAGAAAGGGTCCCCATGAGCCAGTGGGAGGTGGGCTGGGAGTGCTTTATGGTCTTGCAGAGAGGTGCATGTTGGCAATGTATCTCTTTAGAACAACAAAACAAAACGTCCCCCCTACCGCAGTTCAAAAAATTCATTCTTGTTCCCTTAAAAATTTTAGGAGATTTTTAAGAAACACCAAGAGGAAAAAACAAATTATATACCAACAAAAACGGGGTCCCTTCTCAACCACCTTTTTTCACGTCACAATAGATCTTGATCATCTTCCAACATCACTGAATAGGCTTCAAATGCATCTGTTTCCTTAGCTCCGTAATAAAATTACAATCAATAAAGCTGCTGTTCATGTGCTGCTCACTCTTCTACTCACTTCTCATGTCTTCGTTCATTTCCTCCTCACCTCCACCCTCTGCGGTAGGTTCTAGTATGATCATCTCCATTTTTCACACGAGGAAACTGAGGCTTTCACGGGGTTTGTCCGAGGTCGGGACACAGTCTAGTCTTAAAGGCAGGTGTGCCTGACACCCAGGTCGGTCATGATGATGCTACGGTGTCCAGAATTCACGGGCCCCGCATCATGCATCCGGACTGATTGTGCGATTTGCCATTTGTACACAGATGTGTTGGAGAGCAGCCTGTGAACGGATAGCTGGGGAGCACCATGAGGACTTCCTTAGGACAAATGCGCAGCTGTGGGGTGGCTGGCTGGAAAGGTCAGCCTTTTGCCAAAGCGATTGCCCTTCGGGAAAGGTTGTGTCGTTTATTCTCCCAGCAGCAGCGCAGAAGTTGTTGCTACCCTCCTGCTTTTAAAAACTTCATCCAAGAGTGACTCCCCATCCTCCCTCTCTTTTCTCTCTCTGAACACACCTGATGCGTCATTTGTTGGAGCCAACCTGGGAGAATGGACATGGATGCTTTATGCTCACTCCTAGACCACGGCCTCAAAGTCCCAGGGGGTGTGGGCAGGCATCTGCACTGGGGAAAGGTCATCTCCTTAAAGCAAAGGACAGATTCTCCCCTCCTGGCCTTCGTACAGGGGTTATCTTCTGTCTGGGTCACGCTTACTCCACTCTCATTCTTTCTTATCCCCACAGCTTCAGCTTTGACATCCCTCTACCACACCGCCTCCAGGAAGCCTTCCCTGCTGGGTGCCTGCCCAGAACCTCCATAGCCCCATCTTTACCCCCGATGTAACATTGACCACGTTACATTATACCATATTTCATCAAATCTAAGCCACTGTCATTGTATGTAACCCTAAGAAGGACCCTGACATAATGCTTTCCCTTTTTCAACAGCTTTATTGAGATATAATTCACATACCATACAATTCTCCCGAAGTGTACAATTCAATGAATTTTAGATATTTATAGAGCTGTGCTACTATCACCACAGTGAATGTTAGAACATTTTCATCAACTCTAAAAGAAACCTTGTATCTAGTCGCTATCACCTTCCATCCCCCTCATCACTCCCCAAGCCATAAGCAACCACTAATCTACTTTCTGTCTCTACAGATTTCCCTGTTCTGGATTTTCACATGAATGAAATCATATGCTATGTGGATGTACGAGGCTGACTTCTTTCACTTGAGTTTGGGCCATAATCCTGAAAGACACAATCCTAAACACCATAATCCCAAATGTTGAAATCTGAAAAATCACAATCGCTAAATCTAAAATCCCCAAAATTTAATCCCCAAAAATCAAAATCCTAAAAATATAATTCTGGAAAAATAATTTTTAAAAATTACTTAAACGACATTTGTTAACATTTTTAAAGGGGAGTTATTCCAGAAACATATAAAAACATGACGGAGCACTTCATAGGCACTGTACACAGGAAAATAGGCAGCAATAACATATATATTTTTGCAAGCATAGATGCTCGGGTACACTAACAACAGTCACATGAGTGTAACAGTTAGGAGCAGATGAACTGTATTCATAAAGAAACAGCTTATTTAACTGCGGTCATCTGAAATATCATGATGGGCAACCTAAGTCTTTTGATGAGATGGATCAAAAATAGCAGAAGAAAAGTCTCTCCCAGCTCTCAGAGAAAGACTAATTCACCTTCTCTGTTTATTCTCCCCAGGCCCCCAGCTGGTTAGAGGGTGCCCACCAACACTGAGGGCACGTCTTCCCCACCCAGTCCCCTCAAACTCACACACTACTGTCCTCTGCAAATACTGTCACAGACACACCCAAAATAATGCTTTGCCAGGTTTCTAGTTATTCCTTAATCTACCCAAGGTGACACCTCACATTAAATCCACAAGTCCACCTCTTGGCAACTTGGCACCCACAGGCATCTCCTCAAAACATAATTTCCAAATAAAGGCAATAACGAAGTAATAGTTCCACCGAATGTGATACAACTATCCTGTGTACAACCAAAATCGCACTAATTGTGACTTTCGGGATTTTAGACCTTAGGGACTTAGGCTGTATGGATTTTAATCTTTCAAGATTTCAACGTTCAGAATTACGGCATTAGGGATTGTGTCTTTTAGGACTATGATTGACACCACTTTCGCTTAGCATAATTTTTCCAAGGTTCATTGACATTGCAGAATACATCAGTACTTCATTGACCTTTCGTGGTCAAATCATATTTACTGTATCAATAGACCACATTTTGTTTATCTATTCATCAGTTGATGGCTATTTAGGTTGTTTCCACATTTTTGCTATTGAGAATAATGTTATAAACATCCATGTACTTTTTTAATGTAAGTATATGTTTTTAATTCTGTTGGGTATATACCTAGGAGTCACAATGCTTCCTTATCACTTAGAATTTTTATTTACACTTATCTAAAAAGCACTTTTAGATTTATTTAGACATCAGTTTTTATCATATCGCTGCACATTTTTTTAAAAAAAGAGAATAGAAGTAAAATATATTAGTTAAAATATTCCAAAAATGTCTTCAATACAAAGTCTAGGTCTTCTAAAAAATTTTCTAAATCATCGTTGCCAATGTCCATGTTTTCCTACAAGATCTTGTCCTCTGTGTCATTAAGAACATTAAAGATACAGGAATTTTTAAAAGAAAACTCCACTATCATTTCCCAGCAAGGCCAAACTTGTCCTGACTACTACTAGCCTATAAGTGATTTTACAACACCAGTGATTGCAAGATGCATACCAATTTCGGAGAGGTTAATATGTGAAAAAAAAAGTACACCTTAGAATTCATGAAATATGATCATTTCCTGTCTACTTGTATATACCCCACACTAGAAATCATAAGTGTTCTGAAAACAGAAACCAGCCTTGTCCACCATTGCATTCATTAATGCATGTAGTCGGCAAAAATGTATGCAGCATCTATACCACACATAATATATTCTTAATGAAAATACATCAAATGAATGAACGAATGAATATTGACCTACTTTGGAAAATGGAATTCACTCACCTCCTAACTGGTGGAACACCGTCAATTTATTTAATCTCTCGGAGCTGTTTCCCTATCTGTGAGGTGAGAGCATTGGTGAGAATAAAAATTAGCTCATGTGTGCAAAGCCCCTAGGAAAATTCCTGACACATAGTAAGCTACCTACAAGTATTTGTGGAATTAAAGGATGAATAAATGATAAAATAATTATTATCGTGACTAACATTTATTGCAAACTTTTCTGTGGGCCAGATGCTGTTCTATACACTTTGCTAGTGTTACCTCATCTTCGGACCCCTCCTTTACTCCTTGCAACAATCCTATGAGGCCACAATGTGAGCTGAGCTCTTAAGTTTGTTCAGAAGTTCATTCTTTAATTCATATGTATAAATAGCTGCTCGGCCCCCACCATGTGCCAAGCATAATTCTAGGCACTAGAAATGTGATGAATAAGTGAATCAGGCCAAGTCCCACCATTGTAAAGCCTACAATTTAGAAAGAAGACAAAATAAAATAAAAGTATGTATGTCAAATAATGAAAACGATAACAACAACAAAAAAATCAGTCATCCCTTGAAATGGAAAAAAACAAAAACAATCCTATGAGGGAGGTACTATTATCCCCAGCTGACAAAGGGGGAAACTAAGGCATGGAGAGGTTGAAGGAATGAATGAATGAATATTGACCTACCCAAGTTAAAATCCCAGTCATCCAATTTCTAAAGGGATAAACCTGGTCAGTCCCTTCATCTCTCTGAGCCTCATTCCCCCATCTATAAAATGGGGGAGTAAATCACCCGTATTTCACTGAGTGGTACCAAAAAGGAAGTAAGTCCAAGTGTGTGAAGCAGCTGGCTCAGGTGTGAGTGGCACGTGAAGGCCAGCCCGTGTGATATGAAAATCCCATCACTGTCGTCTGGGTGACCTTGAGCAAGTCACATAACTTCTCTGAACTTTATTTCCTCGTCAGTAAAGTAGGGGTACTAGTACCCTACACCCCAAGGTGGCAGTGAGGAAGCTTCAAACCACACTTGCGAAGTTGCTAGGTCAGCCAGTGAGTGCCTTCCAGAAAGCCCTGTACCGACAAGCCCCTTACCCAGCTAGGGCTGCTTTCCAGGAAAGCTAAGGAGCCCAGACTGGCTCCCCCCTCTCAAGGCTAATCCAACATATGTCTGCAACAACAACCTTGCGAGCTGTCAGACAGGCTGGGCAGAACTGAGTGGGTGCACTCTGCTTTTCCCCAAATGAATAAATCATTAGAGGAGAGTGTTATGCATCCCACCAGCATCTATAAGGATGTGAATTATATATAACAAGGCAGCAAAAGCAATTTATTCCAGGCACGTGCAAGTCATAAAATGGGAGTTCTTAGGTGTCTGAGACAATTTTCAGATATTGCAGTTTTTATCAGAGCAATAAGGCCCACCAAAGGAGCACCCTGCCCCGCGGGTGTAGGGACACCTTAATCGGGTTTATTTATTATCAGAGCAGAGAAATCAAACTTTCCCTCCCAGCTCCGTCACCTCCCCCACACACCGCCCTGCTGCAGCTGCTTCTCATCTCAGGGGCTCTAGGATGAGCGGCCAAGAGCGCCCACCTTTCTAGAGTGAACCATCTGCTGAGAGGCCGGGGGTGGGAACAGGTGTGCTCCAAATCCCTGGAGCGAGAGAAAGGAGATTGCAAGCAGAGGAAATGGTACGGCAGCAAGAGCTCTAAACCAGAGCTCAGGAGTTCCGCCTCTGCTGCTGAACACAGGTGGGGAAACTCAGGCACTGAAAGGTTAATTAACTGCCGGTCCAAGGTCACATGGAGAGAGAAGAAAGGAGCTGGAAGGAGAACCCAGTTAGGGTTGGCAGACGTCTACTGAGCACCCACCATGTGCTGGCACTAGGGATACAAGGTGGAGGTGTCCCTGCTTGCAAGAACTTCCAGCTGCCTTTCCATTGCATTCCAAAATTCAGCCTCCATAGCTAGGCTTCAAGCCACCTGGCTGCCTCACTGATGGTGCTCAGATGCACCAAGTGCATTCCTGTCTCAGGCTTTGGGCCTTGCTGTGCCTTCTACTAGGAGAACAGTTCCTCCAGACCTTTGTACCGCTGACTCCCTCACCTTCTGGTCTCTGCTAAATGCCACCTCCCCTGACCACCTCATCCAGGAGGGCAAGCTCCCCCACTCCCTGCCTCATGTTCCACCGCCTTGTCACATGTTGGATTCTCCTGAAGCAAACACAGAGATGGGGTGTGGGGTATAAGATGTTCCCTAGCATCAGCCCCTGTAAAAGAAAAGGGGAGGAACCAGGGTTGGGCAGAGGGGGAAATACACCATGATGGGTTTCCACAAAGCTGCATCCACCCTCACGAATGCCGCAGAGCGAGTGTTGCCCATCAGCAGAGTCGGGCTGAAATGACCAGGCCTTTGTACCTCACTGAGCCACTGGGTGCAGGTGGGACCAACACGAGCTTGAGCAAGGTGGCTCTCTGCAGCTGAGGCTGACCCTGAGGAAGACAACAGGTGGGGGCTGTCTGCTGACCACACTCCCTGCAGCTGGACAGCAAGGCCTTGGCGGGTGGGGAGGGATTGTGTGACACATCCCCATGTCTACAACATTCCTTATCCTGCTTTATGTTTCTTCCAGGACTTAGCACCACCTGACACTGTATGCATCTATGGATTTCCTTCTTTATTGCCTTTCTGCACAACTAAACTGTGAGGTTTTCAAGGATATAGGCTGTGACTGTCTTGTTCTCGTTGCCTAGAACAGTGCTCGGCACACAGCAGGCGCCCAGTCGATATTTGCTTAATGAATGAATAAATGGATGAGTGCCTGCCCACCGTGGCTCCCATTTTAATAAAGGAGGCTGGCCAGTAAACAGGCGGTTACATTTCAGCACAGTGAACACTGCCAAAGGGATGCCCAGGGGTAGGGAGTGGTCTCTAACCCAGCCTGGGGTGGGGAGTGTCCAGGGAAGGCTGTCTGACTACAAGTCCACTGCTATTTCCACTGCAGGAAGACAGGCCAAATGGTACCAAAGTAGCCTTCATTGCACTCCCGGCTACTCCATCATCTTGATATGTTGTGCACGGTTACTTAGCCATTTCATGTTTTTATATATTGCCTCTCCAACCAGGTTATAACTTCCCTGAGCGCAGGGAGCATGTCTTACATTTCTTTCCTTTATCCCCTTCAGTGCTGAGTGCAGTGCTTTGCGCACCACTGACATTCATTGAATAATTACAGAATGTATGAACAGGGCCTTTAAGGATGAAGACAGCATGGCTCTGGGTGACCAGGTTTTCTGACCTCCAGTTGAGACACAAAGTCTGTAAAAATAAAAATAGCTATCACTGAGTGAGTGAGTACCAGCTCCAGCCAAATGCTGTGCCAAGCACTTTGCATACATCCAAGCTATCAATACTAATAGCAGTCTAGGTAGAAGTCTGAATATTGTCTCCATTTTACAGATGAGGAAACTGAGGCTCAGAGAGGGGATAACTTTTGCCCAAGCTCACACAATCAATATGTGGTAGAAATGAGAGGCAAGCCTGAGCAGATAGTCTTAATCATTACACTGACCTTCGAAGTTAATGGGCAGATTGTTTAGGATCATAAAATCTGGGACATGAGGTTAAACATATCCACGAGCCTAAAGTCACCAGGGTTTCTGTGTATTGCAGAAGTCAGGGGGCAGGATAAATGACTAACCTAGCTCTACGCTCAGCTCTGTAGCAAATCCAGGTGTTTTCTCTCAGCCATCAATTGTGTCTCCATCAAAAGAAAGAATCAACAAGTTGTCTCCCAAAAGGATCCATATGACAGCATGAAGATTAGATGATTTTACCCAGATCCTTACAAACATTAAAATTTGACTTTCTCAACACACCGAGAGTCGTATTATCTCTCAGGGTTAGACGTATGTTAGCCACACCTTGAGACTGAAGTATAACCCAAATGGCAATTTATACATTTACAAAGAGAATTATTGTTGTAGAAATTGGTTCAGAAAGTTCACACAACCAGCACTTTCTCTCCTGGTAAGAAGATCAGCTGGAGAAATAAATAACAATGTGGCTTCTTGATGAATAAAATTGGGACAAAGAGAGATGGATACATTCATTGAATGTTTAGCAGCACTAGACTGAGATGGCTGAGAGCAAGCCTCTTAAGGAAAGGATAGTTCAGACGGGACCATAGCTATCACACATCAGTTGGCAACAATATTTGTCTTTATCTTATTGCAGAGATTTTTAGTTGCTGCCAAAAGGCCATTGCCAATTTCATTTCCCATGGATGCTTCACTCTTTAGAGACTGGATAAATATATACTCACTTTCCTTGCAACCAAGAGTGCTCACATCTGGCCAATGAGATACAACAGCAAGTTATCCTATGGGCTTCTGGAAAGACATTTGGCTGTCTGATGAAATGAACAGAGGCAAGAGAAGAAGAGAAGACCTCCTGGTACTATCCCTTTCCCTTTCTTTCTGCTTTAAACATGGACGTGATACCTTGACATTACACCATGAGAAGGATGAAAAGCCAATGTGCTAAGGATTGTGGAATGGGAAGAAAGGAAGGGCGTGGACAATTGACATTGCTCTCCTGCTCCAAACCTGAAACTTCCTACATCCGGACTTCCCACTAAAAAAGATCATTAAAGATCTTTGTTGTTTAAGCCATTGTTGTGTGAGTTATCTGTTGTACTATTTAAAAGTCATCCCCAAACTGAGTGGTTTAAACCATTTATTATCTGTCATGATTCTGTGAGTTGACTGGGCTCAGCTGGGTGGTTATATTGTTCCACAGGGTGTCAGCCGGGGCTGCAGTCATCTGAAGGCTCAACTGGGGTAGAATGCCCAATGCTCATTCACATGACTCACAATTGGTGCCAACTGCTAGCTGAGAGCTCACCCCCTCCATATTCCTTAGGCTTCTCACAGCACGGCAGCTGGGTTCCAAAAGGGAGTCTTCCAAGTGTGCAAAAGAGGGACTTGCAAATCTTTTGCAGCCCAGCCTTGGAAATGATACACCATCACTTCTGCTTCCTTCTGTTTTTCAAAGTAAGTCAGACGGTGAGCCCAGATTTAAGGGGAAGGGAAAGAGACCCTGCCTCTTACTGGGAGGAGTGGCAAAGAAATTTCAGCCACCTTCAATTGACCACTGTAATCAGTCTGCTTTTATATGACCTATAGCTGAAAGTATTTCTCTACATCTAGCCTTGCCCCTGGAACAAGACATTTTCAAAGACTGAGATTCCCTCTCTACTGGACAAGCTGCCTTTGCAGCTCTTGTCCTCTAGGCTTCCAGGGTGGATCATGACGGACACAGTCTTTCACTAAATATGTTAATTCATTTGACTGCATGACAGCAAAGTCTTGCAGGCCTGGGAGCCATCTTGTCACTTTAAGATGACTTTGCGTTACTCTGCTTTAATCTATAATACATTGACTTCAGGGCTTAACTTTCAGAAGGCAATCTTCACTCCCTGTGTTTTCTAAGTGCTTGAGAAAACGTCACTGTAGCCCCCTAGATCTGGCGGCAATCTTCATCAAGACGATAATCCTTTCCCTGTCTGCATCACGGGGTTGTTGAGAGAATCAGGGGATGATGGCTGAAAAGTATCTTCAAATGGCAAAAAGAGATTACTATTATCATAATCCCATAAGCACGTTATGTTGGTTATGGCTCTTTTTGTAACAAGCGAAATAAAGCAACTCCAGGTTGCTTTATTTCTCAACAGATGACTGCCAGTAGTTTCAGGTGCACATCTCCCTGGGTTCTCTTTCCCTGACAAATTTAAACCAAAGTCCTTCATCTGACTGTTACTGGCTCAAGTTGGGCAATGTGCTCGTTGCATAACTAGTCATTATGGCTAAGGGCACATAATGACCTGATTGTCTGGGACTGGGTCTTAGATCTAAGGATAGCTAGATCTAAAGATAGGTTCAATTCTACACACATTACATGAATTGAGAAAATGTGGGGTATTGTCACCAGGAGAAGGGTGAGTAGCTGCCCAACAAGTGACATAGGATAAGGGCGCTGGGTGAGAACTCTGGAGCCAGGTTAACATCTCGGTCCTGCAGAATTACTCAGTCTTGCTCCTAAGCTTGCTGTTGGCACATCATGACCTCAGGGAGCCCCTCTATGATGTGTCATTTTACTATCAGGTCTTCAAGATATCTAGCTAACTCTGGCCACATTCCTTACAGATTCTTGAGAGTGAATCTGATTGGTCCAGCCTCACGTTGTTTTCGTTTTTGTTTTGTTTTGTTTTTATCAAGTCTAGTCCTTGGACAGTCTATGGAATAGCTGCCCTGGGTCTTGGTCCACTCCTGATCCACCCTATGGCTGGGGAAGAGTGACACATGGCATAAGACATGGATGTCTTGGCAGGAACACCACGAGCGAGCAGAGATCACAGATGTGAAGAGAGAAGCAGGGAATTGGAGCCACCATGGCAAGAAGTAGAAGAGAAACACCGTGTAGCCCCATGAGGAAAGGAGAAAGAGACTTTCCTCTCTGGCTTTCTTACTTCCCTCCCTGGCAGAAAACTCAGTCCTGGTGGAAATCATTTAAAGTGACTCTTAATACTGAGCCCGAATTTTCACAGCAGATCATGGAGGAAGAAAGGGGTTTGATCTGAAACATTTTCTTAAAAAAAATACCTTATCAAAATAACAAAATGTAGGTGACCATTTCAGCTGTGCATGAATTCTTATAAAGAACAGAAAATGAATTAAGTAGTGAATTTTTTTTGGTATAATTTTTCTGACAAAATCCTTCACTTCAGGTTTGGCTTTCACAGCATGATAATAAAAAGGTCATTTAAAAAAAATCTTCAAGGATTTTACCAGTTTTTCCTAAGGCCGTCTTGAATCTTTTGATATTTAAATATTTCTCTTTTGAAGTGTTCAGAGTCATTTTCCTTGTCACTTTTTTTTTCTTCAGCGGTTCACACTCTTCTTGGGATGATATTCAAAATATTGAACAACCAGTATAATAGAGGCATCAAATAATTGGAACAGTCACCCCGACAACCAGGATGGCTGAACCTGCAGATTCCAGTTGAATATCAGCACTGACTCTTCCAGCGCTGCTCGATTCTCGTGGGTCATCTGTGACTTTGTTCTTTAAACATGTTTCAATACCACTTTCATCACCTTCATGAAATCCTGCATCTCGGGCAAGATTTTCAATCAAACGTTTGCAGTTGGATTACACCGTACACGCGCTAGGGTCAGACCGTCAGTGAGAGCCTGATTCTCTTTGACAGGACTCACTGGTTGTAAGAAACAGCAACCCATCCAAACTATCTGCCAGTAGTTTCAGCTGCACATCTTCCTGCTTTCTTTTTCCCTAACAAATTTAAACAAAGTCCTTCATCTGACTGTTATTGGCTCAAGTTGGGTAATGTGTTCATTCCATAACTAATCATTAAGGACAAGTGATGGGCATTCAAAATCCAGGGGTCTCTTGAGAGATGGAGCCACAAGGAAGTTGATGTGGTAAGAGACTTCATGCTGATGTTAAGCAAGAATCATTTAATCACTAAAATTTTAAAAGTTGAAATCGTGCAATTATTGAAAAAATGTTGTAACAATCTTTGCCTCTGTTTACAACTTCACAGCTTCAAAGACTCAGACGATAAACCTTCAATAACGAGGACCCCCTGAATTTTGTTTTTGCACTAGCTTGCACAGACTGCCCTTTCTTGCAACCAGCAAGTCTTGCCAGAGATGACCGGGATTTACAAATAGGGTCACCAGATGGTTTCAACAGAAATATCAGACCTACTTAGAAAAACTATGATGCCCACGCATGGGTCTGATACTTTCTGAATTTGTTTCCCAAGCAAAATGTTCAAATATCAGCCTGCATACTTCAAACTAGAAATCCTGTTAATAAAATTCAGGACAGGTCCGCTATTCAGCTATAGACTTTAGCCCACTGATTCAAGCAGGTATGGGGTTTAACTTGCTAATCATGTGATGGAAACATTGTAAACACATGAGAGAGGGAAAAGCAGATGAATTGATGGATTTCTCCATCTTGTTTCCTTGCTGAGGATTTGGAGCTGTGATCTTTGGACTTAGGAGTCAGGGCTGGGTAATTACAAGTCACCGGGTATCTTTCCACCTTTAATTTTGAGGAACAATGGCAATTACTTCATGTTCTGCAATGCTAATTAACTCAAGTCAGTCAAAGGCTTACCTCGATCAGAAATAGCTTCAGAAAATGAACTTGTGAATTCTGCAGACTGTGAATTGTCCTTAATTAACATAGAAACACACATCCTTCCCATGCCTCAAGCCAGAGCGTTTTCAATCTTGGGGATAAAAGAGTAATGGGGTCCAAAGCTGGCCATCACTGGCTCTCCAAAGAGTATGAGGTTCTGAAGCCAGACAGGTGTGGATATAAATCTTGGCTCTGCTACTTACTGGCTGCATGACCTGGGGTAAGTCCCTTTACCTGTGTGTGCCCCAGTTTTCACACCTGTAAAACGAGGAGAATAATAGTATATCTACCTCATGGGGTTGTTATAATGGATGTTCAATAATTATTATGACTGTAACCCAGTCATAACAATTATGGTGAACAATTGTCATTTTTTTTCCCCTAGCAGCATGCATTAGTCTCCTTTTTGGTAACAGCCCCTTGAGTTTCCTTAAAAGAACTACTCCTCTTCTATGCATAGACTAGTTCAGGTGGGACCTAAATAAATCCACCTCCAAGTCTAGGGCTGAGCCTGTGTATTAGTTCATTAGGGATGCCATAACAAAGTATCCCAGACTGGGTGGCTTACACCAGTGGTCCCCAACCTTTTTGGCACCAGGGACCAGTTTCATGGAAGACAATTCTTCCACGACCAGGGGGAGTCAAAGTGGAGGGATAGTTTCGTAACGATTCAAGCGTATTACATTTATTGTGCATTTTATCTCTATTATTATTACATTGTAATATATAATGAAATAATTATACAACTCACCATAATGCAGAATCAGTGGGAGCCCTGAGTGGGAGCACCTCAGCTCCACCTCAGATCATCAGGCATTAGATTCTCATAAGGAGCGCACAACCTAGATCCCTCGCATGCGCAGTTTACAGTAGGGTTCCCGCTGCTAGGAGAATCTAATGTCACCGCTGATCTGACAGGAGGCGGAGCTTATGTGGTGGTACAAGCGTGGGGAGCAGCTGTAAATACAGATAAAGCTTCGCTGGCCTGCATGCTGCTCACCTCCTGCTGTGTGGCCCAGTTCCTCACAGGTGCTGGTGCCTGTCTGTGGACTGGGCATTGGGGACCATAGGCTTACACAACAGGAATTTATTTGCTCGCAGTTCTGGAGACTAGAAGTCTGAGATCAAGGTATTGGCAGGGTTGATTTATTCTGTGGCCTCTCTCCTTGGCTCGTAGACAGCCGTCTTCTTCCTGTGTCTTCACTTGGTCTTTCCTCTGTATCTGTCTGTATCCTAATGGCCTCTTCTTGTAAGGACACCAGTCATATTGGATTAGGGCTCACCCATATGACCTTATTTAACCTTAATTACCACTTTAAAGATGCTATCTCCAAATACTGTCACATTCTGGGGTACTGGGGCTTAGGACTTCAACATATGAATTTTGACAGGGACACGACCCAGCCCATAGCAATCTGTGACCTAGATCTGGCCAAACTATTCCCCTCCTCCTCGTCAGGGTGATTGAGTCAATCTGGACTTTAAATTTAAAAAACTGAAGTACAGAAAACTTCTTCATCTGCATAATTGGGTGTTATGAAAATAATGTAGAATGATGCCACTGGGGTCACCGTATGGAAAAGGTGAAAACAGAAGAAAACATAAAAAAGAAATGGAAAGAGAGAGACTGGGTCCTAATGTCATGACCTAAGCCTGAAGCAAGACCTACTCCCTTTGGCAGTTCACTTTTGTAAGTCACTAAACAGCCCCTTTTGTGGCTTGAGCCAGCTTGAGTTGGTTTCTGTTGCTTGCCACTAATGGTCTTGACCTAGTATAGTCCCTATTTAATTATTAAGGAGCTCATAGATCCCAAGGAAGTAGAAAGAAAAAGAAGAACAGGGCTGGAAAATGAAAGGAATATTTGCAGAATAAATTAGGCAGGTAATAATAAGCATATTGCAGGAATCGGGATAGATTTAAGAACAGACGTGTCTCCTGTGTCCTAGCCTCACGTAAGGAAATTTGACTCCGCACGGTCGTTAAAGCAAGGAGTTCTTCACTACACTGTGGGTTTCTTGGAGGCAGCAATAGTGTCTCATTCAGAGGCAATGGACTGCTAGTGCTCAGCATGCAACGAGCATGCAAAATATATGCGTGGTGGACTTGAATTGACTTGCTAAGAAATATTTTGCACTTTATGATTCAACATAGACATCCTTTAAATAATGGATTTGCCATATTCGCAAATTCCCAGTACTTTCATTGTCAAAGAATTATATTGATAGTTATATCGTAGCCGATTATTAATTTTAATGAGGTCTAATAACTCAGAGAGGAAACTTTCAAGTATGTCCCTTCACCATTAGCTGACCTGTAACTGGCCCTTTCTTTACTCATAAATTATGCTATTATTATAATTCTCTGTTGCAATCTAGAAGTGCTTTGCTTAGGACCCATTACAGCCCCTTGCAAAAGGGGGAGGGATGCATGTTTACAA
>NW_012148775.1:933941-935587 GCF_000956105.1 Propithecus coquereli | reverse complement strand
GTGAATTGCACCACAGGGGACCTCTGCATTCAGGAGACTCTGAGTTTCTATGAAGCTGCAAGTGACCTGGCCATCCTCCCCCACGGAGACAGAGGACTCAGCACCCTGCAGGGTAAGCCAATGTCTCTGGGACGTGGGGGAAGAAGCCTTCAGGTTCTTACATTCTAGACTAGAATGTAAGCAAATAGCCTCTGGAAGAGGAGGGTACTTTATTATCCTGAAATGTCTCCAAGGGAGCAGAGGTTCTCTATTTTCTGTTTTCTCTTCAATCATACCTGAACAAAACTTGCCAATGCCATTCATCTGGGAAGGCCTAGACCGCACAAGAACACAAGAAATTCAGTGAAAATTGTCTCCCAACAGATACGTGTTGAGATCGTGGTACCACAATGTAGAAGGAACTTGGATCTGACCTGCATCACACGTCATGTGAGCAAAAAATAAACTTTCATGCTGTTTCACCACTGAGATTTCAGGTCTTTGTTGTGGCAGCTGGTGTTAATTACCCTGACTAGTAAGGGTGACTTGAACATACATCAAATGAATTATACTTGCATGAGAATAAGAGAGCTAGACAATATATAGTAAGCTCCAAATGATAACAACGGGGTGGGATTTGGGAGAGGAGAGAAGATTGTGAAGAAGTCATCACCTTATTAATGACAGAGCAAAAAGAAACAGTATTCGGGAGACAAACCATGGCCATCCTGACACATATCCCCTCGTGTCCCTGCACATCCAAATGTCATCGGGCCACCTGGTTCACGAACATCCATACTGGAGCCAAAGCCGTGAATGACTTTCACACCAGTTTAGACATTTCCATATCATCTTGAGCTCAATTACAGCTAAACCAATAATAGGCCCCAAACATCATTATTGGAAAATCACCAACCAAGCTCGCTAATTGTATTTACTGCGTCTTCCTCACATGAGTACAGCCATCAGTACCGCGTCCTATTCCCAGGGGATCACCATTCACAAGGCCAATTTCCTTAGGATGAGACTTTCATATCACAGCAGTTTGGAACTAATGTGTCTCGGGAAATAAACTGTCATCTCAATAATTTTTGCAATCAGAAAATATTTGGAGCAAATAGCAGAGTAGAGCCTGCAATTGCGACTGACGTGATCCTTACCTGCCGCTTAGAAGCTGTAGCGACTCAGAACTTTTGGGATTTTCCGAGGTGTCAACTTGGAGCAACTATTCACATTCCCTGGCAAGATACAAAGAAGCCTCGTTACATTACTTTGCAACTCTTTCCTGGGAAGTTCACTATGTTATCATTAATCCAGAAAAAAACAAACATTTATTAAGTGCCTTCTGTGTTCCAGGCTTGTACATAGAAATAAACAGTCCTTACGGCACTCCATAAAGGGGTTTGAATTCTGTATCTGAACCTTACTAAGGCAAGTTATTTCACTTCTTGGAGTCTCAATTTCCAAATCTGTACGATGAAAATAATAATATCTATTTCCCCGGGGTGGTCTAATGATTAAAGACAGGTATAGGCCAGGCGCAGTGGCTCACGCCTGTAATCCTAGCACTCTGGGAGGCTGAGACGGGTGGATCGCTCAAGGTCAGGAGTTCGAGACCAGCCTGAGCAAGAGCAAGACCCCGTCTCTACTAAAAATAGAAAGAAATT
>NW_012148775.1:931875-933891 GCF_000956105.1 Propithecus coquereli | reverse complement strand
GCCATATGTTTGCCGAGCTGTAGACTTCTGCCTAGCCCAGGTGAAAAAGCTGTTAAATGAAAACATCTATGTCTTATTCATTTTTAGGGAAGAAATTATGATGCACTCCCTCTCAACCCAACACACTCAAACGATTGAAAAATGTGCCCATTGAACAATGAGAATGAGTTTATATGCGTAATAAACAACAATCTGAGAGTAAATAAATGCAGTTTGCACATAAATGGTAACGTGATGAGAGTTTATGAACTTGCGAAGGATGAACAGAGGATTTGACGGTGGGTGGAGGTTGGCAGAAAAGAACACAATGGAGTCGTTCTTTGAAAGGTACATTCTTATTTCTGTGCTATTTTCTTTATCAACTTTTCAACCTTTGAGGGTTCATGCTTATCTTATGCTCAAGCTGTATATAAAAATATAAAGTCATAGTATAGAGGAAAAGTTGGTAAACTCCAGCTCATGGGTCAAATAAGACCTGCAAAAGCAGAGCTAAGTAATTGCAACAGAGACCGCACGGCTTCCAAAGCCTAAAATATTTACAATCTGGCCCTTCACAGGAGAAGTTTGCCAAGCCCTGGCGTTAAAAATAAAGAGGTAAAAATAAATAAATAAATGAAACACCTTCAGGACAAAATAAGGGCTAAGTAAAAGAGAGCATGCCAACTCGACGGCACACAGAAATCGCGCATGCACCCAGCAGTCTAAACACGTCGTAGAAGATGCTCCCGTTCATGTCTTCCACTGGTCCCATGTAGGCAAAGCAAAAGCTTTTAGATTCGTCTAAACACGCACACCGTTCGAATTTGTTCCACGGGATATTCTCTGACTAGAAACTGTTGTGTGTACATCGGTTGAGCATGTTTTTGTCTAAAATCAGAATGTCAAAATATCGCTTCTTATGCCATATTCATTTGGCGTTTGGGGACCAAAGTGTCATTCTATGGAATCAGAGAAAAAAGAGCCATTGTCTGGAAAGTAATATCACGTTTCAAGAGCCATTGTAATGAAAAGTCATTTATGAACAGTCGTTATGCAAGTTTATTTCTTGACCAGCATTTCTCAACCTCGGTGCTATTAACATCTGGGGAACCCAATAATTCTTTGGGGTGGGGACCGTCCTGTTCACTGTAGGATGCTGAGCAGTGTCCCCGGTCTCTGTCCACTAAATGCCAATGATACCCTCATTCCTAGGTGTGGCAATCAAAAATGCCGCTAGACACTGCCAAATGTCCCTGGGGGACAAAATCAGCCCCAGTTGAGAAGTACTATTGTAGATAATGTGTCCAAATACCACTGCCTGTGCTATTCCCACCAATCCCGCATCTCCATATGCCCTCACCCTAGGCATATAATGTGATATGTCAGAAAAGGGCAGAATTGGACAAAGATCGCATTAATATCTAACATTTACTTGGCACTTACCAGAGGCAGTGTAATGTGGTAGTTAAAACTAGAAACTTGGAGCCAGTCCAGAGTTCTGACCCTTTCTCTGCCCCTTACAAGCTGCCTGAGCAAGTCACTTGACCTCTCGGGACACTTCCTCCCATCTGTAGAATGGTGACAAGAATGTCACCTTCCTCACTAGGTTGTTGTGAGGATTGAGTCCATACAAGCAAAGCACTTACACTGCTTTTATTTATTCACTTAAAGTGGAAAGGCAAGCAGCATACAGATGTGAGATCATAGTCTTAGTATCACGATTTACTGTTATTGATCAGATGTGTGTTACCATGATTTAAGTTGACCCTCTGTCACAAAGGGACACACTTACTAAACAAGACATGAAGGGGGTTAGGTGATGTGGCAGAGACAATTAACACTCGCAGGGTATGCGAAGGCTTCTCTGCATACTCCCGGGCAGCTGGGCTGGCCCCACGTGACTGGGTTCTGGCCAATGGGAATGTGAGCGGGAATGAGGCATCACTTCTGGGCCAGGGTTGTTGAGGGTCAGAGCGCCTCTCCCACCCTCTCTCCCTCTGCCACGGAAACCTGGAAGCGATCGTTACGTCTGAAACC
>NW_012148775.1:926268-928982 GCF_000956105.1 Propithecus coquereli | reverse complement strand
ACAGACAACAGTTAAATAACAAATTTTTCATTAAATTAGAAAGGATCATTTTGTTTTCAAAGTTTTCATTCTATTTTCATAATAAAACACTGTGGCCCCAAGAGAAAATTTTTTTTCTCACGTGGCAGTCAGTGTGATAAAGTGCCTAGCTTGGTGCATGGTGCAAAGTAGGTACTCAATAATAATAGCTATTGCTATGACTATAAGTACCTTTTTTTAATTGAAGCTAGCAAATGTTCATTAAACAAATTAATGTCCCCCTCAACTGGGCCATTTGAGGGAAATAAGAAGTTTAGATGCCAATCTAGATTGACCTACATTATTCTTCCACCCAAAAATAAAATGTATGTCATTTTGGTTTTGAGGTAACAAAAAGAAGTAGTCAGCTTCTCTTCTTTATTTTTTTCCTATTTTTTTTCTGAGTAAAATCCTTTGATCTAACTGCTATGATCTGAATATTTGTGTCCCCCAAAAATTCGTATGGTGAAACCTAACCCCCAATAATGATAGTACTAGGAGGTGGGGCCTTTGGGAGGTGACTGGGTCATAAGAGAGTGCTCGCATGAATGGGAGTAGTGTCCTTATCAAAAAGCCCCAGAGAGCTGCCTTGCCCCTGCTACCAAGCAGAACACACAGCAAGAAAGCATCATCTAAGAACCAGAAAGCAGACCCCCACCAAACACTGACTCTGTCAGCACTTTGTTCTTGGACTTCCCAGCCCCCAGAACTGTGAGAAATAAATTTCTGTTGTTTACAAGCTACCCAGTTTGTGATATTTTGTTATAGCAGTTCAAATGGACTAAGACAGTAATCTAACATTCTATGAGTATTCAATAAAGATTGAAAAGTCAGTAAAGAAAGGAGGAAGGTACAAAAGGCATGAAAGGGTGAGAAGTATTTAAAAATTCATATAGTCAGGGTTACTTTTGAACCAGGTAGGCATGGGTCCGAATCCTAGATCCGGCACTTGTCAACTATGTGACTTTGGGGGGAAATGGCATTATTTCTCTAGGCAAACACCACTCACCTCAAAGAGTTATGGTGGAAACTAAGTAAGAAGATAAATAGTAAAATAGTAAAACTTTAACAATTGCTAGTTTTCATCCCCTCCTTTTCAACTTCCATCATTGTAAGGCTCAACTTAATTCAATAAGTGTGTAAGAAGCACTGTGGTGGACACCACTGGCATTGACAAGGTCACCGTCTTCACAGTCCAGGCCCCATTCTGGAGAGGAATAGATAAATTACCCTGCCTTCTCCATCAATCAATGGAAGAGTATACTTGTGAGAAGTGCCAGGTACGAGGAACGTAGGACGTTCATGAGAGTTTACTAAGAGGACTTGGCTGAGGGGCTAAGAAGGGCCTCCCCGGAGAAGGCCTCCCTGGCTCATTCTGGATTGTGAACATATTTTCCAATGATGAGAGGGTAGAAAGTGGCACTGAGAATGTGAGCAAGAGGCCAGATCACGCTGGGCCTCACAGGGTAAACCGCAGGACTGCCACATTGCACAACTGTGGGAGACACCAACGACCTTGAACATAACAGCCTGTGTTGCAGAACCAGCAGCCCTGGTAGGCAACAGGCAGCAAATAGAAACTGCAAGGAACCAGAAGCACAAATAAGATATGAAGGGTGTGAGAGAAAGCATTCAGAAGAAAAAATACATGATGAAACTTTCAAGTGCAGCTGTGATAGAGCAGTTTCAGGCAAACCAATGTTCCCACCAAGTCTAACTAGGAAAACAGGATAGAATACAACAACACAGAAAAAAGTCTGAAAGCATCAGGGAGCAGCCAGGACTTGAGGAACAAAAAAAAACCCTGGAAAGCAAGGAAGTTCAGTGAGGTGAAACTGACATTTTGTGCACCACTTTCTCCCTTGAGGCACCGATGACTCTTAAGCATCATGCAGGGAGAGGACAAGAAGCAGAACAGAGGGCAGCTTCAAAGAGGCAGAGAAGCCATCAGAAGGACAGTAAGCCTCAGGAGAGTGGAGACGAAAATTAGGATTTTAGGGTGTCAAAACATCTAAGAGTTGAAAGTCCAAATAGCACCCTACTCCAAAAAAGGAGGTAATGAGAAGTGATCCAAAAACACTGCATCAATTTTCCTCATACTTATGCTGTATGAGGCAAGCAGTTTAGAATCAAAGCAAAAAGCAGTTGAAAAGCTGAGTGGAGTTTTTGGCATTCTCTTAATACTGGAAAATTGGAGTTCGGGGCCACCAATTAGGAGGTGCCTTAGTAAACAGCTCTGGTTTTCATCTGGGAGCCCTGGATCCAGAGGAGTGGGCATGAATCACAGGCAGGCAGGCTGAGCATTACAGAGATCACACCCTACCCCTACTCAATTTCATCCCCGCGTGAATAGAGGGGCTCTGACCTGCTCCTAGCTGCCTGCCAGAGGACAGGGAGGATACTTCCTGGGAAAAGATAATACTGCCTAAAACCTTTACAACTGTTATACCCAATGTCTGATATTCTATCAAAATTTACCAGTCATACTAGAAACCCGCATCAAGGGGAAAAAAAATAGCTAACAGATAGGAAAAAATCCTGCAGAAGATAGGTGATCCATCTATTGGAGTTATTTAAAATAACTATGGTTAATCTGATCAAGAAAATAGAAGACAAATTGGAAAATTTCACCAGAGAACCTAAATCTATAAAAATAGAACCAAATAGAAATCCTAAAACCTGAAAATACAAAAATT
>NW_012148775.1:923816-924651 GCF_000956105.1 Propithecus coquereli | reverse complement strand
TTCAGTAGAATATGTAACAATAAATTGGACATGGCTAAAAAAAGAGGATAAGTAAAATAGGAGATAAATATCCACTGCACTCAACAATAGCAAAATACACATCGTTTTAGGTGTCCATGGAACATTTACCTAATTAATCAAACATTGAGTCATAAAGCAAATTTAAGCAAATTTCAAAGGATTAATATTATTCAGAATATATATTATGACCACAATGCAATTATACTAGAAATCAATAACGTAACTAAAAAATATTTTAAATCTGCTTGGAAATTAATAAGAAATCACAAAGGAAATTAGGAAATGTTTTGAACTGAATGATAATAAAAATAAGATATTAAAAATTGTGGTATGTAGCTAAAGCTCTAGTTAGACAAAAATTTACAGCTTTGAATGGATAAATTAGAAAAGGAAAGAGGGCGCAAATCGATGATATAAATAAGCCATCTCCAGAAGTTAGGAAAAGAGCAACAAATCAAACTCAAAAAAAAAAAGGAGAAAAAAGAAAATAATAAAGATAAAAGCAGAAATCAATAAAATAGAAGGCAAACCTACAATAGAGAACATCAACAAAGCCCCAAATTTGTTCTTTGAAAAGCCTAATAAAATTGATAAATGCCAAGCAAGATCCTATGGGTATTGAAAAGATAATAACAGAACATTATAAAAAACTTTATGCCAATAGAACCTGACAATTTAGGTAAAGCACACAAACGGCAAAAGCACACCTTATAAAAATTTATATAAAAAGAAGTAAAACATCTGAATACTTCCTATATCTATTAAAGAAATTGAATCTATAATTAACTTTCCCATAAAGAAACCTCCAGGCCCA
>NW_012148775.1:920391-922826 GCF_000956105.1 Propithecus coquereli | reverse complement strand
CACACTTTCTCCAAAGAGGTGTGACTCTCAGCCTTGGCCATGAGGAAGGAATCCCCTGAAGTTTCTAAGTATCTTCACTTACTTACTATCCCTCTGCCTCAGTAGCTGCTTTCTGCAGTTGCTCCTTTTGTACCCCTTAGAGTCCTCCTCTACCCTCTTAAGTAGTTATCTACATTTTTACTAGTTTTAATATTAAATTTTCCCTGTTTGAATTATTCATCTAGTTTCTGCCTCCTCAGTGCTGGTGCAATGAAAATTGGTACATTCACTTTGGGAAAATGTTTGGCATTACCTACTATAGCTGAACACACACCCCCTGTCATCCAGCAATTCCACTCCTCAAGATAGCCCCAAACTAGAAACAGCCCAAGTGTCCATAATCAGTAGCATGGATAAATACATTGTGATATATTTTTAAAAGATGCAATATTATAGAGCAATGAGAAAGAATAAACTACTGCTACATGAAAACAATTCACAAACATAATATTGGCTGAAAAGTTAAAAGAGTAAATTTTATATAATTCCATTTCTATAAAGTTCAAAAACAAATTATCCTGTGATGATAGAAGTAAGGATGTAAGTGAGGTTACCTGAGAAAGAATAAACTACTGCTACATGAAAACAATTCACAAACATAATATTGGCCGAAAAGTTAAAAGAGTAAATTTTATATAATTCTATTTCTATAAAGTTCAAAAACAAATTATCCTATGATGATAGATGTAAGGATGTAAGTGAGGTTACCTGGAAAAGAGCACCATGAAATACCTAGGGCACTGGCAGTGTTCAAGTTCTGAATCTGGGAGGTGATTACCAGGTGTGTTTGCTTTGTGAAAATCCATTGATGTGTACACGTATAATTTGTACACGTGCTGGTTGAAGTTACAACTCAATTAAGATTTTACTTTTTAAAAAGTGGATGGATAACCAAACTGGCGCATCCAACAATTGAATACTATTCAGCAATACAAAGGAAAGAATTATCATTATGTGCAAGAACTTGGATGAATCTCACCGGCATTATGCTGAGTGAAATAACTCGGTCTCAAAAGGTACATATTGCATGATTCCATTTATATGACATTCTCAAAAAAAAAAAAAAACACCTATAGCATAGAGAATAGATAAGTGGTTTCCAGTGGTTAGGGATAAGGAGGGCGTGACCACAGAGGAAGAGCACAGAGAGAATTTCGGGGTTATGGAACAGTTCTTTATCTGATTATGGTGGTGATTACACAAATTTATGTATGTGTGAAGATTCATAGAACTATATATGATGCACCCCTCCCAAAAAATTCAGTTGTATTATATGGTAATTGTTAGATAAAAAGTAAAGGGCAAGCTTTGGAGCCAGACTTCCTGGGTTTGAATTGCTTACTGCTATAATATCTGTCCTGGGACAGGTTGCTTCATCTCCCTGTTTCTCAGTTTCCTCATAAGAATAATGAGGTAACAGGGACACCTCTCTCATAGGGTTGTTGTGAGCATTAGATGGATTAGACATACAAAGCATTTAGAACACCTGGTACATAACAGGTGCCCAACAAATACTAGTGATTATTAGCAGTACCCACACATATCATGTGGGATTTATGTTCTAAGCCATGTAATTTTAAAAGAGTATTACTTTTAAAAAACCCAAATGTTTATCAGTTGATGAGTAGAAAAACAAAATGTGGTCTGTGGTGGAATATTATTTGGCCATCAAAAGGAATGAAGCACCAATCCGTGCTACAACACGGATGAACATTGAAAGCATCATGCTAAGTGACAGAAGACAGACACAAAAGGCCACATATTATATGATCGTATCTTATATTAAATGTCCAGAATAGGCAAATTTATAGAGACAGAAAGTAGATCAGTGGTTGCCAGGGGCTGGGCAGAGGAAGGAACACTAATAAGTATGGGATTCCTTTTTGGAGTGATAGAAATGATACGGAACTAGATGATAGTGATGGTTACACAACTCTGCGAATGTACTAAAAATTACTGAACTGTATTAGTTAAAAGGGTGAATTTTATGGCATGTGAATTATATCTCAATAAAGCCGTTATTTAAAAATATAGTAACACTTAAACGTGAGCTCACCGTTCACTCACCTTTATCTGTCTACATGTACATCACCTTATATAATTGTCCATACAACACTTAAATGTATTTTGATTATTTTGCTTCTTAGTAAATTATATCTGTTTATTCTTCCATAATAAATCAGTTTGCAAATGATCAAGGAGTTTTTTTTAAAAAGAAATTATCTTAAATGTAAAGGATTTACTCGAAGTGTCAGTGGATGTAAAATGAGGTTTTAAATAATTGAAAATATTTTTAACAATATTAACCAAAAAGGTGTGATAAAACCATTTAATGGCTGTTAATCTGGATAAATAGATTTTAAATCATAAAGTGGCATTTAATTGACCTGTGATAA
>NW_012148775.1:916816-919041 GCF_000956105.1 Propithecus coquereli | reverse complement strand
GGTTTGAACTGGGCCTAGACATCCACAGAACTGGAACAATGGAACATTGCTTAGTTGGTTCCCCATGTTGATTGTCTCACAGACTTCAGTCTTTCTACCTCCTTAACAATTTTCACCAAACAACAGCTGCACTATTATGTATTTCTTTAAATTGACTCACATCTTTTTACTTAGGAAAATTCTAACACAAAACGTACAAATGGAAAAACCACTATCTCTTGCCATTATTAGAAGGCAACTGCAAAAAAAATGAATACAATGTAGCAGATGCTACTAAATTTTCTATAGATAACTGCTGTCTACTGAAGACTCTCAGGCTATGATTTGCTTTCTTTTCTTGTTCAAAGGTAGATTGTCCAATATTAGAGAAGTGTTAACACATATTAGCACCAGACTTACTTTCTCCCAGCCATGATCAGCAAGCTAGGCATTGGGAAAGGAATAACTGTGAGGTTCACCTGTATTTAATAACATTCGGTGCTAGCTAAAGCTATCCTACGCATAACTCGTGGTACCAGTTACCACATACCAGACTGTGTGCACACTGGGCCAGAAGAGTCTCCCCTGAATTGGTAAATTTTAAACCGCAGCCTCCACCCCTTAATCAGGCTCAGCCCCTGCAAAATGTACACCATGGGGCTGACAGGGGTGGCTGGCAGACAGGCGGTGTGGCCCAAACGATTTCAATATGCCTTCCTGGGAATAATGGCATCATCTCTTCATTCTAGGAACACCACATTTGCACTGTGAGTAGCTTCCAGAAGGAGGCCAAGTAGGGGGCCTCTTTTATGAGTTAGTGAAAATGTCACAGTGGCTTGTAAACCAAACCCTCGAAGACATCATGACCTTCAAGGCACATCCTGTTTCCAAAGCAAGCATGCTCTCCTCTCTTCCTCTTCACTTAGAGGGTACACCAGTGGTTCATGCATCAAAATATCCACAAAATATATTCCTAACGTTAAGTGTGGCTAGAATTCACTTTTCCGGCAAGCAGTACAGCACAACAGTTTAAAGCCCGGGCTTTGGAGTTGAACAAACTCGGACTGGCATTCGGTTCTGCCACACTCTAACCCCATGATGGCAGGCTGGTGACTTCACCTCTCTCAATCTGAGTTCCCCTGATGAAAAATGGGGATAATAGTCCTGGAAAGTAGAATTACTGTGAGGATTAAATAAGTTCTTATGCCTATTTTGCATAGTCCTGACACTTAAAAAGCACTCAGAAGTGTTTCTTAATGTTCTTGTCGTTGCAGCTGTTAGTGGTATTCTGATGAAAATCCTTCTGTATGGATCAGAGAAGCGAAACCACTAGGAGACAGGTAGCTAGAAAGATAGATAGATATAGATAATTTCATGTTTCTATGTAAATATATAAAAGCGAATTGGCCTCATGCAACTGTGAATTAGCAATCTCTGTAAGGCTGCTGTCTTCATATCCGACTCTGCAGCTTGAAGTCCTCAGGGCAGGCAGCAGGGAAGGGAAGAGGGATGTTAGGTCGGGAAGAGCAAGAACACTCTGGAACACACGAGGCCGGCCTGAAACCCATGATTGTTGCCTCTGGTATTACTGGCATGAGTGTCCCACGGTAAATACACACATCTGGCCCAGGAGCTAAAGGGCCCCCAGGGGAAGGTGGAGCAGTCGGTTGGAGGACCCGCTGCTCCAAACACCCCCCCAAGGCGATTAAGCAGATCAGCAATAATGCAAGTGAGCTGCAGAACCACTGCTGCCCTCCACGTCTCCCAAGAGTCTCCCAGGACGCTCAACCTGATTGGAAATGCACAAAACGGTTTTTGGAAACATAGTGCACAGTAGCCAAGTTGTTGCATTACAAAGCCACCCATCTTCCAAATGCAAAAGAATTCCCATAAAGGGGTTTTCACCCTGGAGTGCTGGGGAATGGTGCTTGGCACGACTATGCAACAGTGTTTTCTAAACAGGCATAACTGCCACGAAAACTGCCATGAATCAATCAATCAATCTCTCTCTTTTTCTTTTTCATTCATGAATCTCTATGCACTGACATGGAAAGATCTGAGACCTGCTGTTAACTGAAAAGAGCTTGTCATAAAGCAATAGGCATAGTAAGATTCCACAGAGGTTAAACACACACCAGAAAACAAAACTGTGTATGTCTACCTAAGTGTATGTAAGTTCATAGAAAAATAAAAGGTCTGGAATGATACGTGCACTGTTAACAGTGTTCATTCCTGGAGTGGGGTAG
>NW_012148775.1:878514-915060 GCF_000956105.1 Propithecus coquereli | reverse complement strand
TCCAGGTTAAGTATCACTTTTTCTCCTAGAGCTTTTTTTTTTTTTTTTACTCACAGGCCAAAGCATCCTAACTAATATAGACTTAGTCTCAATAGTACCTGGGGCCTGTAGGTATGTGACTCACCAGTCCCCAAATGTGCCACTAACACCCCCATCTCCACGTCCTTCCTCTGCCCTGAGCGCCTCCCTCCACATTCCCATCCTTACATCCCTAGCTAGCAAATTCCTCATCACCCCTGAGAGTCCAGGTTAAGTATCACTTTTTCTCCTAGAGCTTCTTCAATCTCCTGGCTCGGGCCATGTTAATTGTTCCCTCATCCACGCTCCCATAAAATGCTCCAAAAATCTCCATTTCAGCACTTTCCTGAATCGTATTTGTGAGTCTGTTTGCATGGCTGCATACTCCCCAAGACAAGAACTATGTCTTAGTCATCTCTGAATTGCCGACAAAGGTTTGCTGAACTGAATCAATGTCTTGGTCATTGTCCATGACCTTCAGCCTCCTCATCTGTAAAAGGAGAACATCACATCACTTCGGCCTCTGAGTAAGATTCAGCCTAAAGACAGAGAGGAGGATTCAATGACCTTCTGAGCTTCCTTCTAGCTCTGTGACAATTTTAAGACTCCCAGATCAGGATGCTGGCATCAGTGCTAAGAAGCAGAACTGAGAACTGTGAGTAGCTTATGTTTGATAGGGATCCAGGGAGCTACATTCACTCATTAAGTAAATTTAAATAAATTTGAATAAAATCCACTCACCCAAAAAAAGATTCACTGTGCATTCATGACTCTGTGGCTGGCATTGTGCTAGGCACTGGGGGTGATAATGAGAAACAAGACACCAGCCAAGCCTTCCTGAAACTCAACCGACAGCACGAACGAGAGACAAACAAAAATGTCATGTGATAAATGCCATAAAAGCTAGAGAGACCCTGAGAGCAAAGAGGAGATGCTTAGCTCGAGCCTGAGAAGACAGGAGATTCCTCCAAGAGAGGCGCTATCCGAGATAATACCTAAAGATTGAGTCAAATGAGATTGGACAGTATTCCAGGTAAAGGGACGAGCAAAAGCTCAGAGGTGAGAGAATACATACAAGCTTTAAAAAGCTCAGTGTAGCTAGAACATAGAGCAAAAGGGTATTGGGGATGGTAGGCAGAAGCCACAGAGAAAGCATATGGTGAAGCCGTAACAAAACATTTGGTATTTATCCTGAAGGCAATGGGGAGCCATCAAAGGTTGTACACAGGGGGTGGCACAGTCAGATTTTCCTATTAGCGCTCTCTGATTTGGTGTAGAGATATGCATGGATTAGACCAGAGGCAGGAATACTAGTTAGATGAAAGAAGATGGTGGCTTAATCTGTGGAATTATTTGGAGGTGGAAAGAGCAAAAGCATACCCCTCAGAATTTAGAACACTGCACAGCTGCAAGTCACCTGCCCAACGTGGGCAGACGGATCATGCACACACAAACAACACACACACAAGACTCGAACATACTATTGCTGTGTCATTCAAGGAAAGTCTACAGAATCTTATCACATGTTCTGTGGGGCAAAGACAGACAAAATTACTTGATCAAGCAACTTTAAGAGACACGGGGTTACCCAAAGGGAAGCAGATGTCTTCACTGCAGGACATTTCTGAACCTTTAAGATGCTACTGTGAATTTATGGCAAAGAAAATACAACAGGGGATGTTTTTCAAATTTAGTTGAATACGGACTGCTTCTCCCTCAGTCTTTCCCACCATAGGAGACAGCACCTCAAATTCATTCTGGCAGAAAGGCAGGAGTCAGCCTCGATTCCTCTGTTTTCCTCACCCAACACAGCGAATCCTGCAGGCTCCACTTGGAAAATAGATGCCAAATTCCGCCACTTCTAACCATCCCCATTGCGCCCTCCTGGTTCAAACCTCCACCCTCTCTCACCTGGATGCTTCGACACCTCCTAACCCTGCTCCTCCAGGCTTCCACTCCTGCCTCCTACCACCTGTTCTTCCAACACCAGCCAGAGCTCCAAAAATGTAAGCAGGATTGGGTGGCTTCCCTGCTTACAACCACCTGGTGGCTTCCTGTCTCATTCAGAGTCACATTCAAATGCCTATCATGGCTACAGGGCATGGCCACATCTGGCCCTTGCCTACCTCTCTGACGCTCCCCCCACTTCATCCTCTGGGAGCCACATTATGTCTCGCTGTTCCTTAAACCCACCGAGTTCATTCCCATCTCAGGGCTCTACGCTTGCTGGTCTCTCTGCCTAGAACATTCCTCCAGCTTCTTCTCATCATTCACGTTCCCATGGATAAAGGAGTTCTGCCTCATTTTTAACGCATCCCTATCATCTACAATAGTGCCAAGCACCTGGCAGAAGCTCAGAAATATATTGAATGAATGAATTCATATTTGAATGGCATGGCACTAAACCACTCACTCTTTGGGAGGACATTTGGCCAGATAAATATGACAAAATTCCCTTCTCCTTGCCACCTCTCAGATGAGAAGGGGCGGGGAAAAAGCCCTCCAAATAAATAAAAAAACAGTCACCGTCCTTCCCTCCTGTGAGCCAAAATTGACTATTTCTTCACATCGCCTTCAGTTCATTTTACAGAAGCGCAGTTCAACTTCTGCAGGTTAATTCAAAAGCTCCAATATTGGCTGCTAAGTGATGGATGCGACATAAAAGCCCTTGTCCATCTTGTGTCTCTGGCACAGAGCTCAATAAATATTTGAGGAAGGGAGGGAGAAGGGGAGAAAGAACTGACCCACCAAGTCAAAACGTCTTGCTCCTTATTGCTTGGGAAGTCCACTCCTTAACCCAAATCGCTCCATTCTCCACACCGTCCTTTAGTTTTGTCCTGGCGCCATCTAGGAGCCCAGCGCTATGCTAAACCCAGAGGAACATGGGAGAAGATAAAGATAGGATCCAAGAAGCATCCAAGCTGGATCCCGCATAAACCAGAGGTTTGAACCAGAGTTTGAGTTCCAACACACTCTAATCCTAATCCAAACGCAGTCTTCTCTCCGCCGTAGGTGATCTCCCACTAGCTAGGGGGGCCTTGGGCAGATTGTGTACTTTTCCTGCCTTTGTTTGTTCATCTGTGGAAGGAGGTACATTGATCCTTGCCTCAAAGTGTCATTGTCAGGATTAAACAGAAGCACAAGCGCACACACACACACACACACACACACACAAATGTGCTTAGCACAGAATCTAGCACATCATGAGTACCAAAATGATCGGCTATTAACATTAATAATAATGAATGGCTTTCGCCTAACTCTCCAAGCCTCAGTTTCCACACCTTTAACGTGGGTTGGAGAGCACTGCTTCATGGGTTTGTTATGAGGGTGAACTAAGTAGTTCTCAGTCTTTGCTGCATCTTAGAATCACCTGGGGAGGTTGTAAAGCTCCTGATGCTAAGTATGCCCACCCCACCCCCCAGACCAATCACATCGAAATCTCTGGGCACAGGGCCCGGCATCAGTACTTTTCCACTCTGTAGGTGATTCCAGAGTGCAGCAAACTTAAGAACGTGTGTATTAAATGAAATTACATTTGTAATCACATGGTAGGTGCTAACAAATGTCCTTCCTATCTCTAAAATGGCTCTGAGGAAATGAGTCCCTCATATGATCTGAGATCTTTGCCACTTTCGTGATTATATAAACAAATGACAACACTTTTGGAAATCAAGTCATACATAACGGCGCAGACCAAGACAAGTTATGTAAATATATGCAAATTGTATGCAAACCAGTAGTTGATTATGCTAATCTTCTTGTGACCTGTCTAATGATTTCATAGGCCCAGAGGAGGTCCCAGAAAGACTTTAATTGAAATTCCTGCCTTAAATGAGAGCTACAAGGAGAGAAAGTTACTGTCTCAACAACAGGTGGTCCCAAACAAGGTAACTCACCTGAGTGCAAGGAAAACGCAGCAGCCCAGCAAAGAGGAAAGAGGGCTTGTTTTTTCTCTGTTCAAAAAATAGATAATCTTTACCTAGGGCTTAATGATCCCAAAACTAAGTGCTACTTCTTCCTCTTTCAAGAAATACATCTGAAAGGCCCAGGGCGGAGGTGCAGAAAGTTATTAATACCAATAACACAAAGCGTTTTTACCTTGCTTTTCCTCTGTGGCTTTGGAGGCTCTTTATAAGTATTAGTTAATTAAACGACCCAACAGCCTTGGAAGGAATATATTATCGTCCCCATCCTTCAGATGGATGAGATCACCCTTAATGGAAGATAACGCTAATCCATTATCCCAGGACAGCTGAATCCACACCTGGGCTGGGAAGGCAGGACTGTTTGGTTCTCTGTGTTCATTTATTCATTAATTCAGCAGACATTGCTTGAGGTCCTAGTATGGGCTCCAGAATTGACGAGGAAATGCTAGACTCTAAGGGCAGGAATTGCATTTTAGTCATGGCTGCATGCTTAGGGCCTAGGACAGTGCCTGGCACATAGTAAATGCTCACTGCACATTCATCTAAACATGAAGTGAAAAAAGATGAGTGAGACGTGAGCCCTGATAAACAAACATAACCTGTGAGGGGGGCGGGAAGGACCTCTGCTTCAGGCCTCACTTTCCCTCTGTTAATTATAACAATAACTGCCAGCTACTTTGTGTTAGGCCCTATGCTTTAGCCGTACTCATTTAGTCCTAAGAACAACCCTAAGGGCAAAGGATTGTTATTCCCATTGGAGAAAGAAGGAAACTGAGACTTAAGAGCTATTGATGGAGACAGTAGTGAACAGTGATTTCAGAACATGGGCTCTGGAGTTCAGCCATCCCGGTGGGAATTCCAGCTCTGCCCCTCACTAGCTCACGGTAGGTGTGAAGCAGGTTCACTGCACGCTGCTTACCACCTGCCCGAGTCTGGTGAGACCAAACACCCACACACGGAAGTTACATGCAGCAGATTTATTACCTACAAGAGAAGACAGACGTGTAGGATGGATGAGGAGCCAGTCCCCCCAGGTTCAGGAAAGCTGCCCAGGGCAGATGGAGTCTTGTCTGTGCAGGACCCATTTGCACCACAGCTGGGGGACCCCAGAAAGCAGCTTGTCCTGGGTTTTATACCTTGGGGGCTACAGAACTCACTGGGCTAAAGCACTGAAGAATATACTGTTATTAGGAGGGATTGAAACAGAGCCCGGGCTGTTCCAGCCATTCTACAGTTGTTCTTGAGAACTACAAGAGAGAAAGGCGGAAAAAATGGGTCGGTTTAAGGCCACCTGGAGAATTGTCTTGCAACATAGAGCAAGTTTCTTAACCTCTCTTAAGCCTCAGCATCCTCATTTGTAAAATGACCGACCCTAAGAGCATCATGTGAGGATTCAATGAGATACTGTAGGGCTGGCACTTAGCACAGAACCTGGCACACACCAATACATGAGAGATATTACTATCATGACAATATCTACCCAAGGCCATGCTGAGTGGTGAAACCAACATGCCAACCCAGGTCTGCCAAACACTGTGAGCCTCCCACCACAACTAACAACTCAGCTGCTTCTCTTCTTGGTAAATGACCGCACATCCCAGGACTGTCCATAATTCCCCATCTTCAATGAGCAGCTCCTCCTAGACACCCCCATCTTCTCTTGTAGCCATCCCCCTTTTGCAGTTCTCATTCTCTCTAATTCAGTACCTCTCACCATGATGGTGCAAACATCAGCACCATTTTCCCCTGAGCACATACGGCATTCACAGTTTGCCAGGCAGTCACCCCTCTACCCAATTCAGAGTGTCAAATAAAACACTGATCTGGGTTCAAAACCTAACCCCTCTACTTAAGTGAGGGGATAATTTTAGCATCTCTTTCTCAGGGTTCTTACAAGAAGTAAACGCAACAAATCGCAGACAGATAGGACTTGGCAGGGCGGTGGGCACAGAGTAAGCACTTGAGGAATATGAATTCATAATGATGGTTCTCAACCAGTAGCTCTAAACCAGAGGCAGTTTTGCCCCCTAGGTAGAGTTGCCAGATTTAGCAAAACAACAACAACAACAACAACAGGATGCCCACTATAAACGATGAATAGTTTTTAATATATTAATAAATATGTCCCATGCAATACTGAAAAAGTATTCATTGTTTATCTGAAATGCATAGTTAAGTAGGGGTCCTGTTTATCTTGAGACTCCACCCCAGGAAACATTTGGCAATGTCTGGAGACATTTGTAGTTGTTACAACTGACGTGGGGGAAGTGCAACAGGCATCTAGTGGGTAGAGGTCAGGGATGCCGCTAACCATCCTTCAGGACACAAGGCCCTCATGACAAAGAATTATTCAACTCAGAATGTTAATTGTGCTGAGGTTGAAAAACCCTGCAATAAACAATAACTCATAATAATATTGAGGACAAGAGTTGAATGGGCAGGGTTTTATACCCCTATAGTGGGTGGAATTTTGTCCCCCGAAAAGATCTGTCCTAGACCAAACCCCTAGTACCTGTGAATGTGAACATATTTGGAAATGGGGTCGTTGCAGACGTAATTAAGGATCTCCGGATGAAATCATGCTGGATTTAGGCTGGGCCCTAAATCCCATGACTGTTGTCCCTATAAGAGAAAGGAGAGGGGGGTTGGGGAGACAGAGAGAAGGCCACGTGAAGATGGAGGCAGAGATTGGGGTCGTGAAGCCCCTTGCCAGGAATGCCAAGGGTTGCCAGCGGTCACCAGAGTCCAGAAGAGAGGACCAATCCTACTAACACCTTGATTTCACACTTCTGGACTTTGAAACGGTAAAAGGATAAAATGCCATTGTTGTAAGTCACCAAGTGTTTGGTAATTTATGGCAGCTCTAGGAAACGAATACAACCCAAGATCAAATTTCAACCCAAAAACTTCCTTTCTTTGTCTTTCTTTCTTTTTAAAATTGTAATTATTATGAGATGCCTCGAGCCTGCACAAAAAGGATAGGGACTGATATAATGAGCACGATGAACTCATCGGCCACCTTGGGAATTGAAGCTTTACATATACTAATGAAGCCCCAAGGCACCCCCAGCCCATTCTACTCGCCCCCACCAAAAGGCAAACACTGTCCTGAATTTGGTGTTAATCATTCCCTTGTGAGCTTTTATACCTTTACTACATATGTATGAATTCCTAAATAACAAATAGAATTCTTTTGCCTGTATCTAAACTGTATATCAATGATGTCTTATAACATGTATCCTTTGGCAACTGATATTTTTACTTAACGTTGTGTTGGAGATATATGCTGATTCGTGTGGTTGGAATTCGTTCATCTTCACTGTTCTACTGTGCGGATAGATCACAGATGTGTTGATATACACTCCTGTGGATAGACATTTGGGGTTATTGGTTTTTGTTTTGTTTTTTCCAATTCTTTCGTTATTACAAACAATGCATCAGGTGAAACGTCACGTCTCCTGGCCCGCACTGTATGAGAATTTCTCGAGGGTTCTGTTTCTCAAAGTGTGGCTTGAGACCCACTAGTGAGCAATGAAATCATTCTGGTGGCTTTATGGTCAGCATTGCTTTTTTGTTTTTTGTATTTTTTTTTCCAAAAGAGAAGATGAAATATTAGTGTATATCATATACTAAGAGTTAGTATTGCTTCATAAAACTTTTGTTTCAATTATAGATAAGTATGTACTGGACTGCAATGTAGAGTACATTTCTTGCTGACAGTCACGGCCAAAAGAAAAAGTTTAGAAAACGGTTCTCTAGGGCCTGGCTATTCAAAGTGTGATCAGAGGACCCACAGCACCGGCATCACCTGCGAGCTGGTTAGAAATGCAGAATCTCTGGCCCCATCCCAGACCTCCTGAATTAGAATCTGCATTTTAATAAGATCCCCACGTTCTTCATCTGCGCATTAATATTTGAGAAGCAGATCTCTAGGGATACAACAACACATGGAATGACTGGGTTAGCTTTATTAGGTGTTGCCAAAATGCTATCCAAAGTGGTTGTACCAAGGAGTTCCTTTAAAGATCTGCTTTCTTTCCACGTTAGAGTTTGTAGTAAGATTTCACTTTTTCTGTTTTCTTTTTTGGAGACAGAGTCTCACTCTGTTGCCTGGGCTAGAATGCCGTGGCATCAGCCTAGCTCACAGCAACCTCAAACTCCTGGGTTCAAGCAATCCTCCTGCCTCAGCTTCCCGAGTAGCTGGGACTACAGGCACGCGCCACCATGCCTGGCTAATTTTTTCTATATATTTTTAGTTGTCCAGCTAATTTCTATTTTTAGTAGAGACGGGGTCTCGCTCTTGCTCAGGCTGGTCTTGAACTCCTGGACCTTGTACGATCCTCCCGCCTCAGCCTCCCAGAGTGCTAGGATTACAGGCGTGAGCCACCATGCCCGGCCCGTAAGATTTCATTTGATCAAAGCATTCTGAAACTAAAAATAAATTTTTTTAAATCTTAATCGCAGTCCTTTCCTTCAACTTTCTCATTCTCCCTCTCTCTCAACGTCCTCTGAGGAATAAGGAGGCCTGGAATAAACAAGGTCTCTTCTCCAAGAGAACAGGACTTCACCCAGAGGTAGAGCAAGGGGGCAGCCGTCATCGCACGGGACCACCTGAGATGTTTAAACACCACGTCCTGGAGAGACACCGGCCCCAGGAGAACACGACAGGCCTCCTACAGCAGCTGCTGGCTTTCCTGGGGCTGAGGGCGTGCAGCAGTCTTGCTCGGTGCAGCTGACATTGCTTCCTGGCTGCAGCAGCCCCACTCCCGGATGCAAAGTTTAATTTGATTTTTTCACTTGAGTAACCAAGACATTTCTGACGCATTGCTTTTCATGAGGTCCTGGCACTGCATTAGCTGAGCCATTTCCTCGGGCCTCCTCTCTCCGCTCTGGCTCTCGCTTCCTTTTCCTGGGGTTTCTATGCCTGGCCTCTGACTCACTACCCTGCATCCACTCCCTTATGCAGAGGCCGTGTGATAATATGCCTCTGTGTCGGCAGCCACTGCTCACTAAGAGTCATGACGGGTCTGGGCTCTGTTGGAGACTTACTCCACACTACGCCACAGACAGACACTATTATCCGCCCTTTTATGGCTAAGAGCATCATTCCAAGACGCAATCTGCTACACTGATGAAATGGGGGTGGGTCTTGGAGTCAATGGCGTCTCATCATCACGCAGATCAGATGGCGGGTGTGACGTAATGGAGATCACCCGCAGATGGGCATGTTTGATTGGCTTTCCTCATGGGCTGAGCAGACAATGGTTCCTTCTCCATATTTTAGTCAGAAAAATGTAACAGGACCACATAAGCAAGGACCACAAGTCCTAGGGGTGGTCTGAAAACCTTTTGACACTTTCTAGTAAGACCAAGAAAGGGCTGACATTAAAACTCTCAGGAAGGGCCAGCATGGTGGCTCACACCTGTAATCGTAGCACTCTGGGAGGCTAAGGCAGGAGGACGGCTTGAGCTCAGGAGTTCAAGACCAGCTGGAGCAAGAGCGAGACCCCCATCTCTACTAAAAATAGAAAAATTTGCCAGGCATCATGGCACGTGCCTGTAGTCCCAGCTAGTTGGGAGGCTGAGGCAGGAGGATTACAGGAGCCCAGGAGTTTGAGGTTGCTGTGAGCTAGGCTGACGCCACTGCACTCTAGCCCGGGCAACAAAGCAAGACTTCTGTCTCAACAACAACAACAACAACAAAACTTAGCAGGATAGGTGTCAAAGGCAAGAATGCAAACCCTGGGGTCTAGAGTAGGGCCCTTTCTCAAGAAATGCTGTGTCGCCAATGCTCATGATAACACAATCTTGTTATATATTGCTGTATAACAAACTCTCTCCCAGCAGTGGCTGAAAACAGTGGCAGTCATTTATTTTGCTCCTGACTCTCTGGGTGACTAGGCTCAGCCAGGCAGCTTTTGCGTGGAGTCTCTCGTGCAGTTGCAATCATCGTACGGGGCTTGAGTCCTCTCAAAGCCTTCTTCATCCACACATCTGGCATCTGGGCTGGCGAGACTCAGACAACTGAGCGCTGGAACTGGGGCTCTTTAGATATCTCTTCTCTATGTGGTCTGCTGTGTGGTCTCTACGTGGTCCCTTGGGGGTGGCATACATACTTCTTTACACGGCGCTGAAGGCTCCCAGAGTCAGTGTCCCAAAAGAAACTGGCAGAGACTGCGTTGCCTTTCTGTTCTAACCTAGTCTGGGAAGCCACACAATGTCACCTGCACTGCGTTCTGTTCATCGATGCAGTCACAAGGGCCCACCCAGATTGAGGGACAGGAAATACAGACTCTGCCTCTTGATTAGGGGAGTGTGAAAGAATACATGGGTATGTTTTTAAACCGCTGCAGTTTGCGCTCATGGCACAAATTATAGACATTCATCCCACGTGCAACACACTCTCACCTTCCCCCATCCAGGACCCTGTAAATATCGTCTGGAACAGCATCAGCCTGTTCCAGGACCCTGTTGTCTCAATCACGTCCAAGTGTGGGTGTCAAGCTCCTCAGCTGAAATTGCACAAGAACAGACCCTTGAGTTATGTTTCTCTTGGTCTGAAGATCTGTGAACTCAAGAGGCAAAGTATCTTCCCCTAACATACCCAACCTACAACGGTGAGGCAGGAATACTGTTAGACATTTTCAAAGGAGGGAAGTGGGAGGCACTCAATGAGCCATAGCAATTCTGAACCTCAACTGGGCATATGTTGCCAGTACCTGGATTAGGGTTCAATCCAACTTCCTGGGAATATTCTCCATAGCTCTTGGCTCTATACCCTGGGCTCTCGGCTCTGCCATCTGAATCATCTCCCTGTTCCATATGAAATATCTAGTATTTTTTGCTGAGTGATTCTTTTAGCCTGCTTACTGCCTATAGTAGTTTGGGAATCCAAACATCTCTTTATACTTTATATTGTCTCTGTCCCATTTAGTCTGCACTGACAGTGTTTCCATTAGTGTAATTATCTTTAAAATGTTGTGAGTTTCCTATTGATCTTATTGGGGTTCACTCCATTGAACAAAATCACAACCACAAAAATCTTGAAGATAAATCTTTCCCTACCTTTCTCCCTTTGAGACTGCTGAAGGGCAATAACAACTTCAAGATTTTTACACACCCTATTGTTTAAAGGACAGGATTTACAAAACATACCCTTCAGGTCCCAGAGTGCCTTCTGACTGTTCAAAAGGTTCTCTGATTTTTCTGAGGTCTCGGCAAAGGATTTTATAATCCCACCCTGGATTTGATCTTTGGCCTGAGGCTCTTTTTCATTCAAGAGTTCTCTGCCATCTGTAAACTCAGCAAAGTCCTGGTTTCTTTGTATTTCCTCCAAATTTTTCTTAAAAATTAAACTATTCATTTTAAAAGCACCCATCTATATCTTGGCTCTTACTCTATATAGTTATAAGCAACCAGTTCACACTTTCAACATTCTTCCTGGAAATCTGCTTAGCTACATCTACTAGCTCATTAGATATATTTTCTGTCTTCCATGTCACCACAGCCAATACCGGTATTAAACTTTCCACCGTCACAGAACAGGGTTCCCTTTCCTCCAGCTTCCAATAACATGTCCTCACTCTTCTCGAAGCCCTCACCAACAACCTCCTAAGGGGCCATCAGGCTTCCACTAAAAGACTCTTTAAGGCCCTTCTTTTGGTCGTCACCCAGTCTTAAAACTATTGCCACCTATTTGAGGCTCTGTTAAGGCAGCACCCCGCTTCCCAGCATCAAAATACGTCTTAGTCTGGATCCAGCTGGAGGAGTGGAACCACTAGGAGAGATGCAGAATAAGGGATGTATTATAGGGATTTTATCTCATGCAATTTCGGGACCTGGTTAAACCGTTTACACAGAGCTTTTCTTCTGGGTCTGGTGCTGGACTTGAGGACAGCAGGGCAGGTGGTCCAGAAGGAAAGATGGACGTAAAGTGAGAAAGAGCAAAGACAAAAAAAAAAAAAAAGCAAGACCCATGAAGGTGGCCAGGAACCCCTGTCTGTCCCTCACCACCTCCAAGCCTCCAACTTCAGTGACACAGGTGACCTCCAGGAGATCTTCAGAGCTAAGCAGTCTTCCGGCACAGGAGGAGATCCAGAAACAGCTGGAGTAGCTGTACATCTGGCTGCTGCCTCCCACCATCAGGTGAGCCAGCAGATCCATGATGAAGCGTGTGCGAGCCGCAACAGCACCTGGCCCTACACCCAACCTTCTGAACACACACGGCTACTGTTTGCCTTCGGCGTGTCCGGTCTCACCCGCATTTCTCTTACGGCCAAGCCTCACCCAGAACCGCAGAGGGAAAGCACTTCTGGGAAATGTAATTCCAACTTAGCTTAGTTGGAATAAAGTATAATGAGAATGATATTGTATAGAAGAAAAAAAAAAACATGGACATCAATGATAATGGGTCACAAATTATTCAAAAGAGCTCGGTCTTAAATGCACAATGGATTTAGGAATATCGTAACCAGTTTGTTTTTTTTCTTATAGTCTCCTTTTTACATATGCACAGAAATAATACATAATAACTATCTGTAATTAAATAAGTCTAAAAGAGCTCTTTCAATAAGTACCAGATAAATGTTACACATTGTCAGACAGCATTGTGTCATAGTTTAATTTGCTACATATTTTCTTTGTCGGAGTGACTCAGTATAATTGTACATCTTAATAACTATCAATAGCATCTTAGATTCAATGAAACACGGAAAGATTCAGAGAAGTTATTAATAAATAATGTGCCCAAGGTAAATGATTTCACTGCCTTCAGCTCTTTGCTGAAATGTCGCCTGCACAGAGAGACCTTCCTTGATTACCCTATTTAAAATGCAGCCCACCCGCCACCACCATTGCCACCCATCCCTGCCCAGCACTCCCTGGTCCGTATTTTGCTTTAATTCTCTCCTTAGGATCTGTCACCATCCTGGTATAACTATGCATGTTATTTATTTGTTTACTTTATGTCTTCGTAAGGGGAGGGATTTGTCCATTTTTTTCACAGTGGTATTCTCCCGTGGCTAGACCTGCATCTGGCATATAATAGACACTCAATATATATTAGTTGAGTGAATGTATGAATAACACTTTATGCAGACATTAAGTTATAGCTATAACTAGAACCTAAGCAAATTCATTGGCCATCCAAAGCCCAGGCACTTAACCACTTGATCCTACTGTCTCTTGGCTTAGCAGATCGACTACTGAAACGGGCATATTCATCTCAATCCGTGATTCTCAATTTGGGTGCAAGGGGTGTGAAGGAGCATCTATATCAATAAATGGGACAAAAGTCCCCACCCAATGACAGAAGCCCACATTCCTTATCATCAACTACAAGACCCTACATGACTTGGGGCCTCAAGCAATCCTCCTGCCTCGGCCTCCCAAAGTGCTAGGATTACAGGCGTGAGCCACTGCGCCTGGCCCATGTTGATTATTTCATAGATGTAGAACATCTGAAAATCAGATGCAGAGGACTGAGTCCCAGAGAGAGGAAAACACTTGCCTGAGTTTATACATTGAGGATGTGGCGACTAGAACACATGATCCCTGACTCCCAAATCAATGTTTTTCCTATGGTCCCCATACAGCCACAGTAGCACAGATAATATCAAGTCCTGGACCTGGGCTAGCCAGAATCAAGAAAGCACTGATGTGAGAACCATGCAACTTTTCGGGACAATTTTGCAAAACAGCCCCGATCCTGAGTAAGAGATGCACCCAGCCAGGGACATGGCCCGCCAGGGGGTCCCAGCAACTCCCTCCCCCAAAGCTGCCCAAGCCAGCAAGTTCCACTGGAAGCCCAGCAATGAGATCATCTTCCTGCCTAGTCTTTTACTGATGACTTTGAAACTCTCCTCTCTCATTCCTGATGTTTTTAGTATATTTTCCCAAAATCTACATTGTGATTTTTGTCAGGTGTACTGTGGAGGTTGGAACACACCCCTAGTGGCTTGGTTTTTAAAAAGTAGCAAGAAGCACCAAGCATGAGGTAATTGAGAGCATCATTCACCACTGAATTGGGAGGATGATAGGAAGATTCAGTTTAATGAAAATTTACCTGGTACTGACTATGTCCAGGCATCAGATGAATCAACCAGTGCCTAGCACAATGTCTAGCACATAGTAGGTAGCCAAAGTCTTTACTAAAATAATGAAAGAAGTCTGTCCAAGGCCTCAAGAGAAAATAGACTCATAAATATATCATTGCAATATCACAGAGAAGGGAGTCTCTAACTCAACCTGGAGGAAAAGTCGGGCCAAACAAAAGAACATCAGATGCAGAGAGGCATTTTCACACCTGGTGAGCTACCCTGTGAGATAGACAGAAGGGACGCCACTCTGCCCTGCACAAAGATGAGGACACTGAGCTTCAGAGTTACATTTCCGACCCAAGATCATATATCTAACAACTGGCAGCCTGGAAGTAGAACCCATGCCTCCAACTTCTGATCTAAGGCTTGTTTTCCATAAATGGATCACTACTTATTAAAAAGGCAAGGCCACAGCACTGCAGAGACTCCACATGGACCCACATCTTCTTTCTTCAAAGCATCACCCCAGGGTGGTGGTCAAGAGCTCAGAGCCTGGCATTGGACTGAACTGGTTTCCCGTCACCACCCCATCACTTGTTAGATGTGTGATCTTGAGAAAATTATTTTATCTGTCTGAGCCCCTGTTTTTTTTTTTTCACCTGTATATGGAAAATAAAAATAACACAAACTCCCAGTAGACCTCTTGTCTTTCATCCCTCCTTCCCAGGACTCAGTCGCCCTCTTCTAACAAGAATATGTAGATCTTTTTTCCCTTTAGGGACCCCCCCCCACTCCTCCATCCTCAGTCCATGTGTTCCAGATGAAGCTAACTCCGCTCACAGCTCCAGATGTGGGCACACAACTGAGGCTTGACCATTCAGAGTGTTCCATGCCAGCCCACAGTGCAGAGATTAACAAGGATCCAAGTTGGAGACACAGTTATTGTATGGACCACTGAGAAAGAGAACCTCTCTTCCCGGTGGGTTTGCTGAGCCAGGCACTGCTGCCCCTGTCACTGCTAGAGGCCAAGTGGCCGTCGCCAAAGGAAGGGGGCAGAGAAGCTGCTTGAGAATGAAGCCAAGACAGAAGAAAGGAGAACAGAAAGATGGAAACAGATTGGTGACGTGATTTAAACTCCTGGATCCAGCTGGGCTTAGTTCCCCTGGACTGACCATTTCATGAGCCAAAAAGTTGCGGGTTTTTTTTTTATTTTTTCCCCTGGAGCCATTTGGCTTGGGTTTCTGTTACTGTAACCAAAAGAGTCCTGGTGTGCCAGTTCCTGTGGCTGTTGGATGGGACGACATGAGGTGATGCTCGCGGAGCACTTAGCACAGAGCAAGGGCTCAAAAAAATGGCTTTTATTATTTTATCATCCCTCGCCTGAACCACCTCATTACCCTCAAAACAGTTAGCAGAGCAAGCGGCTACAACACTGAAGACAGAGCTGCTGACTTGGCCTGACACATTGGTTTGCTTCCCTCTCGCTGCTTTTCAGCTCCCTCTGCAGAAAGCACCAGTGCCAGATGGCTTGGGGAAGACGGGGACAGCTGGAAGCTGCTGCGGGAAGGTGGGAGCCGCTCCTGGTAGATAGAGAGGCTATGGAGGGGTGAGAGGTAGGTAGGGAGCAGTAGTTAGAGGCTAAAGGCACCCAAGGGACTTCTAAGCCTCCAGACCTCCAGCTGCTGGAGGGTCGGCCTTGGCATGGGCAGGTACCCGGGGCTCTCAGGGCCCGGAAACCTCATGCCAACCTCATCCATGTAGCGAGAGAGGCTGAGCAACCTCTTTCTTCCCCGCTGCCTGTGCCCTTTGCTGAATCACTTCCTCGTCTGTTTCTGCACAGTGAGGCCTCAGCACGTTGCTGAGGACAGTAAGGGACACTGAGATGACGGGTGCTGTCCGTGGTGGTGTGGGGGGGGGGACAGGGGAAGTAGGGAACTATGCCATCCTTCTTGGTTTCTCCTCCTCAATCTGATGGCAATGAGGCCCCCATGTCCTCACTAATTCCTTCCCTCCTCCTCCATCTCCTCTGTTCTAGAGGGCTCTGATTTTCCCCACTGCATAGGACAGTCCTAGTGCCCCATCATCCAGATCCCCTTGGATCCCTTTGACCCCTTCCGTGTACCTCCACGCTTCTGTGTGCTTTGCTACTAAAATTTTGCACCTGTGACCTACTTCAGAGCACTGTCCGTGAGCAACTGAGCTGCATCCCCCATTTGGAGACCCAAAAATCCCTGGGAATATATATACCCAGGGAAGACCCTCGCCAATGACTAGTTCTTGGGTACAAACACCCAGTTCCCTTGCCCGGAGGTGGGACACGCTCTGAGGTGTCACTCCAGAGTGGGATTGTGCATCCCGTGCTTGCCCACGCTACCCAGCACAGAAGAGGGAGCAGAAAATGCTTCCAGATGAATAGATGAACGAATGACAGGGATGGAGGGAAAAACAAATGAGTAGTTTTCTACTTTCAATATGTTGAAAGAGGGTAAGAGATGGTCATGACTGATGAGAAACAAACCTTCCGGTCTGTAATTTCCTTATGTGAAGGTACAAGGAAAGGAACAGGGCTGGCTGGGCTTGGGAGCCAAGAGAATGAAGATCTGACTGTGCCTCTATTTCTAGAATGTCCCATTTCAAGATACAATGGAAGAACCAAAGGACTCGGATACAAATCCAGAGTCGAATCCATAGTCCATCACTTAGGAGCTGTGTGACCTTGAACAACTCAGTGACTCTGAGCCTTTTTTTCCCTCATCCATAAAAAATGACAATTCACAGGTGCGTCTCCCAGGGTTGGTAAGGCAAGGTGCACATGCTGGGTGTATTAAACACCGGCTCGCTTTAGCACTGTTCTCCACTCTCCCGTGACTCTGTTTTTCTCCTAGTTAAGGCAGAGGTGACTAGAACCCTTTCTGTTGGAAGAGAACCGAATAGTTCCAGAAGCCCTTTCGCACAATAGCCACCAGCCGTCTCCCTGGGGAAGTGGAAGCTTAAATGGGACATTGCATGTGAAACGCTTTGAGGGCCTTGGAAGAAAAGAGACGAGAGGATCCGGAGGGTTATTATTAGACATGGAAACGAGAGAGCTGGAGCCCACACACGCCTCTCGTATAATCAAACTGACATGCAAGTTTACAGTGCATTGAACACTGCGTTCCAGTCCAGGGAGCTAAAAATGGAAACCTGTGAAAACAGCGGCTGGGTTAAATCAGGAGCAGGCCTGGTGTGTGCTGAGCGGGCTCCCGCAGGCTTCTGCAGGACCGGAGAGCGGACAGGATGCCAGGCCCTCACCACCCGGGCTGAGGCAGCAGCGGGCTTTGGCCAGGCTGGGACACGTGCTCCACCTGCCGCAGACAGGCCTCAGACCCCGCAGCCTTGCAGGACTGTGAGAAACGCCCAAGTCGGGGCTCCAGCCTGTCCTTGGGCAAGTTACTTCACTGCTCTGGGCCTCAGTTTCCCCATCTGTAAAGGGGAGATATTACAAGGGTTGTTATGAGGCTTTAATTAGTTAATACATGAAAGTGCTTAGCAGTGTGCCTGGTAGTAAGGCGCTATAGTAAGCTTGCCGCAGATGCTGGCTTATATTGTGTGAGCCTTGTTTATCCTACCTCTTACCTTTGCTCAGATTGCATTTCCCACCTGGATCAGCTCCCCGCCATACCCCTTAATCTCACTTATTTTTTCCTAAATCCTATCCATCCTACAAACCTCAGTTCAAATTCCATTTCCTGGTAAAACCACACATGCGCTGGGACATGCATTCATTTATTTATTGGGCACCTACTACGTGCCAGGTGCTGTCCTAGGTGTCAGGCTACAGCAGTGAACAATATAGACAAAAGCCCCAGCCCTCCCAGAACTTCCATTTTAGTGCACGCTTATAATGTCGTTTTTTTCCTAATTATATTCATAAAACTACATAACAATTAACATTTTTAACATATGTCCTTGTACCTCCTAAAGTCAGCACACGTACAGTGGGAATGCCTACTGGTGTTTCACATATGCAAATCTGCCCATACAGCAGTCTGCTGAGCTGCTCCAGGGCAGGGAGGGCCCCTCCCCTCTCTTTGGAGCACCCAGCTGGTCACTTCTGCAGCTTAAAAAACAAAAAACATCTGGCTGCCTTGAGAAGCCAAGCTGCCTATATTTCACATTTCTCTCCCCACACCTATCCCAAGAACACCGGATTATGCGAAAAGAACCCTCTGTACAAGCCTGCCTACGTGTCCCCATTACTCTCCACCTGGGATGACATTTCACCAGCCTCATCATCCCTGCCCAGATCTCTCCCCAGAGGGCAAGGGGCTGTTTCTGGAGTCTGGCAGTGCCTTGGTGTATGTCCTCGGATGGAGCTGGCCTTGGGAACCCGAGGGCAGATGTTCTGAATGAGCAGCACCCGACTGCTGGTAATCACCGTGGCCTTTTCTAACACACAGCACCCACGGCCCCCGGGAGAAAAGGATCACAGCAAGACTCTCAGCTCCCAAAGGAAGAAGGAGGAGGGGCCCAAGTTCTGCTGACAGATGCAAAACATGTCAAAGCTGATGAACCTTAAGCCTGGGCACAGGGACGCTTTTTGTCCTCCCACACAGCCTAACAGACGCCACGCGGTGAACTGGGAGTCAGATCACATTTCCCATCTAGAGCAGTGGCCACTGACCATGGAAAAGTCATTAACCCCCCTGAACCTCACTCTTCCTGTCTATAAAAAGGGGACCCCCCCCAAAAATCCCTCCTAATCTTACAGATTGTCCTGATAGGAAACAAAATCGCGGATACAGTAGTACTTTGTAACCACTGTTTACTAACTGTGCAACCGATACTCTCTATGCCTCAGTTTTTTCACCTGCAACATGGGTTGAACAGATCTTTCCTCAGAGATTTTTTGCGAAATAAGTGAATGAAGTCAATAAAAAACACAGGGTTCAGGAAGGATTCAACAGGGTGAGCAACCATCCTGTTTTGTCCTCATCTGACCTCAGGTCTTGGGGTGGGAAATCCCTAGCAAACCAGGACAAGCTGATTGCTCCGGGACTCGATGAGTTAGTGCAGTGTCTGGCACCTAGTAACGTCCAATAGGCATTAATTAGCTCAATGAATAAGGCTGATGCTCTCTAGGTCAAGGTTCTCAACCCTGCCCTGCCTCCAGCTTGGAATCACCCAGGGTGGGCTTTTATTGATTTATTTTTTTGAGACAGGGTCTTGCTCTGTCACCAGGGCTAGAGTGCAGTGGCATCATCATAGCTCACTGCAACCTCAAACGCCTGGGCTCAAGCGATCCTCCTGCTTCAGCCTCCCGAGTAGCTGGAACTACAGGTGCACACCACCACACCTGGCTAATTTTTCTAATTTTTTTGTCTCGCTCTTGCTCAGGCTGGTCTTGAACTCCTGGTCTCAAGCAATCCCCCAACCTTGGCTTCCCAAAGTGCTAGCATTACAGGTGTTAGCCACCGTGCCCAGCCTCAGGGTGCTTTTAAAAACTCCCCCCCAGGGCCTCCACCCCAGAGTAATGGAATCAGAAACCATGGTGTGGGCATTGTTATTGCTAGCAAGTTCCCTGAATGAACCTAACATATAGACAAGGGTAACATATAGACCAGCCCCTTATCCTTGCATCCCTACTGAGTGACTTTGGGCATGGGGGGACAGTCATTGAATCGGGGTTGTTGTAAGAATCAAAGAAGAGAAGCAGCACCGAAGAGTTATTGAGAAGCTCCATAAATGGTAGGCTTATTATTATTCATTTAATTACCCTACAAGGTAGTTAAGATCTCAGACTCTGGAGCCTGCTTGGATTCCAATTCTGACCCTACCACTTTCTGAGCATGTGGATCTGAGAAAGTGACTCAGCCCCCGTGCCTCAGTGACCTCATCTGTAGAATGGGGATGTTCATTTCTGCCTCATAGGACTGTTATGAGGATGACAGGAGAGAAGGTGGGGGCCGCCAAATAAGAGCTGAATCATTTTGAAATAGGGCACACTATTCCTCATAACTTCTTACTGAACCCATTTTTCAGATGAGAAAATCAGGCTTAAACAACTTGTCCAGGTTCACCCAGATACTAAGAGCAGGGGCCAGCAGCTGTGAAGTCAGAAATCGCTTGTTTCTGTCACCCTCTGTCAGCATTCCACAACCTGGCTGCCCCCATCACCCTGGTCCCATGTCTGTCCCCTGCGTTCTTCCCACCATTCTTACAATTTCAGTTTCTAGCCCTGCAGCCATAGGCAGACAGCAACACTCATCATTGAAATGGGTTCTGAGTCTAAGCCACGAACAAACACAGGGTCTCGGCATCCAGGTGAGTTTTCCAGGTGAGAGTCTGAGAACCTGGCAATCTTCCCACCTTCCCCTTCTAAGAGCAGAATCCAGACCCCGTGGATAATTGATGGCTCATGTAATCCCCACAGCAACACCATGAGGTAGGTACTGTTATTATCCCCATTTCACGGATGAGGAAACTGAGGCTCAGAGAGGATTATGATATTTACTCAAGGAACCCAGGGAGTCTGGCTGCACTGCCATGCTCTTAACTGTATCCTGCCTCTAAAGATCAGACAAAGGGGTGTCTGTTTGGATTTTTATTTTGCTTTTTTTGTTTGTTCATTTTATGTTTTTTGTTTTTCACTAGCTCCGTAAAGAAAGCCTAGAGCCAAGAGTTAAGGACAAGAAGCAGTTTTCAACACAAAGAAAAGAAGAGCTTTCCAACCATCAGAACTGCCCTTAAAAGGAAAGACTGCCAAAGCCATTAAAAAGCATGTTGGAATTATTAAGAGTGGTTAAGCCCCAGGGAGGTGGTGACAGAGGGGGATGGAATAGCCCCAAAGAGCCAGCTTAAAACCTCTAGATGCCTTGAACTTTGAAAAGATTATATAATTCAATTTTAAAAAATCAATCCAGAAAATGAGCATAAAGAATGCCAACAAACGCTTTCTTTGAAATATCGAATTCTTCCCCCAACAAGAAAAACGGGAGGGCGGAGAGAGAGGGAGGAGTTCCCTGTTTCTCCTTGTTTAACTTTTGTATAATGAACACGTACTCCTTTTATAGACAAAATTATTTTTAAAAATAAAATTATTTTAGCTTACTTTTGGAAGAGTATGATGGGGGAATATTCATGATGTCACATTCAGTGAAAAATGATATAAAAAACAAGTCACGATGTAACGTCTTAATTTTTTACATATATTTTTAAATACCAAAACATTAATAGTAGCTGGTAGGGGATGGTATTACTGGCAGTTTTTATGCTTTCCTATATTTTTAAATTTTTTTTTCTACAACTCACATGAATCAGCTGCGCAGTAAGAAAAAATGAAGGTGTTCTTGAAGAGGAAAGGATCTTTGCCGAGGATTGAGCTTCGTGGCTAGGAAGTTTGGAGCAGAGGCAGGGAGTGGGGCCAAGGAGTTTTCCAGCTTTGAGGAAGTGGGCAGAGATAGGAACTCAAAGAATCCTTGATGCTGGGATTCTTAGGTTTATAAAACCTGAATAGTCGAGGCAGTGAAGGTGTACTGAGCAGAAACAGGTACAACTAAAAAAGGAAGCTGGAAAAATGAGAAAGATGGTGAGTTTGATATGATCTCAGACACATCCATACAAGTGGAGACAAACCTGAGAACCCTGGCAAAGGGCAGAGGTGGAAAGTTAAATTTGGGGATTTCTTGCTTAAGAGTGATCAGTGAAGCTTGCCAGAGGGAGAAGATCTTCAGCGAGAAAGTCTTGCCCAGTATTTCCCAACGCTGATTGCACCTTAAAGTCAACTGGAGAGCTTTCAAAAAACACTAATGCCCTGGTCCCACCATGGATTGGCTAAATCAGAAACTCTAGGTACCGGGGTTGGTTATTATCATTTTTTAATTAATAGACTTTATTGGTGTTTTGGTTTTTTTTAAGAGCTGGGGTCTTGCTATGTTGCCCACACTGATCGAAACTCCTGGTCTCAAGGGATCCTCCCACCTCAGCCTCCCGAGTAGCTAAGACTACAGGCACGTGCCACAGCACCTGGCTTTTTAGACTTTATTTTTAAGAGCAGTTTTAGGTTCACAGCAAATTGGGCAGAAAGTACAGAGAGTTCCCGTATATTCCCTGTCCCCCCCGTCACAGCCACCCTGACCATCAACACCCCACACCAGAGTGGTACCTTTGTTACAGTCGATGAACCAACATTGACACATCATTATCACCCAAAGTTCACCCTTCGTGTTGTACATTCTATGGTCTTCTCAAATGTGTAATAACATGTATCTACCATTATCACGTCCTAACAGAGCAGTCTCCCTGTCCTAAGAATCCACTGTGAGCATCAGAATTTTTGAGTACCCCAGGTGATTCTAAGGTAGAGCCAGGCTTGAGAACCACCACTCTACTCAGCAAGAAGAGAATTATAAGCATTAAACCTTGAAGAGCACTTGCTCTGGGAAGACAGACTGAGAAGTGAGTTTTGAAAGACAAAGAAAGTTCCATGAGGGCTGCGTTGGACTCAGTGATACACCACCCAGGTCCTCCTTCAGGACTGAACCGATTCTTCCACCGCTGGGCATCTGCCCTCAGCTCTCAGTCCCCTACAGGGATTGCCTGTAAAGAGCCGTTTTGCCCAAGTTTACTTCCCAGGGCTATCCACATCCAGTGACTAGTTGGCATGATCCTCTCACCCCCAACCTGGGACAGTCCTGAAGGATCACCCAGTTTTAGAACTCCCTGGAGAGTTGGCTGAGGCCTCAATTTAGACTGCATCACAGCTCAACGTCCCCTTCCACCCACAGGTGTTGATCTAAGAGCTCTAATTAATAAACCTGCTGCATGTTTGTCTCTGCCTCGGAGTCTGCTTCCCAGGGGAGGCAACACAGACCACTGCCTTCTCAGTGCCTACACAGTGTCTGGCTCATAAACATTCAATATGTGTTTACTGAATTGATTGATTGATGGATGGATGGATGGATGAAGGGGTGGGAGAGCTCTCTATGGCAACTCTACCAGTCTCATCTGTGCTATCAAGCCAGGGGAAGTCCTCCTTCCATCTGTGCTCAGCATCTCTCTGCTACTTTGAAGTCCAGGCACATTGCTGCTAAATAGGGGCTTCCAGTAGAACTGGGTATAGGTAAAGCATTTCACAGTTCACCTCTCAGGGGCTTTTCACCTTTCTCGCAGCCACAAAGCCAAGGCTACAAAAGCAAAAGCCAACCTAGTCCATGACCATCTCAAGTCAGGAGCAATCCAATGTGTTGCACTTGACCTCCTGCTCATGATTCAGACGGTGTTTAGAACAGAGTCCAGGTGTGAGGACAGAATATGAAAAGCGATTTCAAAATGTACCTGGGGCTGAAAGAAGTAGTGAGCTGTAAATAAACCATTTTACCTGGACTTGGCTCTCTCCGTACATGATTAATTGTTCAAGGTTGGGAACTGACTGTGTTCTGGTTCCTGCCTATTGAGAAGGAATTGGCTCTGCCTGCCCCTCAGCCCAGCAGCAGGGACCTGGCAGGCTAATGATGGGATTCACTAGGCTGACCTTTGTAGCAACGTCTGCTTGGGATAAGGCCACGGCATGTCAGTGTGATGGGAACAGTGGCCAGTAACTATGATCAAACCCTGAAGAAGTTTCTGGCTCTGGGCAATGAAGTCACAATGCACCGTGTCTTCTTTTAGAAAGTGTGCCTGTGGGCAGACATCAGACCTTCTAGAGGGGCAGATCCTTTGACCAGCAATCCCTCTTCTAAAAATGTGTCTCTATGATGAATTAGCTGCAAGGATGTTCATCATCAAAGCACTTTTTAAAATAATGGGGAAAGACTGGAAGCAACCTAAACGTCCACTTGAAGGGAATTGGTCACCTAAATCTTGGTCTAATATGCCAGGAAATTACAGTCCTTAAAAACGATGAAATGATATACAAATTATATTTGTTGGAATACAATGACATGCCCCTAATGTATTGTTAAATAAAAAAGGCACTGTGCACAGTATGCTTCCATCAGAAGGAAGAAAGGGATGAGGAAGAGAAGGACAAGAAGGGGAGAGAGAAAGATGACAAGGAAAGAAGTGATGCAGTTCAGACCCAGAGTCTCAAATTGCCCTGATGGGAAACGACCAGAGTCTTCCTGGAGCCCCAGAAGGCAGAAGCTAATCTCAAGGTAATTTCTTCAAGAGCATCAAGAAGAGCAGCAGGAACCAAGGAAGAGAGAGTGATGTGGTAAATCAAGAGCCAGAGGCTCCTGTGTTCTACTCCGAGATCTGCCGCCAAACAGCTTCCTAACCTGGGCCTATTACCCCAACAGGGAAGGAGTTGGCCTCAGTGATTCCTAAGGTTCCTTCCAAGGATGACAATCCCAACTAAAGAATGATCCTAAGACTCTTTCTCTAGTGGATCCTAGATTCCCACTATGCCTTGTGCCTTGTATCAGTCCTGCATGGCAGCTACTGATGCTTCCTAACTACGCTTAACTCTCTCAAGGGTAGGGAGTACCAGACATGTTTTAGGGGTCCTCTCTTACCCCTCCACCCCACATCCCTCATCTGAGAATGAATCCACAATTTGTTAGGGCAGGGCTAGGCAGCCATATTTATTCAGGTGACCCAGCTTCCCACGGTCATAGCTGATTGGACCAGTGCTGAACACATGACCCCAAGAAAGCCGATCCCTTTTTCTGATCAATAACTGGTTAGATTATCATTCATATTCTCTCTCTCTCGCTGTCATTTGTCTGTGATGGACAATGGAGTAATCGGGCCATATAGAGCTGGGGCTGGCAGCCATGCTGAGTCATGGATACACAAAGAAGGCCACTCAAGAAAAAGAAGTTGTAGAAAACCACAGGGGGCTGTGCTGTTCCTAGTGGTTTCCGTGTTCTAGTTTTCATGAAGCCTGACTATATTGTATTTCCTGAGTCCCTGAGATTCCCAGTACATCCCTTTCCTGAGCTAGTCAAAGTAGTTTGTTTCTTACAATGAATGACTGCTAAGTAAAAAAGTCAAGGATTGTGTGTATGTTACACTTTCTTTTATACCTCTTGTGCCTAGCTAAGGGTCTGGTATGTATTTTAAATGCTGTTAATATATTAATAATTAAGAACAATAGCTAACATTTATTGAGCTCTTTGTGTATGCCTAATACTCTGCCAAGCGCATTATAGGGATGGTCGTTTAAGCCTCACACTAAACCTACGGTAGTTACAAGTTACCTCCATTTAACAAATGGGGAAACCGAAGCTCAGAGAAGTTAAGTCAGGGTTGGCTTCAGAGTTTGGACATTTGGGATCAGATAATTCTTTGTTGTGGGGGTTGTAGGCTCTGACCTGTGCATTACAGGATATTTGGCAGTGTCTCTGGCCCCCACACACTAGATGCCAGTAGCAGTCTCCTCCCACCCCACCCAGTTGTGACAACTCAAAATATCTTCACCTGTTACCAAATGTTCCTGGGGGACAAACTTGTGATGTGGGGTAGATTCTTGTCTCAGAGGCATGTGCGAATTGAGAACCACTGGGTTAGGTGATCACAGCTGACAGGCGTGGGGCTGGGATTCCAACCCCATCTGCGTATGTTGGAGGCAAAATTCTTTACCACTACACTGTCCCTTTTGATTTTAAAAGACTTCTTAAATGATATCTGGAAATATCCATGACATAATATTAGGCGAAAAAATACAGACCCCAAATTGAATGATCTCATCAAGTTAAGAATCATAGGAAAAAGAAATACTCTAAAATGTTGACCATGATTTGATCTGGTTGGAGGGATTTAAGGTGACTGTCCTTTTTGATCCTTTTCTGTATTTTCCAATGTTTCCAAAATGAGCATCTATGATTTTGTAATCAGAAACAATCAATAAATATTAAAAATTATATTAAATCCCACTTACCAAAAGATATTAGCAAAGCACATTTCAAAAGGGCATAGCGACTTTTGTTGTTAGTACATTTTAATTAGAACCATTTGCTCATTCATTGATTTTCCCAACCCCATGAATATTCACACAGCAGGACCCCACACTCATAAGAGCCACATCAGTTTGCTCCATTTCCTAATAAGCCTGGTTCTGTGCTCCAGCTAGGAGCAATCGCTCTGTTCTCCCTGCTTCCCCCTTTCAGATGGAGAATTCTGCACATTTAACGGTAATTGTCCCGAAAGAAATTTAAGGAGCAGTGGGGAGGTTTGTTCCTCTCCATTTTCAAGGGAAGAAAATTGAGCTTCCCCAGGAACGTGCTGCCCAGATGAAATTAAACACAGTGAAAAACTCCACTCTCCTTCCACACACAACAACATACCCATAGAGACGCTGATGTCCTACACCAGCGAGGGTTGGTTTGGAGTCTGACTTTGCAAGGGGCACTGTTTGCAAGCTTGGAGTCTGGATGCCTTCCCAGCAGCCTATGGAAATGGCGTCTTCCAAAGGCAGAAGAGAAAAGTGATGGTTGCAGAACCATGTACATTTGGATTTGCTTCAAAGCCCTCCTCTTTCCACACACACACTGTCTACCTGTGTGACCTTGAGCTGGTGATGCAGCCTCTCAGAGTCCCAGTTCCCTCATTTTTACTAAATGGACATGACAATCCCTATTCACAGGGCTGTTTGGAGTGTCAGATGAGATCAGAGAAATAAAGTGCCAGACATAGTGGCTGACACATGGTGGCCCTTGGTGCGGGGAAGCAACAATTGATGGTCTGACCATTAGTGGAGACACAAGCTACTTGTGGTGTTGGGTGGATTCTTGTCTCGGGAGCGTAGGAGTTTCCTGTTGCTGTTGTAACAAATAACCACAACTTGGTGGCTTTAAAAAACTCAAACTTATTATCTTACAGTTTTAAGAGATCAGACATTTAAAATGTGTCTTACAGGGCAAAATCAAGCAGAACTGCATTCCTTCTGGAGGTGCGACGGAAGAATCTGTTTTCTTGCCTTTTCCAGCTTCCTGAAGCTGCCCACATTCCTTGTCTGGTGGTTCCTTTCTCCATCTTCAAATCTAGCAGCGTAGCACCTTCGAATCTCTCTTCCTGACGTCTGCTTCCATCCTCACACCTCCTTCTCTGACTCCCATGTCCCTCTTATAAGGGCCCCTGAGGTTACCTTGGGTCCACCCAGGTAATCCAGCACAATCCTCCCATCTCAAGATCTCTAACTTTATCTTATCTGCAAAGTCCTTTTCGCCATGGAAAGCAACATATTCACAGGCCTCAGAGATTAAGATGTGGACATCTTTGGGGTGGGTGGGAAGGCATTATTCTACCTGCCGGGAGGGATAAGAAAGCAGTCCAACCTAATCACCAAATAGCCACAGCAAGTTGTAATACGGGTAACACTTGGCATCCTCGAGGGCTGGAAGTAACCTTAGTTGGCCCAGTAGTTTGCTAAGCATTTATCAATTCCAGGCTCCCCAGGGGCCCCGGGTACCGCTAAAGGGAATGGTGAAGTTTGGGGATTTTCCCCAGGCTACTAACAATCCTGTCTGCTTTATATATTAGATTACATTTTCTAAAAAAATATTCCACAATGCCTGATGTGATGGATATCTCAATTACCTTGATTTGATTAATTCACTGTATGCCTGTATCAAAATATCACATGTACCCTATAAAGATAGACAACTGTTCTGTACCCATAATTAAAAATAAAAAATATTTTTTAAAATATTCCACTACATTAAAACATTTTTAAAAAGCTCCGATCAGCCAAATGCTCTCATTTTAACAATGAATTGAGGTCTAGAAAGCTTCAGTGACTCACCAGCAAAGCAGAGGAATATCAGCCTAAAAGTGAGTGATTGTTTTCTTATGCCCTGGTGGTCACTGAGCCCCTGAGCTAAGCCGGTCAGTCACTGAGCAATCATTCCAGAGGGAGTAGGACACAGTGGCAAAGAGCATGAACTTCAGGTGTGCACTCAAGTTCAAGTCCTGCCCAGACACTTGCTGGGCAGTGTGTTTCTAAACCTGTTGTGAGGTCAGACTAAATGAGAAAACGCACAGAAAGCACTATACCGCAGCACATGCTCACCTTTGTGGGCTGTCATTGTTGACTAACTGCTATTATTATTATTTCTACACATTTCTTGTCTCTCGGGATACAACTGTAAGTGCTTTGAAAGTTGAACCTGATGTGATCCGTCTTTGTGAGACAGCTGGGTGCCCCATTCTCTCTCTTTACCTGACCCGTTCCTATGAATCCCCTCAGGTCCCTTCTGAAATAATCCTTCCCTAGGGAAGCCATCGCAGCCCACCTAGAAGGCATGGGGTCTCCTGGTTTACACTCTCACAAGACCCTGAATTCTCTTCTATAGCCTTCTCCCCAATTATTATTAAATAATTATTTATGCAATAATTTGTTTGATTCCTGCCTTCTACAAGGCAAGCTCTCCAAGAACAGCAGTTAATTGGGGCCATATGACTGATTCTGGCTCATGAGGTGATACTCGTCACTTCTGGGCTGAAGCATAGAAAAGCTGACATAGTATCAATTATCAATTGTCCTACTGTAGCCATAGACAATGTTGCATCAGCCTGGATTCCTGAGTGACTATGTGGAAGAGCGCCCTCTGTTGATCCACACTGGATGTTGTAGCGTGAATGAGAAAAAAAGCAAAACAAAACAAAAAAAACTTTGCTGTGTTAAATGTCTGGGATTTTTAAAGTTAACTCGTTACTGTAGCACGATCCTAGCCTATCCTGTCCAGTTCATCATGATATTCCAAGTATCCAGCATAGTGTGGGCATGCAGAAAGTGCTCTATAAATGTAGACAAATACCATTCAATCCTGCAATCCCACTACTGGGTATCCACCAAAAGGAAAACAAAGTCATTTTACCAAAAAGACACATGCACTCGAATGTTTATTGCAGCACAATCACAATTTCAAAGATGTGGAGTCAACCTAAGTGCCTACCAATTCATGAGTGGATAAAGAAAATGTGGTATATATATACCACAGAGTACTACTCAGCCATAAAAAGGAATGAAATAATGTCTTTTGCAGCAACTTGGATGGAACTGGTAACCATTATCCTAAGTGAAGTATCTCAGGAATGGAAAAACAAATACCACGTGTTCTCACTAATAAGTGGGAGCTAAAAGATGGGCATACATGGGCACAAAGAGATGTAAAAGGACTTTGGAAACCAAGAAGCAGGGAGGGGTGAGGGGTAAAAACTTATCTGTCAAGTACAATGAACACTATTCTGGTGACGGGCACACTAAAAGCCCTGACTTAGGCATTATGCAAGGTATACATGTAACAAAAACATTTGTACCCCCTTAATATTTTGAAATTCTTTAAAAAGTGCTCCATAAATATCTGCTGAATGGACAAATGAATTGGCTTCTGAAACCACAGTCAGAATACATGCTATTTCCTAAATCAGTGGGTGATAGCTTTCCACTACCAAAAAAAAAAAAAAAAAAGACTTAGTTTCGAAAGTGAAATACCAGGATCCCTGTCACCCACTAGACAAGCTAGAAATGCAGCCTTTTTGACCTTGAAGCTGCTGGGCTCTGAGTCACCATCATGTTGTCAGAGGTCACAGAAACAGTGAGGCTGAGGACAATTAGGTACTCAACAAAGTGATAAAATCCACTACAACCAGAGCCATTAGTCATAGGGCATTATTTAGAAATTGTTGCAATTTATAATATTTATGAATTGATCTGTAGGAACCCATAAACATTGCTCATCAATATAACTAATTGGCTTTATGAGTTTGTTTAGTTGGCTAAAACATTCAGGCCGGTGTCATCATGGTCTTTTTCTTAAAGAAAAAAGGAAGGCAAACATGCTGGGGCCTTTGGCTGGGATGTTGGCATTCTGATAACTCAGAATTCACTCAAGGAATTGAGTGAAAGTGGTTTATTTAAGAAGTGGAGGAAACACCAGTATAGAGTTGGGGAGGCCTTGGCAAGGAAGGGTTTTCTATTCTGTTAGGTGCGGTGGCGTGGAGTGCGATCTTAGTTTCTTGCGTTGAGTCTAGTGTAGGGTACAGTACAAGACTTTTCTTTTCTATTGTTCTGTTCGGTCTGGTCTGAGCTGACCTACCCCAGGCGCGGAGGAGTGGGGTTATTTTTTTTTTAGCTCCGCTGCGTCGTTTTTTTGGTGGTGCTTTTGTTGTGAGGTGTGTTGTTTTCTTTCCTTTCTGGTCTGGCCTTCTGTTGTGGAGCGGATTTGCTTTTGTGCTGTTGTGTTTTGAGTTGAGAAGTCAAGAGCAGGCACGAGCAATTGTGTGAGAAGTGGTACCACGTACTGAGATGAGGAACACTAGAGAAAGAGCAGATGTAGCATGGATTGAGAATCTGGATTGCTACCCAGGTGTTGTGGCATGCGCCTATAGTTCTAGCTACTCAGGAGGTTAAGGCAGGATGATTACTGAGGCCCAGGAGTTGGAGGTTGCAGTGAGCTATGATGATGCCACTGCACTCTAGCCTGGACAACAGAGAGAGACCCTGTCTCAAAAAAAAATAAAATCACATGTACTCATAAATAGGTATAGCTATTATGTATAAAAAAATTTTAATAGAAAATAGCTAGACCTTAGGAACAATCTATGCCTTTCCCCCTCCTCCCCATCCTCCTCCTCCTCCTCCTTCTCTCTTTCTCTCTCTCTCTCAAGACAAGTTTCTTTCCTTATTCTTCAACTGCCACCCATCTTTTTCCATTTTCCATATGTTGCTATTTCAGGCACTAGAAACTTTGTAACTTTTCTTTCTCAGTCTCAGTCCAGACTCCCAGGGAAGCATTCTAATTGGTCCTGCTTTGGTCTAGAGTCTATTTCTGGTCCAATCATCTAAGAGGTAACAATGGCTCTCTTGGTGTCCTTGTAATTAGAGTACTAGATTGCGGTGGGGGTGGGCTTTACTCAAAAGAAAAGAGGAATTTTCCAGATATAAATATTTGTTGAATAATCCCTTCCAATTATGACAATCTTAAGATGTGAACTTCAGATAAAATATTTATGGTTGAAAATAGCTAAAAGCATGATTTTTAACAAGAATGGTACGTTTAGCCAGGGTTAACACCTTTCTTGAGATGCAAAGCCCAGCACGGCAGCATTCTGTGCCCAGCAGGGCTCAGCAAAGGAGCTGGATTTGGGGACAAAGTAGACCTCTACAGCCCTCACTACCAGCCCCTCATCTCAAGACTTGGCCTCCCAGCCCTATAGCCAAAGAAGACAGTGACCCCATGGGACACACGCATGAGCCTGCAGATGACGTCCCAGTGCCAGCTCAGCTGAAATGCATTTCTCTGCCTCACATTGAGATGGTTCTGGCTCTCATCTGCACGGCTCTTGCTTGAGACACAGATGGCAAATGGAGTGCTCACACCCGCCCCTTGCTCCCTGGCCTGGCTGCTCCCACATTCCTTGACAATAATGCTGGTTCAGAAGCTGGCACTTGGAGCCAACCCTTGCTAGGCACAGCAGGGTGGGCAAGGCAGAAGGAAAGCTGGCAAGGAGGGAAGCAGGGGCTGTTTATTTTATGCTGGCCCCAGCAGCCTGGAAGGTACCAGGAAGAGTGGGCAGAGAGACTGCAGCAGATGACAGAGCTTTATCAGGTAAGGGGTGGCAGTGGGAGGCGTAGGAAAATTACAGCCCCACTTGCCAAGTCTCAGGGACACCTGCATCTAATTTAGCATAAGGAAGACATTATGGAAAAGGGCTGCCACCTTCCCCAGATGCAGACGCTCACTAAATCTAGTCTGTTCTGTCTCCTAAACCTCTCTCTAACCCACTTCCCTCCATCCCCACCCCACCTGCTCTAAGCCACCGTCATCTCTTGCCTAGAGAGCAGTTGCCTCCCAGATGCTCTGTGTTCACTCAAACTAGTTCATTCTCCACCCAGTAACCAGAGCAATCTTTCTCAGTTTCTAGGTGATTATGCCTCACTTCTGCTGTGGCTCCCCCAAGGACAGAGTTCAAAATCTTTCACAACAGCTTGTAAGGGCCTTCCCAGATTGATCCTGGTGCACCCCAACAGCTTCAAGCATCAGAGAGGGTTGGGGCATGAAGCAGATGCCTTGGTGCCCAGCCCTATCCCCTCTCCTTTACCACACTGGCCCAACTTCCAACAGCCAGCACCTGTTTTCATTTGCCTGATGGCTTTCACTGGCAACTGGAGCCCACTTTGTTATGCGTGGCAGGATGGAAGTGCCAAGGAATGAATGTCCCCTGGGAGCAGGCCTCAAACAATGACTGATGGAAGGTAGAGTATAAACACCCCAGCTCCGTCACCCTTTGGGTGGGATAACAGGTGCATGTTGACACTGGCCCCCCAGGGTTCCTCAGCTGCCCAGAGTGGTTGATAACTCACCCTTTCCTGGCCCCTTCTCTTCCCTGTCTCTCTCCCTCATTTTCTACTGTTATTCAGGAGGGCCTCTTAGATAAAACTCCTGCAATCAAATCCTTATCTTACAGTCTTCTTAGGGGAGATCCCTGAAAAACCAGTTATTTTTCAAAACCGGGTTTTCCAGCTGTGTACGTATTTGTACGTATTCGTTATAAATGTGCCATGTTCTCTGCACCCTTTGCTTCCCGTACTTAGCTTGCCTTCCGCTCACCTCCCACTGCCCCTTCCATCTCCTAGATGGATCTGACTCTACCATTGGCTTCACCTGCAGCTTAGAGTTGCATTCTTGGGTAGAACTTTTCTGAACTCACCTATGCCTCTCTCTCTCTCCCTCTCTCTCTCTCTCTCTCTCTCTCTCTCTCTCTCTCTCTCTCTCTCTCTCACACACACACACACACACACACACGTTTCATTTCCCTCAGAATTTGCTTCACACTCTAGTTCTCTTTCATTGCACTTATCCCGCCTGTAATTACGTGTTCAGAGCCTGTATTCCTCACTGAAATGTAAGCCCCATGAGAACAGGGATTGTGTTTGTGGGTTCATTTCTGTATCCCCAGAGCGGAGCACAAGATCGATGCTCAACACAGAATTGAAGAAGTGGTGTTTTGACTTCAAAACAATAGAAAAAGAAGGCGTAAAATCACCCAGAAATGGAAATGTTCAACATATGCTAATTGGATAATCACAGCCACTGTCACTTAGCACACCCAGTGGGCCAGGCATCTGTTCGAGGGTTTCACAAATATCACCTGAATTAACCCTGATAGGGTGATACCTATGTTATCCCTATTAGACAAAGGAGGAAGCGGAGTCAAAGAGAGGGTAAGTAACTTGATGAAGGGCACACAGTAACAAGGGGCAGAGCTAGGATTTGAACCCAGAGAGTCTGGCACCAGAGTGTACATATTTACCTGCAAAGCTCTCCTGCCTCTTACCTTGCCGGAGTGATGCTCCAGTTGTAGGGTGCTCCACTGCACCTGTGTGCAGAGCTCCTGCCCCTCAGCAGGCATGACGTGAAGAAAGGCTAACAGAATCTCTGAGGATTCAGCTGACCTGACAGCATTCATTCGTCCTTCTGGTTATCTATAAAGCACCTACTATGTGCCAAGCACAAGGATGGAGTGGTAAACAGACACTGTCCCTGTCCTTTCCAAGCTTGCAGTCTAGCGAGAAAGATAGACGTTGAATAAATGAACACACAAATAGGTATATAATTACCAGCTGGTGTAAATACTATAAAGACAATAGGGATGAGAGGCAACTCATTTAAGTAGATCAGAGACAGCATTTAAATGAGGACCTGAAAAATGAGAAGAATTCAATCACCCTGGAGGGACTGAGGGAGAACATTTCCCAGCAGATGGTAGGAAATGTCAGATGTTATTCTGGGTCCTGCGGGAAGCCATGGGGGGAAGCGTTTAAGGAGCTGGGGAGGTGGTCTGATTTGCATTTTCAACTTGCATTCCAGCAGTTACGGGGAGAGAGCATGGCAGGGAGACAGGAGTCCGAGCAGAGAGAGTCGCTAGGAAGCTGCTACCATGATTTAGTGAGAAATGGTGGTGGCTCCCACTGGGGGCGGGAAGATGGAGGAACGGGCTCCGTTCAGGATATACTTAGGGAGAAACACCAGCAGAATTTAGTAATGGGTCGAACGTAAAGATTGCAGGAGATGGAGGAATCCAAGTTGACTGTCAGGAGTGGGTGATGGGATGTCCCACGTCTGGTCCAGGTGAACCAGCTTTCACCAAGTTTTATCCAGGCAGTCGGACAGTCCTCAAGGCAATGTCTTTGCCAGTCCCTCCCCTCGTCATAACAACCACATTCCATAATAAACTGTTGGGGCATTTTCAGGAAAGATGGAAGGAGTCAGCCTCCAAAAACAAGTAAAATTCAATACTAGCACTGCCTGCGTGTTCATTATGTGGCAGGCAAGTATCTCATGCAATTCTCTTAACTATCCTGAGCTATAGGCCTGCTATTAGCACCATTTTACCAGCAAAGCCTAGAAAAGTTCACTAACTTGCCCAAAGGTCACACAGCTAACAAATGGTAGAGAGAGGTTCAAATTCAGGACTTGCAGAATGTAAAGCCATACACCACCCATTTGTCCCCACTTGTTCTTCAAGGACCAGCTGAGGATCTCTTCTTTTTCTTGTGGCCTTCAGTATCCTGGGACTGCCAGCAGGTGCCCATGAGACTTGGGAAACTGCCTAGAGGTGGCCCTGACCCCCTGGCTCTAAGATCACTGCCTAGAGCCGTGTGTCCTCACCAATATCCAGCAAACACCACAGTTCTATACATCCAGTTCACCTCAGCCCATAAGGAAACCCCAACCACAATCGAAAAACTTCAAGGGTGTAAAAGGAATCAAAATGTCACCAGGCACCACCAAAAGGGACAGAGAGAAGAATGCAGGCCTGAAATATCCACTGATAACACCTTTGTTCTGTTCAAGCGGCTGTCCTTGGATCCTCTGCCTCATTAAACTCTTTCACATACATTATCTCATTCAATCTTCACCAGCATGCAAGTGGGTGCATATCAGTCTACCCATTCCCACAGGTGAGTAAACTGAGGCTTAGCCAAGTGAAGGGACCTGCAAGCTCAGAGCTAGGTTCTGAAGCCAAGGCTCTGTTAGCCCAAGTCCAACAGCACGTCCAACACTACTCAATGACTTGCTGTGAAAATCTTCTTAGAAGTTTGCTTTTTATTGATTTTGTTCCACGTGCACTCGTACCATCTCAGTATCAGACAAGAGCAGGAGGGGGAGAAAGATAAAGAGAAGTGGAGGGTGGAGAGGTTGAAAACAGCAAGGGCATGATCCTAAGAGGAACTGTGATTTGAATTGAGTAGAAACCGGTTTCCTGGTTATCTTTGCAGTTACAGCATTTGCAATTTAGGTCCTGCTGCCCATGTATCAGGCCAAACACTGCCACTGTTTTCTGCTCAAATCTCCTCCCTAGGAAGATACCATTTAAAAAAGTCAGGCAGTCTAAGCTCCTCTAAAAGACACACACTGCTGAACAAGTTCACACAGAACTTCGACCCCGATATGGGAGGCCCTCCCACATTTACATGGGGCTGAGGAGTAAGAGAAATTCACAAAGGCTTTTGTGGAGCCACAAGGAAACATAAAGGCACTGAGAGCATCAGTGCTGAGAGAATCTGCCCCCAGTCACAGCCCCTGCTGCTCGGTTTGCCTCAAGACTGATGTTCAGCCTTACTGGAGGTTAAGACACTGAAATGCTTTCATGCACATTGATAGATTACCTCCCTGAATGCCCCCCAAGAAACTCTATCTAATACAATAAGGAAATGCATCATCTCATCCAACAAGAAGTCCAAATATCCTGCCAAGGAGGGCTTCAGGTCTGGTTGATTCGGCTGCTCAATGAGGACCCAGGTTCCTACCGTCCCTCTGCTTTGCCATCCACAGCGCAGACTCCACTCTGAGTCTGCTTCTTGTCATGGTCACAGGCTGGCTGTCAGCGGCACTTGGCGCTAATGCTTTCTTGTCAAAGTTCAAGAAGAGAGAAGCAGAGAATCTCTCCCCAAATCATGGACCACAAGCCCTCCCCATTAGCCTATTTGGACCAGCTTGGGTTGCATGACTATGCCCAGACCAATAATAGCCACCAGGGAAATGCCCCGTAGGGACATTTAGCAACATCTGGAGATATTTTTGGTTGTATTAATAATAACTTGGGGAGAGGGGTGTGAGTGCTACTGGCATCTAGTGAGTAGAGAGGCTTAGAAAAGCTGCTAAACATCCTACAGCGCACAGAACAGCACCCCCACCACAAAGAATTATCCTGTCCAAAATGTCCATAATACTAAGATTGAGAAATCTTGGCTTAGATTAATCTAGATCGGTGTTAGAAGACTACAACCCACAGGCCAAATGTAGCCACTGGCCTGTTTTTGTAAATAAAGTGTTACTGGAATGCAACCACACATGCATTTCCATATTGTCTATGACTGCTTTTGTGCTACAACAGCAAAGCCGTCACAACAACTACTTGTGACCCTTATCTAGGTCTGCCTTTAAAGCTGGGGATGAGGAGACTATGTGAACAAAATGAGGGCTCTGTTAGGAAAGAGGAGAAAAGTGGATTTGGGGAAGAAATGAACAGTAAACACGACCAAGACAAAGTCTGTTTCTGGAGGTCGTGCCGTATCTCACAGCTCTCAGCGTGGGTTTTACCGTCAAAACTTTATTTCCACTTAAAGGACGTGT
>NW_012148775.1:868133-877619 GCF_000956105.1 Propithecus coquereli | reverse complement strand
ACTTGGCAGAAAGTTGGGCAGACCCAAAGACACGATATAACATTTAAAATTTCAAAATGAAGAAACCTAAGTAGAAAAATAGGACCTGACTTTTTATGGTTATTTTAAAAGTTCCTTTTAAAAAGCAAATATAAATGGTTGCTAGACTTGTCAAACATAAGTCTATATCAACTCTTAAAAAGGGAAAAAACATTTAAGTGGAAAAAAATTTGTGGCCATTTCTTTTCCACCTGTGATAATGTTACTTTGATCTTCCTGCTCACTCAGCCTGGTTTAAGTTATCAGAAGCCCACCACTAAGTGCCCTATTCCTATTACTGACCTATTTGATATTTTAATTGAATGAGAACCATCACATCCTGGCCAATATTCCCCATCTGCCGCTGCTCCTTTATTTATTTATTCTTTCTGGAGCACCTGGGGCAACATTCCTCCCTGGAACAAAATCTATTCTCCCTGACTTCCTCTGGAATAGATCCTCTTTCCTGAAGCCAAAACCATTCGCCTCCCAGAGGCAAATCTGTCCTGGAGGTGTCCCTCTGGAGGCCACCATCTGGGTTCCCAAGCTGCCCTTACAGGATGGAGGATGGCAGTGCTGAGCTTCTGCCTCTGCTGTTTCCAACCCACCCTCCTCATCCTGCTGTCTTTGGAAAAGGGGCCACCTAGATTGGAACCACAGTTAAGGCAGGATCAATCAAATGATGATTCTGAGCTAAACAAATCACTTTCTTTCCAGCCCTATTTTGCAAAGAGAAAGCTGCTAGATGAAGCAAGATCCCAGTGAAGTGGAACACTTCCTATGAACATATTCAGTGAACATGTTCTGACTACGCGCTGAGGTCCTATAGACAGACATGGGGAAGGTCCATACCCTCAGGGAAGCCACAGTCTTTTTTTTTTTTTTTTTTTGGTAGAGTCTTGCCCTGTTGCCTGGGCTAAAGTGCCGTGGCGTCAGCCTAGCTCACAGCAACCTCAAACTCCTGGGCTACAGCAATCCTCCTCCCTCAACCTCCCAAGTAACTGGGACTACAGGCCCAAGCCACCATGCCCAGCTAACTTTGTCTATTTTTAGTTGCCTGGCTAATTTTTTTTTTTCTATTTCTTAGTAGAGACAGGGTCTCAAACTCCTGACTTCAAGTGATCCTCCCACCTCGGCCTCCCAGAGTGCTAGGATTACAGGCGTGAGCCACCGTGCCTGCCAAAGCCACAGTCTTGAACAGGGCTGTCCAATAGAAAAATAACACAAGCCACATTTGCAGTTTGAAAGTTTCTAGGTGCCACATTAAAATATGTAAAATTAACAGGTAAAATAATTTTAATAATGTCTTATTTAACCCAAAATATCATCATTTCCACATGTAACCAATATCAAAAAGATTATTAATGGGCTATTTTACATTATTTTCCTGTTAAGCCTTTGAAATTCAGTGTGTACTTTATACTTACAGCCATCTCCATTTAGACTGGTCACATTTTAAGTGCCCAACAGTCATGTGTGGCCAGTGGCTACTGTACCGGGCAGCAGCGCTTTGGAAGTGGAGCAGACAGATACATGGACAATTATAAAACAACATGAAGGGGAAAGACAGCAATAAATGAAAAGACATCCCACTTTCAGGAATTGGCAGACTTAATATTGTTAAGATTAATAAAGTGATCTCTAGATTCAATGCAATCCTGATCAAAATGCCAAGGGCATTTTTTCAGAAATAGAAATAATCATCCTAAAAAAAATTATATGTCATTTCAAGAAACCCCAAATAGCTAAAAACAATCTTGTAAAAGAATGAGTTTGGAGGTCTCACACGGCCTGATTTCAAACCTTACTATGCAGCTACAGTCATCAAGATAGCACAGTACTGTCATAAAGAAAGACAATAAAATAGCAGGAAGAACTCATAAATAAACCCTTATATACATGGTCAAGTGATTTTGACAAGGGTTCCATGACAATTTGATGGGGAAAAGACAGGCCGGACCCTTACTTTATATTGGACCCTTTTCTTATACCATTTATAAAAATTAACTCCAAATGGATCAAAAACCTAAATGGAAGAGTTAAGGTTGCAAAACTCTTAGAAGATAACAAGGGGAAGCTTCATGGCATTGGGTTTGGCAATGTTTTCTTGAATATGGCAACAAAAGGAAAATAGATAAATTGGACTATATCAAAATTGACCTATATGCATCAAAGGACACAACCAACAGGATGCAAAGGGAACTCACAGAAAGGGAGAAACTATTTATTTGAAAATCATACAGCTGAGAAGGGGTTAATATCCAGACTATATAAAGAACTCCTACAACTCAACAATAACAAAATCAAATTAAAAAATAAGCAAAAGACTTAAATAGACATCTCTCCAAAGAAGATAAACAAATGGTCAACAAACACATGAAAAGATGCTCAACATCACTAACTGTCACAGAAATGCAAATTAAAACCATAATGAGATACCACCTCATTACACAATGAGATACCACAATATACACTCACACATACACATAATAACCATAAGGAAGAAAAATCCCAAAACAGACAATAAGTGTTGGCAAGGATCTGGAGAAACTAGAGCCCTGGTGCACTGTTGGTGGGAATATAAAATTGTGCAGTAGATACTTTGGAAAACAATATGGCGGTTCCTCAAAAAATTAAAAATATAATTATTATATTATCCAGTGATTCCAATTCTGGGTATATATCTAAAAGAACTAAAATCATGGATTCGAACAGATATTTGTACACCCAGATTCTTAGCATTATGCACAACAGCTAAAAGGTGAAAGCAACACAGTATCTATCAACAGATGAATGGATAAACAAAAATGTGATATATTCATACAATGGAATATTATTATTCAGCCATAAAAAGAAAGAAAATTCTGACACATGCTACAATATGGATGAACCTTGGGGACATTAAGCTAAGTGAAATAAGCCAGTCACAAAAAGATAAATGCTGTGTGATTCCACATGAGGTATCTAGAGTAGTAAAAATGCAAGAGATACAATGTAGAATGGTGGTTGCCAGGAGCTGCAGGAGGAAAAGGAGAGTTAGAGTTTAATGGATACAGAGTTTCAGTTTTGCAAGATGAAAAGAGTTCTGGAGATGCACAGTGGTGATGGTTACACAACAACGTGAATGTACTTAATATCACTGACCTGTGCACTTAAAATGGTAATATATGTATACATTACAATAAGAAAAATAATTATAAAGCAATTGAAAAAACAACAACAGGAAGGGCTATAACCCAGAGAGAAAGATGAATGGACACTGAGCTTCTGTGGAAGATTTAGTGTCATAATTAAAAGTTTAAGTTTCAGAGACAAAGAAGCTTTCATCCTATGTAGCCACTTGGACAAATTGTTTTCTCTCTCCAAGCTTTGGTTTCCTCATCTACAAAATGCAAGTAATTAAAGGGCCACCCTCCTATATGCTTGGTAAAGAACAGGTGAGATAAAGTATGTGAGGACTACAGAACTGTGTAAAAATAAACTTCTGTTGTTTAAGCCACTCGGTCTGTGGTATTTTCTTACAGCAGCCCTGTCTAATACAAGTACAAGCAGAAGCTCCAGCCCCCTGCCTACCCTCCTTCCTGCACCACGAGAGGACTTGCATCTGTGTATGGATCCCCCAGCCTGTACATCCAAGCTCTGCCTGTACACTTATAACAACCATCTCTTGGCCCCCAGAAGGCCTACGGGGTACACACACAAGTGGTGTTATCCACCCTTGGGAAGATGGGCCCAGGGAGGAGGTCTGGACTGGCCTTGGAAATGGGCTCAGAGCTCTTTGAGCAAGGAATTTGGGGGTCCGGGTTACCTTCAGTGTGATCTAGAAGGGGAACACCTGTTCTAGGTGGGCAGCCCCATTGGACCCATGGATTCCTCACTCTGTGAAAAGGAGTAAGGCCAGAGGAGGCCAGAGTGGGACCATCTGAAGCTCAGGGCTCAAGCAGCAACCCTGGTTGTCTGGGTCAAGGGCATTGTTGGAGATAGAGCAGAGGGCGAGAAGGGCTGTTCCCAGCAGAAGGATCAGCGCATACCAGGGTAAAGGAAGGCAGCATGGGAAATGGTCACACTGGCTGGGAGCTGAAGCAGGGAGAAGTAAGAGATGAGGTTAGGGAGTCGAGCAGAGGCTAGACCAGGTAGGGCTTGTATGTCTCACCAAGGGGGCACTTCCTCTTCCTCATGGGTGCAGTGGGAGCCACCTGCTCCACTGGCTGCAGTTTGGGGAAAGGAGGTTTGTCTATCAAGGTCTAAATTCAGTTTAGACCTCTTCTAGGAGACTTGGCTGGGCTTAGAGACAGTCACTGACTCAGAAGAATGAATCTCCTTTCGACCAGAAGTGCTCTCCAGGCAACTAGCTTATCACTTTTCAACAAGCTTAAACTCCATAACAAACTTGCTTTTGGAAAGAGAGCAAGAGGACTCAGCTTGCCTTACTGCTCTTCTCTTCTTGCCCTGTACTCCATATTAGCCAGCCAGAAATATGACTAAACATGTTTCCCTTTTCACCTGGGCCACCAGGATGCTCCCTCTTTATACAAATGAATATAGTTTTAAAAAGTGAATATAAAGCAAAACTTTCTGTAACAACTAAAATCATCTTTCATGCATAAATAATAATATCTGTGACTCGTTTTGTGTTTACTGTGTGCCAGAAACTGTCAGGCCCTTTGCAGATATTATTTTCTAATTTAATCCTCATAATAAGCACATGAACCACGGTGGGTGAATGGATGGGTGGGTGGTAGAGGTCAGATAGATGGGTGCATGGTTGGATGAGTGGGTGGATGGATAGGTGGGTGGATGAATAGGTGAGTAGATAGGTGGATGACTGGATATGTGGGTGGATGGATGGGTAGATGGGTACATGGATAGGTGGATTATGGGTGGGTGGATGGATAGATCTTCAGATGTACCTAGTGTCCTTGCATGGTGCATTTTATGCATAGAATAAAAATTTTTATTAACAGTAACCAGAATGGATATAAAAATATGGCCTGGGTGATAAGGACACAGACTGTAACATCATGAGATTCAGGGAGTATAACAATCCTCTCCAAGATGCCTTCATACCAATTTTTTTCCAAGACTCATGTGCTCAATTATTCTTTCCTATACTCCTCCAAGTCAAATAAAACATAAATCAGCCTTTAACCTGTCAGCCGTTTTCCAAATCCAGACTGCTGAGGCTTTAAATTATTCTGTACCTAACTTGGTTAAGCAGTACCTGGGCCTGGCTAGGATGATCTTATTGTCAGGGAAACAGAGTTGGCCTGACCTGCAAAAGCTCCTACTGATGCTGTTGCTATTCTGGGGACAGTGTTAAAGGCAACTCAGAACGGCTTTGAAAGATGATTCCTGCCCAGCAGAGTTCAAACAGACACCTAGTCATAAAAAATCCCTGTCGGGTTATTCATCCTTATTAAAGACACCACATAGACAGGTCTGATTTGTTCTCTCTTCTTCTTCAGCCCTTCCTCCCTACCTTTTCCCTGTGTCTTGAAAACATACATACATACAAACACTTCCATGTTCAGGGCTAAAGTAGGTGAAATATATTAATATAATTTAAGGGAAAGTTCCACCCTAAAACAGCATCTTCCCAATCTTTCCTTAAAATCCCCCCATTATCAATACATTCCTTTGTATCAAGCATTGCCCTTTTGTAGCCTGATGAGCTCTTTTTAAATAATATTCAAGAATCCCAATGGGTGCAGTGGCTAACACCTCTAATCCCAGCACTTTGGGAGGCCAAGGCAGGAAGATTGCTTGAGCCTGGGAGTCTGAGAGTATCATGGGCAACATAGCGAGACCCCGTCTCTACAAAAAAAAAATTAGCCAGATGTGGTTGCATATGCCTGTAGTCCCAGCTACTTGGGAGGCTGAGGCAGGAGGATTGCTTGAGCCCAGGAGTTTGAGATTGCAGTGAGCTATGATGACAAACTACACTCTACCCTGGGCAACAGGGTAAGACCCTGTCTCTTTAAAAAAGAAAAAAAAAAAAGAATTCCACTGGCTAGACTAGCAGGAGTCCATATGTCAATATGTATATGTCCCTATGGGAACTTCCCCTAGCCTTTAAATTATTCAAACTACCCAGAGACACTAAGCAGTGCAGGGAAGCACTTTATCCAACATCCACATTTCAATTAGGGGGGAGGGTATCGCTCAATGGGGTGGGTGCTGGTTGATTCTACTGCTGAGCATCCCAGAGAAAACGGAGTGTCACAGTGTGCCTGGCATTACTGGGTCACTCTGCACTGGCCCCTTTTTGGGCCAGCTCCCAGACTAGGCCAGTAACCTTCTAAGAAGGAAGATAGTACTTTTCCCACATGCCAGTCTGGCGGAGTGTGCCACCTGTGGGCTCCCTCTTCAATTACTCCCCTAATCTCAGACCAGTGTTTCCTCTGTACCACTGGGTTTCCATCAAGATCCCCACAAGTCCCTCCCGCCGGGTCTCGCTAATGATGAATTTGGGAAATTAGAGGTTGGTGTCTTGATTCCTGCCCTCCAATGAGGCCCCAGAAGCTTTACGCAAACCGATCCTTCTCTTCCCCTCTAGTGGGCTCTGCATGCCAAGAAACTGGCAAGGCCACCTTGACGAGTCCTTAAAATTTTCCTAACATGCTAATCCCGCTCTACGTTTGTCCAACAAAGATTAGCTTCTCTCGGTTAAAAACAAAACTATCATCCCGTACAAATTATCCACCCAACAAATATTTACTGAGTGGCTAAAGAACAGGACATTAAAATAATTTTCTTTCTTGAAGTTGGGCCGACACCCCCACATCCTAAACTAAGGATACAGCACCTGAACAGGACATGCTGAGGGAGCGTTTAACTGGATTGGCAGCTTAACTAACGCAAGTCAATTTCACATCTCCGGGCTACAAAAATGAGATCCGGTTCGCGGCGGGGTGTGGAGTGAGGATTTTGTGATGAGTATTGGTTGTGGGGCTGTGCCCTCCTACACCTCCCCACAAGGGGAAGGGGAGTGTGTCCCCTACCTCAAGCCAAGTAGAGGAGGCCTCAGAGAACTTAATATATGCACCTCCTGGAGTCTGGAGAACTCAAGGGGGTGTTAGAACCTCAACAGGAGAAGTCCAACAGGACAAGAGGCTGTGTGTACGTCTGGAGTTTTCCAGAGTGAAGAGAGGACATCTCTGGGAGCAAGACGCCCCTCCACTGATGGGGTTTGGAGGGGTGGTCAAAGGTTCCCCCAGAAGGGAGCTGGCTGGCATCATCTTAAAAGGTATCTGGCCCAAGAGTATCACCTGGAGATGAGAAGGGACCGAGGTGCAGCTAGGGGACTGGACTCAGAAAGAGCTCTGTGGTCAGAGACTGGAGCAGAGGCTCTCCTGGGAACCCACAAAAGTGCACCGCAGCTGAGAGTCAGTCTTGACTTCTACCCTGCCCAGAGGATAACAATCTCAGCAGCTGCACTTGCTCTATAACAGAAGGCAGTGGGTTGGGGAACTAGTGAAAAATCTACCCACGCTCTCCCCTGCAGCCCTCCTCCTTCCAACGGAGGAGAAGACTTAAATGAGATAACGGACCTGGCTTTGTGTTACTAAAAGGAGCCTGTCTTTGTAAATGTACGGTTCCCAAAAACAAGGGAACCTGTCAGAGATTTCTTCCAAGAACAGGAGACAGAAAGTCCATAGACAGTAGACTTCTCTCTTCACTGTACCCCATCAAGAAAAGTCTACCTGATGAACTGGTTACAGCCACCACATGCAGTTTACAAGTCACTGGGGACTCAAAACTAAAAGACATAAATTCTTGCCTCAAGGACATCGTGATATAGTTCTTAATTTATTACGGGTTGAGTGTCCCTAATCTGAAAATCCAAAATCTGAAATGCTCCAATGAACAGTTCCCTTGAATGTCATGTCAGCACTCAAAAAGTTTCAGATTTTAGAGTATTTTGGATTTGGGGTTTTCAGATTAGCGATGCTGGACTCATAAGTATAATGTAAATATTCCAAAATTTGAAAAAATCCAAAATCTGAATACTTTTGGTCCTAAGCATTTTAGATAAGGGATATTCAACCTGTATTGTAGGATTCTGTCTCTCTCAGACATGGACTCAGTGGAAAAGAAGAGATTGGGTACATCGTGGAGGAAGAAAGCCCACCCGTAAAGGATAACTTAGATTCTGGAAAGGTGACGAAGGCAATCATGTGGTTCTAGAATTGCCCCAACACTCCCCATGAAAACAGAGAGAGTGACTAGGAGACCAGAGTGGATGGTATCGGATGGGCTGATGCACCCATCTTCCACACTCAGGGCTCACAGCTGCCCCGTCTCTGGAGAATTGCTCTCAGTTAAATGGGAGCCCCCTGTCCAGGACGGTACGCCTCTCAGGGAGCAGCCCACAGCCAATGACTGACAGACATGGAGTAAAAAGGCCACTCCACTTACCTAAGGTAGGGCAAGTCTGCGATGCAGCTCACACACCAGAGCTCTTCCCAGGCTCAGGTACTTGCTGTTCTCTGGCTGAGACCACATCTCTGCTTAGCTCCCTCCTCTTCTTCTGAGAGCACCCCCACCCAGTTAATCCCGTGCACAAGAGTCCCCATCTCAGGCTCTGCGTCTGGGGAACCTGATCTAAAACAGAGAGCAAAGCCAGAATCTCACAGACACCATCAGCGGCAAAATATTGAGAGAGTGTGGATGAACCATCTGCAGCTCCTGGACCCAGGTGGTGCCTGCCTGCTTCTTTGCAAGATGAAACAGAGGGAAGAAAAAGGGGTTTCCCTGACACCCGCAAACCACCAGCTGATGCTCACAGGCAACCAAAGCAGGTCAACCTGTGAGCATTGGCTGAAACTGGGAAGGGGTCTGCAGATTGCAGCTCAAAGGGGAGTGCAAGGGGACCGCCATGAGATAAGGTCCTAGCGCTGAAGAGGTCTCGGCCCCTTGATTCTCCACTCCAGCAAATGGAAGATGTCTTCCAGGGCCAAGGTATGCACCAAGGAGAAGCTGCTGAGAGTAGAATCCAAACAGGACAGGGACAGCAAGGGCAGAGGAAAGAGAAGGTCTGGATGCGAGCAGAAGTGGGGGAGTAGAGAAAGGACTCATCTGGAAGTATTAGGCTGTCTTTTTGATCACTTAGTGAAAACAACTGAAGATGGAGTTCTAGAAACGGAAAGCTTGAAAAGCTAGCCTAGTCTGATTTCTCCACATAAAAGTATAAGAACATTCATTTCAAAACAAGTCAGAGAGCTTCACTGTCAAATCCCCTTCAAAATCGTAAGAAAAAAGAGAATTTACAGACAAAGAAAGCACGCCAGAAATACCTGCCCACGAAAAAAGGAAGAAAAGAAAAAGACAACTATAAGCTAACACTTCAACAGGCTAAAAGAAATTAAGAAAATGATAGCTCCAGAATATTTACAGGATACAAGTTCCTGAAGATGAAATCCAAACCAATGAAACAGAACAAACTCTAAGGACTATAATTCAAGAAAA
>NW_012148775.1:839560-866668 GCF_000956105.1 Propithecus coquereli | reverse complement strand
TTAGGGGGATGGGGGGGCAAATCTACAACTAAAGGACACGGGGAGCACTAAAGGGAGGGAAGGGCATGCCTTTAACCCGCATTTGGGTGAGGCAAAGACATAAAGTGTAACTATAATGTTTGTACCCTCACAAAACCCTGGAATAATAAAAAAAAAATGCATGCATGTGCATTATATATAATCGATATAGTCACATAAATAGAAAAAAATAGGATGGATATAAACCAAAATATTAAAGGGGTTACCTCTGAGTTATAAAGTTATGGGTAATTTTAGGTTTATTCCTTCGGTAACCACATAATCATCGTGTACCTACCAAGTAGTTTCTGTATTTCCCTTTTTATGAACATGTTTTATTCTTGCAGTTAGAAAAAAAGCAATAAATGTTCATTTTAAAGGAATAAAAAAGGATCTCTGAGAATGAAATGGAGTACCGGCTTCCCTCCACTTCCCCTAAAATCTGAACTGTCGTTTGCACTTGACCTGAAGACATGGACAGAAGATCTGACTACAACAGGAGCCTTAATTGAAACAGGAAGCAAATGGGGGGCCAAACATTGCTTCTGCCCAGGGCCAGAGTCACCATCACCCCATGCGGCCATCCTATAACTGTACAAAGCACACTCTCTTCCCTCCTTTCCTACCTAGTTCTCTTTCCTGCACAAGTCTAAATTTTCTACACTCATGATCAGGGTCATTTCCCTGGGCAGGAATAAAGTGTTGGACATCTGTAGTGTTTACCAACCTGCATCCATTCTCTCTTCTCCAGCAAAGTATGCTGAATTAGATGGTATTCTGAGGAATCCCATCCATCCACTCTCAGCCACTGTGCTATAGGTGGGGCTCCATCCCCAGCTCAGGATAAAAACCTGCGACCCAGGCTCAAGCTAATCAGCATATTCAATTCCTCTGGTCAAAACAATTGGTTTGGGAATAATCCATGACCCAATCAGAGCCTATGAGATGCAATGAGACTTTTACGGGGATTGCTGGGGCAAAGACTGTCTTATTTCCTGTTGGATGCAGACCTACAAGGATGTATTCCTGGGAACTACTAGAAGTCAATGTAAGACCATAAAGAGGAAACATGTCTCTGATTGGGGTCAACTCAAAAAAGGCAGAACAAAGAGATGAAGATGAGAAGGGCAAAACGATGCATCTTGCCATTTAGGCCCCTGGATCCAGCCATGCCTAAAGTCTGTAGTAATCCTGGACTTTTCAATTACTGGAGCCAAAAAAAAAAGCCCTCTTTGCTTAAGCCAGTTTGAGTTGTGGTTTTTTTTTGGTTTTTTTTTTTTTTCTGCTTCTAACCAAACACTACCAATTGACATGCCTGGTTTCTTCTGATTGTCTGAAAAAAGCACATCTTATAGTCACATGCCCTGGGGGATGGCTTTAGTACCTGGCTTAGGTACAATAAACAGAAACCTAGAATCACAAGACCTGGGTTTGAATTCTTCCACTACTTATTTAGCTGTGTGACCTTGAGCCTGTCACTTACTCTTTCTGAACTTCAATTTCCTCATCTGTAAAATAAGGATATCAATATCTACCTCACAGCCTTGTTGTCAGAATCAAACGTTAAGAGTTTTGATTTTCATCTCAAGAAAAACAGGAAGCCCTTGACAGGCATGAAGGAAGAGAGTTCTTCAATTTATGTTTTGGAAAAAATCACTTCGGCTGCTGCGTGGAGAATGGATTGGAGGAAGGTAAGAATGAAAGCACAGACACCTGGTCGGAGGGGGCTTTAGAAGTCCAGGCAGATGATGGTGGCTTGAACCAGGACAGTATCTACCCAGTGTCAATTACCGAATGACAGTTGCAAAATGTCAATCATCAAATCAGATTTACCAAATGTCAAATTCCCACACCATCTCTGACTTTTTTGCCATGTTATTTTCACATACATGAATTTGTGCTTAAATTCTACCTCACCCTAAGCAATAATATTCAAGTTTGATTTACATGATGTATCAATATAGATATATAGATATATATTTCTAACCCACATTAAAATAAGTACATAACTATTAATTTTTTTAAATGTTTATGTACAAATCACTTAAACTCATCTCAAATATTACCAGTAGGAGTCAATAAACCAGGATTGTGGGTGGCAGAGGGGACAGAAAGAAGTATTTCTTCTTATTATTCAGAGAAAAAGTGCTACTTGGTGTCAAGCAAGGTGGTTTAAGAAGGCTAGTCGGGAATTTTTTAACCTGTAGATGGACCTTACTTTAAGAAAGAACTCAATTTAGGGGGGAGAAAAAAAAAACAACTCAGCCATGCAGAGAAATTAGAGGGTGATTATTTGAATGACATTCTTCCCTTTTACAAAATGGCTCACCACGGAGACCCTTTAAACTGAGAGCTCCCCTACTGTATAAGTGCCTGGTACAATCATTAACTACTTGACAGAGGGCTTGGGGGCAGCTGTGGGAGGAAAAGGGAGGTGGAGAGGAATCTTAAAGCCAAGCCCTGGCCCATTTAGACCAATTTGAAATGAAGATTTCAGAAAGTCTGAAAGTATAATTTAAGTGAATGGGCTAAGTAGGCTTCCACGAATAACTCTTCCCCTTAGACGATGTTCCTCAAGAACACCCTACTCTGCAGCCATTAAAAAGTGTGTGTTAGGAGAATATTTAATGACATTGGAAACATCTCAAAAGCAGGTGGCAAATCAGCATGTACACTATGATTCCAATTTCATATTTTAAAAAGAAATTCTATACATGGGTTTTTTAAAAAAAAAAACACCAGGAGCCTACATAAAAATGTTAACAGTGGTTATATTTAGACTGTGGAATTAGACGGGTGATATTTATTTTCATCTTCATTCTTGCCTGTATTTACCCAAGTTTCTGATTATTTTTAAGTAGAAAAGGACAATTAAAGAGTGTTTTTTAAAATAAGAATGTATTGATGGTCTATTGTAAATTGTACCATTTATTGACTAAAACTCATAAAAGAGGAAATCTCTTACTAACCAGGTCAAATTTCTTATTTCAAATATGATGATATAATGATAGTTAACATTTTGTAACCACTTATTATGTGTCAGACACTGTCTTCAGCACCATATATATAATCATGTCGTTGACTCCTCACAACTATCTATGAGATGGGTATTTTTATTACTCCCCCCGACAATTTTCCAAATGAAGAAACTGGGGCTCAGAGCAATGATGTAACCTGTTCAAGGTCACTAGCTGGCAGGCGGCAGAGAATCCAGGTCTCCTGGTTTCTAATTTGGGGCTCTTTCTCCTCCATAGCATTGGGTTTCTACAGATGCCCTAGTTTATGGGCTGAAAATATCCCATAATTACCCCATAAATAAGCCACTGAACTTATTTATTCCTTGCATTTAACTTATTATTTAGCATTTAAAGGACACATTACATTGAGCAAGAACCATCAATCTTTCACATAACACTCCGGTTAATAACTTGGTAATTATAATCCACAGTCACAAAGCTGAACGCACTTGTTGTTTCCATGGTGCCGGATCCCCTTTTAAGGAAGAGAACTCATCAATTAGCTCTGACCTGCCCACTCTGTGAATTTACACCCTCCAAAACCACCAGCATTTACCCTGGTGGTCAGAGAGTTCAGTAGTAATTGCAAAGCCCCTAAACCTAAGGATTTGAAAGATATGTATCCATAATCCCCTTTAACATGGTGTCAGAATATTGTTTAGCCATTCCACAATGCTAATCAAAGAGTTCCTATTTATAAAGCGTTCGCTCTGTGTGTGCCAAGACTTAAGCTAATTGCTTTGCTTACAGGAGGAATAGCAGAATGCTTATCAAGCCTGTCAGATCCAATATGCCTTTGCACCAGTCAGTTTCTGATGCGTAACAAACATCTCAAAAGCTCAATGGCTTACAATAATAAATATTTTTTTTACTCATGGGTCTGTGATTGGCTATGGTTCTGCTGAGCTCATCTGGGATCCCATGGGTTTGACACCAGGTTTCAGGGTGGGTTCAGGTCTGTTCCAAGGGTCTTCCCATTCTCCTCAGAGCAGCGGCCTCCTGAGGCATATTTTTCTCATAGCAAATGGCAGGAACACAAGAGGACTAATGGAAATATACAACACCTCTTGAGGGCCAGGCTCAGGACTGGCACATTTCCACTCAGTCCACATTCTAGTGGCCAAAGTAAGTCTCATGGCCAAGACCAAAACCAATGAGGCAGGGAAATATTCTCCACCCACTCTAGTGGGAGACACTACTAAGTCATATGGCAAAAGGTGTTGGTGTCTAATTCCATTGAGAGAGAACAGGCCAGGTGTGGTGGCTCACGCCTGTAATCCCAACACTTTGGGAGGCTGAGGCAGGAGGACCACTTGAGGCCAGGAGTTTGACACCAGCCTGGGCAACATAGCAAGATTCTGTCTCTAAAAAATAATTTTGAAAAATTAGCCTGGTGTGGTGGTGCATGCCTGTAGTCCCAGCTTCTCAGGAGGCTGAGGTGGGAGAATCAATTGAGCCCAGGAGTTTGAAGTTACAGTGAGCTATAGTTGTGCCACTGCACTCCAGCCTGGCTGACAGAGGGAGACCCCATTGTTTAAAAAAAAAAAGAAAGAAAGAAAAAAAGAGAATAAAGAATTAGGAGCAATGATCCAGTCTATTCACCCATTTATAACAAATACATTGTAATGTGCCTTTTAATATGATGAAATTCAGAGATAATATAATCTACATATACATAAAATTTTCAAAAATCAATTTCATATATAAATGCAAAAAGAAAAAGTGAGATAGTCTGATGTTGGCACCTAAACAAAAACCACTGTTTACGTAACAGCTACAAATGCAAGCTGATTGAAGTGTGTGGTATTGGCCCCTCAACTAGCTTGAACAGCATTGACATTGAGAGTGTAATTTTTCTGAAATGGGGTATAACTATAGATAAAATGCTTCACAAAATAAACTACAATCATTTTTGATGTATACAGAAAGTTGCATTCCTAGAAAAAGCAGAGTATGCTAAAACCATGCAGAATATACTCTATGTTTATATGTAAACTAGGCTCAGATGATTATAAACACATTTTTCACCCAGATGAATGTCTGGCAGGACATTGGAACATCAAGCAGGACACAGGACAAATCTTCCCCACTCATGGCTATATGTCCAGCTCACTTGGTTCCTTAAAGCAAGTCATGCTGATATCACTCCTCCCCATCAGTGTAACTACCAAAATCATCCCCACAAATTTCTGGAAGGAATTCTAGGGAGCAGCATGGCTGCTGTGAGAACCACAGTGTTGTATTAGAGTGAAGTCTTTGATGCTTTATATTCTGACTTTAAATCCAGGCTCTGCCTCCTACTTATTAGCTGTGTTACTTTGGGCCAGTTGCTGAACAGTTCTGAGCCTGCCTTATTCATAATATTGCCTTAAGAATTAAATGAGAGCATGTAAATGGCCAAGAATTTAGCACAGTGCTTGCACACACTAAGTGCTCGATAAAAGCACCTACTGTTACACTATTCATTTAACTTGCTCCCATTTCACAGATGAGGAAACTGAGGCTTAAATGAAACGTCTTTGACTGTCTTTCTTCCTCCTCTCCCTGCTGATCTTCTAGTCTGAAGATAGGCAATAAGTGGCGTTCTGCTTAGGATCAGCTTCAGAAGAAACGTAAGACTAGAAAGGTTGTGGGATTGATAATCATGAGTGCGGGGGTCTGGATTCAGATTCTAGGTTCAGATGTGGAGTGGTTTTATTATGAAGAAATCACCCTTTTACATCTCCATCAGTGTCACCACCTGGCACACTGAAAAGTGGCAGCACAGACTCACCCAGCAGTGGTACAGAGAAGAACATGGCCCTCAATGGTGATATCAGGAGAGGTCTGTTGATCAATAACAAACTCTAGATCCGGGTGCCAGGATTCAAACCCCAGCTCTTTCACTTACCATTCGTGCATCCATGTGGCCTCCCTGTGCCTTAGTTTCCTAATCTGTAAAAGGGGCTAGTAATAGTCCATATCTCCCAGGGTTGTGGTGAAGACTAAATGAGTTAATACTATATGTCAATCATTCAGGATGGTGTTGGCAGATAATAAGCTCTACATAATTGTGTGCTATTATTATTTATGACACTGAATGAGTATTAATCAGACAGAATGATTGTCCACCCCTAGGTTCAGTGTAGTCACACAGAGCTTGACCCATAGGGGATGATAAAAAGTAACCAAAGGAATGGATGAATGAATAAACAATGGTTATAAATAACTGTGGACTTCGGAAATATGTAACATTTAGCTTCCAATTTTGGCATCTGGAAAATTGCAGTGGAGTATTTAAGCTTATCAGCATGCTCTCAACCACTATACAACATGGTCTTTCAAAAACACAAAACGAAACTGAAGCGTCAAGGTGTGCCCGCAGCAGGTACCACTCTAAATAAACTAAACCCTCAGCAGCAGCCTGGCACAGACTCACCCTGGCAAGCAAGCACTTCACCCCCTCTCGTCAACATTTTAACAGAGAAGAATGAAAGAGGAGGTATTGATGGGAAAAAGAATGGGACGACATGAAAAGCAGATAAAAGTGGAAATAGAAGAGTGCCTCGTACAGTGCCTGACACATAGTAGGTCTTCAGTCAATATCTGTGGAATGAATGGATGGGTGGATGAGTGCCCAATCTTCTACTCTGCCCCCATTTTAAACTTCAAACCACAACAGAAGATTTCCAGAGATGAAGGAATCATCTCAGTTCATTCATTTTTTAAAATCCAATAGCTTCCTTAGGAGGAAATATGAAAACACCATGTGCTAGGGTTTGAATTTGTCCTCCAAATTTGATGTGTTGGAAGCTTAATCCCCAAATTTACATGTTGACTGGAGGTGAGGCCTTTTGGAGGTAATTAGGATTAGAGAAGGTAATCGGGATGGGGCCCCCATGATGGGACTAGTGGCTTTATAAGAAGAGGAAGAGAGATGGTGTTCGCAGCTGCCGCTGTGCTGCCTCTAGCTGGCCGAGCTCCAGCCAAGAAGGAGGGTAAGTAAGGAGGTCTTTATACCAGGGCTTGTATAGAGCAGACTGGCGGCAAACCCACTGTGGTAAGGCACCCAGGAAGCAACTGGCTACAAAAGCCACTCGCAAGAGTGCGCCCTCTACTGGAGGGATGAAGAAGCCTCATCACTACAAACCTGGTACCCTGACACCCCATGAAATCAGACATTATCAGAAGTCCCCTGAACTTCTGACTTGCAAACTGCTTTCCAGCGTCTGGTGCAAGAAATTGCTCAGGACTTCAAAACAGATCTGTGTTTCCAGAACGCAGCTATTGGTGCTTTGCAGGAGGCAAGTGGGGCCTATCTGGTTGGCCTCTTTGAAGACACCAACCTGTGTGCTATCCATGCCAAACGTGTAACAATTATCCCAAAAGACACCCAGCTAGCATGCCTCATACGTGGAGAATATGCTTAAGAATCCACTATGATGGGAAAACATTTGATTCTCAAACACAAACAAATAAACAAACAAAAACGCTCTTCTTCCTGTTATTGGTAGTTCTGAACCTTAGATATTTTTTTTCCCATTGGGTCAAAAGGTACCTAAGTACATGATTGCAAGTGGAAAAGTAGGGGACAGGAATCAGGTATGGGGCCGGGGTGGCTCACACCTGTAATCCTAGCACTCTGGGAGGCTGAGGCAGGAGGATCACTTGAGCTCAAGAGTTCAAGACCAGCCTGAGCAAGAGTGAGACCCTGTGTCCATGTATTTTTTTAAAAAAGGAAAAAAAAAAAGAGAGCAATTAGGTATTAGCAGTTTTTCCACTTTCATTTGTGCGTGAATTTTTAATATAAATGCAGGGATGTGAAGCATTAATGCAAGTCAAAATGTTTCAGTGAACAAGTTTCAGCAGTTCAACTTTGTAACAATTATAAATTAACCTGTTAAATGTTTCTGGACAATGCCAGCATTCGGATTTTTTTAAAACAAGTAAATTTCTTATTGACAGCAGCTAACTGGTGTTTTTAGCATTTTTATCACACAGTAGATTCCATATATTCATTATACTTTTCTGAGTTGTCTGACATGTAAGTACATGTTTTTAACGTTGTCTGTCTTCTGTGCTGTTCCTGTTAGTTTGATATTAAGATACATTAAACTATTAAAAAAAAAGAAGAGGAGGAGGAGGAAGAGAGACCTGAGCTAACACACACGCTCTTGCCCTCTCACCAGGTGATGCACCCCGCCATTGTCTGATGCAGCAAGAAGGCTCGCACCAGACGCAGTGCCTCAACTTTGGACTTCCAGACTTCCAAATGATAAGAAATAAATTTCTTTTCTCTATAAATTATCCAGTCTGTGGTATTCTGTTATAGCAATGCAAAACAGACTAAAACACCATGTTTCCCATGTTAGACAAATTATAAATATCTTACATTCTGATGAAGGCCCTTCCACTTAACCACCTATGTGACCTGGAGTGAATCACTTTGATTCTTTGAGCCTCATTTTTCTCGTAAGTGGTCCCTAACAATCTGCACAGAGCAAATATTGTATAATATTATGAATAGTTTATACCCATGAGTGTAGGCTCATACTTATACATTATAGCCAGCGCCCAATTTGTTAGTTTTGTTCATTCCAACCCTCTTATCATTATTATTATTATTACATAGCACGTTATTGTGTATTGGTGACTCGTTACTTCTATATAGTACTCAAGAGTTTGTGAAACACTGTAATACCAGGGCCACGATTCATTTTACACTTATTAAAAGTGCTGTGTACTTTCTCACAGGTCCTCACAACTCGGTAAGTACTACAGATCTCGTATCAGTCATATATTCCCCCAATAATGCTACATAATAAGCAACCACAAAAACCTCAGGGCACAGAGCAATGAACATTTATGTAGGGTTCCAGCTGGTCTGGGCTGGGCTTATCTGATCTCACCGCCTTGCTCACATGTCTGTGGCTAACTGTAAGTTATCCAGGCTGCTCTGCTGATCTTGGTTGGACTCACATGTCTGGGGGTTGGCTAGCTGTTGGCTGACGTAGGATGACCTCGGCTGGGGTGACGGGGACGACTTGGCTCCACAGCACCTCCAGCAGGCTAGCCTGAGAATTTTCCCATGGCAATTACAGAGGAACTAGAGCAAAAGTAGAAATGCATAAGCACTTGTTCAGGCTTCTGCTTGCATCCCCTCTGCTAGTATCCCATTGGCCAAAGCAAGTCACAAGGTCAACACAAGTTCAAAGCAGGGGGAAACTGACTCCACATCTTTTATGAGAGGAACTGCAAAGGCTGTAGAGACAGGAGAGGTGCTATGGGTTGAAGTGTGTCCCTCCCAAAATTCATATCTTGACGTCCTAACTCTCAGAACCTCAGAATGTGAAATTATTTAGAGAGAAGGTTTTTACAGAGGTAACCAAGTTATAATGAGGTCATTAGAGCGGGCCCCTAATCCAATGTGACTGGTGTCCTTATAAGAAAGGGAAATTTGGATACAGAAATAAGATGATATAAAAAAGCAGGGAGAAGACTGCCATCTACAAGCTAAGGGGAGAGGCCTGGAACAGATCCTTCCCTCAGGGTCTGCGGAAGAAACCTGCCCTCCTGACATCTTGGTCTCAGACTCCCAGCCTCCATAACTGGGGGAAAATTAATTTCTGCTTTTCAAGCCACCCAGTCTGTGGTACTTTGTCTTGGTGGCCCTAACAAATTAATATAAGGGGCAAAGAATTAAGGCATGAATGTAATCAGTCCTGAATGTTCTATATTACAGATAAGGAAATTGAGGCTCAGGGAGTCCAAGTGGATTTATTGCCCAAGGGGACAAGAGCTGAGGAGCATTAGAATTGTGAGTGGAACTCGGGACTCTATCGGATTTCCTCATAGCTGCCACTGAGCCATTTCAATCCACAGTCCTTTGTCTTTTCCTAGGTGGCTTCCAACAGGGAGGCACTGGCATGTGCAGGACACCGTTCGTGTCTAACTAGGCAATTCTGCGCATGTTGCTTCAAAGCTTCTGTTTTACAGTCCTTAATGATCTAGTAATTGTGTTTATGGCTTTCCAATGAAGTGTGCAGGGCTCTGAGGGCTGTCACTGGTTCCTCAAGGGCCTTTATCTGATCTGAGACTGAGCAGAGCTTCTGATAAGATAAAAAGGTGTGTGAGGCAAAGAGGAGAAAATTCGGGTCAAACCTTACTTTTCAAACATAGTTTTTTCAGCTAACTGCTCCACACATCTAAACCTCTACCACCAACTACATTCGCGCTGCACATACTCAATTATTTGGGATAACTCTGAAGCCACTGCAATGATTTCTTGGGCAGAATAAAATGAATGGAAGAGAATTAGATCATTAGCCCATATATTAGAGTTCTCCAGAGAAACAGAATCAGTAGAATATATATCTATATAGATATAGACATGGACACGATATAGACATAAAATACAAATATAATACATAGACAGAGATTTATTATAAGGTACTGGCTCACACAATCACACAATCACAGGCTGAGAGGTCCCATGGCCTGCCATCTGCAAACTGGGGACCCCAGAAAGCTGGTGGTGCAGTTTGAAGGCCTGAGAGCTGCAGGGCCCATGGTGGAGACCCCGGTCTGGGTCTGAAGGCCTAAGAACCAGGAGCACTAAGGTCAGGAGAAGATCCTTATCCCACCTCAAGCCATAGGGCAGAGCTCATTCAACCTTCCTCTGCCTTTTTGTTCTATTCAGGCCCTAATGGATTAGACGATGTCCATCCATTTTGGAGGAGGTCATCTGATTTACTGAGTCCACCAAATTCAAGTGCTAATCTCTTCCAGAAACACCCTCAACAGACACATCTAGCAATAATGTTTAACCAGCTCTATGGCATCTTGTGGTCCAGTCAAGTCAACACCTAAAATCAACCATCGCTACTCATTGTGCAAGTACTTATTGAGCACCTACTATGTGCCAAGCACTGTTACAGGCCCTGGAATACAGACATAAGTGAGGCATAATAAGTGAACACAAGGAGTTCACTGTCTTGTGTTCATTCAATATTCCCTCATCAAATACTAATTTTGAGCATCTACCAAGTGTTTGTCACTGTGCGAGTCACTGAGGATGCTGAGATGAAAAAGATGCGGATGGCCCCTGCTCTCCTGGAGTTTACAAGTGGGCTGATGAGACAGGTGTCAGATAACTCATGGCACAACTAAGCAAGGACAGTCACGGTGAGTGCTACAAAAGAGAAGCAGAAGTTGTGAGGGACTGTATAACGGGAAGACCTGGCCTGTTTATTTGGGGGAAGGGGGAGGGGATCAGGAAAGACCACCCTCAGGAAAGGAGGTTGAAGCTGAGACGTGAAGGATCAGTGGGGACTAGCCAGGCAAAGATAGTGGAAACGTCCTTGTGAGAAAGAGAAGAGCCACTGCCATGACATCCAGGAGCTGGCCCGGCACCGTCAGCTTGGCCTTGGTTGCTATGAGCTGATCTGCTGGCACTCACAGCTAGGGCTTGGTGTTCTCCCGTTGAACATAAACAATTTCTTAGAACATCAACACAAGACAAGGCCACTCTGAGACCACAATGGAGCAAGACAAAAACAAGCATATCTGAAAACAGACAAAACATGAATGCTGTCCAAACCACAAAAATGACCCAATATCGCCTCTTCTGTCTAATATGTGTGGCTGCCGCTTCTTGACCAATTACAGATTGAGGCTCACTGTAATCTTTTCTCTCTTTAGACAAGATTTATTAAGATGCCCAATCATAGAATGACACCTACTTCCTGCTAGTATCCAATCCCAGCAAAGCCCCAGTTCCTCAAACCCTCCCCCAAATTCCCCATCCCAAGTCCCAATCCTATAATAAATCCTTCCTGACCCCCCTTACTAAGATGCCCAGCAGTCCCCGTGGTGCCTGTTCTCTCTCACCGCATGAGTAATCACCCCAACTTGTTCAAAGGCCAGTGTGTTCCTGGTGGTCTTTCGCTGAAGGGCATTAACACTTGTAAATGCTTTTAAGACATGAGATCTAAGGAATCCAAACCATCCTCCAAAAGCACTTCTAAATTTAAAGAGACAAGAAAGATTATTATTTGAATGTGTAATTAATATTTATCATAGCAAATGTATTAGTTTTATGGTAAATTTAAGATGGAATTGTGCTCTTACGTGCTGTGTATACACTTTCACAGTGCACTGAGAACCTCTTATAATTAATGTGTCTCGTATATCTTTATTTATATTGGAAGCATAATTTATTATCTTAAGTTACCATGAGCCTTACAGTTCTTACACCTCTGATTTGTGGCATCTCTCCAGTTGTCACTTCTCAGAGTCGCAGCCTGTGTTACTAATTGATTTGGGGGCATTCACAGTGACCTTAGGCCTTTGGCACCTTGATCTTATTTGACCAAAACTGAACTCATCGCCCTATCCTAAAAATCTGGCCATCTGACAATTTAGAACAACTTATCAAAATTTTAAATGTGCTTAACCTTTGATCCAGCAATGCTACTCTAAAATCTTTTTTTTTTTTTACTCTAAAATTTTTATCTTCATTCACTGTCACAAAAAGCCAAAGATATACAAAGTCACCCCTTGCTTTGTTGGTGATAACAGAAAGAAAAATTAATTGGAAACAACCCAAATTTCCAGCAGTACTCAGCTGGCTAAATGAATCTTAATACATTCACACAGTAGAATACTATACAGCTATTAATGATGATGTTGTATTATGTGCACATATGGAAGTAACACTCATCGGGTGTCGGGCAGGTGGGAGGGGGCAGGAGGGGATGGGTTTATTCACACCTAAGAGTACAGTGTGCATTGTCTGGGGGATGGGCACATTTGTAGCTCTGACTCATGCAGTGCAAAGGCAATATATGTTACCTGAATGCTTGTACTCCTGTAATATTTGAAATTAAATAAATAAAAAAAATAGTGATGTTGTAAATGTATATGAATCGGTTTGGAAAGATACATGCAATATATTGTGGGGAAAAAGTATACAACAATATGATCCAAGATGAATATACATACATGCACATATATTTTTGTAAAAGCATATTTTTATGCTGTAGAAAAAAGTGGATTACTTCTGGGGATCTTAATTCCCAGATTTGGAGAATTTTAGTCCATATATCATGTTCAAAAGACATGTCGTGGCACTCTACCCTGGGCAACAGAGTGAGACCCTGTCTCAAAGAAATAAAAAAAAAAAAAGACATGTTGTATTGTTTTTATGTTTTTAATTACATTTTTAATTTGTCTCATTTGTTTTATTCCTTTCTCAAATTTACCAACCACCCAATGCCCCATCTAGGATCCTACGTTCAAGACTGGTCAGTCATAGGCTTTTAAAAATTTTTTTATACTGCCTATGTTGCCCAGGCCTTGAGCACATGGGCTAAAGTGGATCCTCCTGTCTCAGCCTTCCAAGCAGCTGGGACCACAGGTGCTTGCCACTGTGCCTGGCTAGTCACGGGCTTTTTAATACTGTTTTCAAAGAATGAACAGGCTTCTGTCCTGGGTCCCAGGTAATGTCAAGACATTTATAGTGCTCCTTAAAAGACTTTTCTTAACTTCCTTTGGATTTGCAAGATTGATTCAAATAATTAAGATGGTAAGATTGGTGAAATATCCCTGTGGGTATTTAAGGAGATCAGAATACGCCACCCCAGAATATGCCATTTTGGCATAAGGATTGTTTAAGGCTGAAAGCAATTAAGAAACAGCAAACACAGAGCTCTTTGCTCTACTCCTATTGAAACTGCCATTTATAAAGTTAATAAAGGGCCACAAGGTGGGAAGTGTGGTAGGGACCTGAACTCTGCAAAGGTCTTGGCATAGTTAAAAAACATATATAACCAGCCATTGTTCCCTAGTTTGCTTTCCTGTAATTGCTACTCAGGAGTCATACAGCTGATGGTCATAAAGATTCCTAACTTTCTTAATTACTCCCATAAATAGCACCACCCTTGTAAAACCTAAGGCTAGTTTTTGAGATATCTTCCAGGCCCTGCATTCTAGTAGATCAGCTGACCCAGCCAGACCAGTGGCCCATACCAAGGAACTGACTCAACTGGCCTTGCAACCTCCACCCAGGAGCTGACTCCGCATAAGAAGACAATCTCTACCCCCTGTGGTTCTACCCTGAACCCAGCCAATCAGCAGACTCAACTGCCTAGCCCTTTGCCCACCAAACTATCTTTAAAAACCCTTTCTCCCAAATTCTCCGGGAGACGGATTTGAGAACTTCCTCCTGTCTCCTCGCATGGCACCTGTGATATTAAACTCTTTCTCTGCTGTAACCCCTGCTGTCTCAGTGTATTGGCTTCCTCTTGAGCTGCGGGCAATGAATCTGGTAAGGCTGTAATGCTACCTGCCTAAGAGAAAGACATAAATTTCCCTTTGTGAAGCCTTCCCTCTCCCTTCTTCCATACTAGCAAGAGGAAAAACAGCCATTATCCCTGGAGACAGAAAGTCGACACAGAGGGGTGTCTACACAAACAAACCTTACTAGAATCATGCTTATCTTCCATTGGCTTCTCCCATTTACCTTCCCACAATTTACTGCCCCTAGAAGCCCAAACTCCTTTCTCTTGTCACTGCTCCACAAATTTATCACCCATTGTTAAAATAGTATGTAAGACCCCAGATTTAACCACCTCTCTGGATCTTCATTTCTTTGCAGTAAAGGCCTCAGTGTGTGTAAAAATAAAATAAAATACAATAAAAACATTAACATCAAATAAAATTTGTATGCCTTTTCTCCTGTTGATCTTTTTGTCAATCTAATTCATGGGCTCCAGCTGCAGAATCTAAAACCATAGAGGAAAAGCAGTTTTCCTCTCCTTCAGTAACACAAGCACACTAGAACAATGTGTGTTCTTAGTTCAAGTTGGAACAAAGGCCTTTCAGAAGATAATAACAATATTTTTAAGTTGCATACAATTTTAGGACAGTTTATGGCCTTCATCCCAAAGCCATTTCATGGATCCTACAAGATTTTACACATGTATAGAAACATAATATATATAAATCAATTAAATAAACATACATTTCACCCAGTGTGTTGGAAATACACACACATTTACCTTATTTGAATGTAATTATGAAAAAGAGAAAAATTCTCCTGCATTTCTTAAAACCAATCGCACTAGAATTTGACCTCAATGCGTCAGGAAAAGGAAGGTCACAATGAAAATGCAAAAAGAAACAAAGTAAGTTAATTCTTGCCTTTTGACTTTATAAACAATTTAAGGTAATTTTGGCCACACAAAATTTTTGCCTTAAGCACTAACATTAGAACCTATCCCTTTAACCTACCATTCAAGATGTAACCCTGCATACTTTTCATATCAATGGTTTTCAAACTGTAGGCCTCCATCCTGTATGGTCATGAAATCAGTTTAGCGGGTCATGACCAGCTTTTAAAAAAAAAATGAAACAGAACAGAATAGAAAATATCAGAGTGCATGATTCATAGTATAATGATTTTTTTATGAAACTTTTGCTTCTTTATAACTGGGTGTGATTTTGTGTCTGTGTGTGTACTGAGTTATGATTAAACCTATGGCCAAAAACGTTTGAAAGTCGTTGCTCTTTCACTGTGTTGGTTGGTGCTCTGCCCTGTCCAATGTAGCAGCCACTAGTTACATGTGGATATTGAGCATCTGAAATGTGGAGGATCAGAACTGGCATGTGGTGTAGTATAAACATGAAAAAAAAAAAGAATGTAGACTCATTAGTAATTTTTTATATTGAGTACATGTTAAAATGGTAACATTTCATTTTGGATATATTGAGTTAAAGAAAACACTATTAAAATTAATTTCACATGCTTCTTTTTACTTTTCTATAATGTGGCTACTAGAAAACTTTAAATTCCATATGTGATTGTCATTATTGGACAGTGGTGCCCTATATGTTTCAGCAAAGTGTTATATGAGCATTCATGTATATACACAATATTTACAATATTTATAATCTGGTTTATAATACAGCATCTCTATATAGCATCTATCACCATATTCTTACCAAACACTGAGAACGATTTGTTCAATGTCAAAATGGCTGCCCTCAACCATCTGAAGCCCCTACTTCCAATGCAGAGAGCACCTTTTGACCCAACCTGGGTGTACCCATCTGCCTGACCAACTTAGTCTGATTTGCAGGGCCTTGGCAGAGATGACGACCCCCTTGGAATGTTCTCATATTTTCTCCTTACCTTATTAGTTCAGAAAGGATTACAGCCATCCTGGTAATGGTTACGCACTCCAAATGACAGATCATCCTGAGTCATGCAGGAAACGGCTACACGTTGACTTCCTGTGTTCCCTTTAAATCTCTCCGTGCATTAGGTTTACCATTCAACTTTCCTGCAACCCAAATATATATATATATTTCACAAAGAATCTGGATTTCTGGCTTCTCTTGGAGAAAAATAATCCAACGATCTGGAAAGGCTGCATATTACCAGTCAGGATAGGCAAACAATGCTGCAGTAGCAACCTCAAAGTCTCAGACGGATTTCTCACTCACGCTACGTGTCCACTGTGGGCAGGCAGTGGCTCTGCTCCTGTCTCCCTGAGTTCTATCTGCAACATCCACAGTCCCTGTGGCCGAAGGAAAATGAGACCCAAGCAAACCATGCCCCGTCTCTTAAAGCTTTCACTCAGAAGTGACGCATGCTTCGTCTACCCACATTTCATTGGCCCAACCAGTCAACAGGATGGGGTCCGTAATCCCCCTGCAGGAGGGGAACTGGCATATCTGGAAAGCAGTAATAGAGTCTATCCCAGAGAAACAATTGCCTGGAGTTGCAAAGCAGCTGTTTCCTTTAGAGGGGACACTTTACTCTCTAATTTGACGCACATTTCTCTTCATTCGTTACTCTTCGTATATTACACCAATTCCCTGCAAGAATTTAAGTTTACGACCCCTTTAGTAGAGGTTGTAGAAAGAATGAATATGTTGGTGCATGAACAAACTCTTCTATATATTATGGCACGAATGAAAACTAGCTCCTTGAGACGCGTTTCCGCATGCCAAGCCCTGGCTTGTCGCCTGTTGCCTTTCTTGGGACACCCTTGCCTAGAGTAGCCCCACCCCAAGGGACCACTCCAGGGGTGGACAACACCTCCACACAGACTCCCCAGGATTACAGCACAAATGGAACATTTGCCCCCGAGCAACTGAGCAGCCCTTACAGCGGGTTGGTCAACATTTATGAAACAGATAGGGCTTCGCAGGAGGAGGAACCAGTGTCTGTGGTAGGTGAGGGGCACTGACAGGTGGAAAAATGTGTTGGGGTGCAGCCTCATTATTATGTGTTTAATGGCCTTGGGATCAAGGATTGGTCTCAAATGCCTTGTCTCCCATAGTGACAAGAAAGAGGAGGCTCTTGGCTCTGTTGATGAAGTCAGGCACAGGGAGGGTTGATTATAAAGGTATAGCTATTTTCTAAACTTTTATCTCTAGGAGGCCTTAAGATGCTCTGGTGGGACACCTAAGATGAATTATCTGTAAAACAATCTCCTGTCCCAATCAGGATTGGTGCTGCTAATTTCTACCAGGCCACTAGATTTTAAATTATCTCCTTCTACACACAAACACCGGTGTTCTTATGTGGAATCTTTAAATGACAGGATTCCAATTTTAGCCGTGCTCCAAATCTTCCCCATTTTCTGCTTCTCATGTGTTCACTCTCTCGTGTGCATACGTGTGTATGCATAAATAACACATAAATGTATATAAACGTGTATATAAATGTCATTATTTCTTCCAATGAACATTTAGTACAATGTTAGACACTTGGGGCCAAATGACAAGCAAGATAAGAATGGATGCTGGCCTCTGGGGCTCAGAGTCCTGACAGGAAGATAGCAGCAGTAATAAGAAATTGTTGTGATAAATTCTACAATAAAAGAAATTCAGAGAGTTACAGGAAACCTGAACGCAGACCCGGAAGGTTCAGGGACCACTTCCCAGAAGAAATGACATTTAACCTAAGAGCTAAAGATCAACAGTAATTAGTAAGGCAACTCCAGGCAGAAGGAACAGCTGTGAGGAGACCCAGGATCCACGAAGACCATGGAATCTTTAGGAGCACGTGAGTCCAGTTCAGCCAGAACACGGGTAGAAGGGGAGCTAGGGAGTGAAGCAGGAGGGGAGGTAGTAAGAGAAGAAGCTAATGAGGAAGGCAGGGCCAGAACTCGTAACGTTTTACGTGCTATATGAAGCATCTAGAACTTAATTCTGAGCAGAGCAGGGAGCCAATGAAGGGTTTTAGGCAGGAGGGTGCTACGATTCGATTTGCATGTGCTCTGTGGGGACATTCAAAATACTTAGCAGCCTGGAAGTCTTGGCACTGACCCATCAGAATAGGTGTAGACAGGGCCTTGAAGGCACCTGTTTGTTGTTCTAGGTGTTCATTCACAGGTTATGGGAAGTCCTAGGGGAGAGGTGGGGCTGCCTGGGAGCCAGGGGGGCCAGGACAGTGCACTGCATGGTAATAATTTACCAGTGCATTAATTATATCTAAAAATATACATACAAGAAAAATGAAGAAACTCTAAATAAGCAAAAGTTATCTTTTTGGATGACAGAATTAGTACTCTAGTCCAGAAGTATTTTAATATTTTAACAACCAGTAGGACCATCCTCATAACAGCTAAGCGTATGTCCTAATGTCTGCACAGAATAAGCCAGAATAATATTTTAAAGGATGAACGGATGTTCTTTCCTCCCACCACCAGTGTATCATGTCACCCCATGATCCTTCTCTATTTGAGTGGTCAGACCACAGGTAGCTGAAAGCAGAAGAAAGGCTTTTAAGTTTCAAAAGCCTGAACTGTAAAGGGACTTGGGCCAGAGGGAAACAAACACAGTCAGATCAGGGTTTCTTGCCTTCAAGCCCAGATAAAAGAGGAAGGGAGGAGGGGAGAGCTTGGATGTTATGGAGTATCTGCCGCCATCCCACTAGGGCCTCTATCAACAGAAACTCCAAAAGGAAATCTGAGAGGTCAGGATCTGGGATCTGTTCTGAGTGGTTCACCCAAAAAGCCAGCAATAGACCAAGGGTGTAAATAGTTATGATCCAAGCATAGGAAATAGTCTCTCCCTGCAACCAATACTCTGGTGTTATTAAGCCTCCTGAAACTTAAAAGAGTTGGGCTCTAAAAACCCAGTTATAAAAGGCATTCTTGGGACAATTGGAGAATGTTGAATATGGACTAGATTTTAGATGACAGTATGAAAATTATTGTTAATTTTTTTAATCATGATAATGGTATTGCGATTAGGTAGGAGAAAGTCCTTTTACTTAGGAAAATGGGTGCTGAAGTATCAAGCGGCAAAGCGTCATAATTTCTGCAAATTCTTTCCAGAGAGAAAGCAAATCCAGAAAAATGTTAACAATTTATCTAAGAGGGTTTTAGGGGTATTTATTGTACTATTTCTGTAACTTCTATATGTTTTAACTTTTAACAAATATATAAACTTTTATAATAAAAATTGTAATAAGATTCATAATTATAATTATGAATGCCAGCAGTCACAAGTAAAAATGTTGATGCAATAAGTTAAAATGTTTTAAGTAGCATAAAAAATGGTTTGCATTGTGTATATACATAAATTTGTAACAACATACACATGAAAAGATGAAGATACCAGTAATAGTTGTTGCATTAGAATGGTGGGTTATCTGTCGCATTTTCCTCTATTTTTCAGCTTTCTGCGCTTTACAATATTAAACATTACTTTTTTTTTTTTTTTTTTGAAACAGAGTCTCACTCTGTTGCCTGGGCTAGAGTGCCGTGGCGTCAGCCTAGCTCACAGCAACCTCAAACTCCTGGGCTTAAGCGATCCTCCTGCCTCAGCCTCCCGAGTAGCTGGGACTACAGGCATGCGCCACCATGCCCGGCTAATTTATATATATATATTTTTTTTTAGTTGTCCAGCTAATTTCTTTCTGTTTTGAGTAGAGACGGGGTCTCGCTCTTGCTCAGAGCTGGTCTCAAACTCCTGAGCTCAAACTATCTGTCCGCCTCGGCCTTCCAGAGTGCTAGGATTATAGGTGTGAGCCACCGCGCCCAGCCTAAACATTACTTTTTAAAGTTATCTTTTTAAAAGGTGGGTGGGGAGAAGACATACTGAATTGACTAAGATCAAATATCTACCACTCAACATAATGGGAGCTGAGAATAAAAATAAAATTGAGTCATGGAAGAGTAAGAAAGTGACTTTGTTATTTCTCAGTGAACCAAGAGTTTGCCTGAGTCAGGTTTCCCAGTTGTAAGCAATAGAAACCAATTCTGGTTCCTTTAAGCATTCTGGGGATTGTACGGAGCTCAGAGAATGACCAGGAAAGCTGGAGAGGCAGGCCTGGCAAGTGGGTAGGCAAAAAGCAAGGCTAGCCAGTAGGCAGGACCTCTGCCAACTTCAGGCAGCAAGAGTTCAGGGAGGACAGGACTGCAACAACTACTGAACTGAGGGTGCTACAGCTCAAACCTCAGCCCCTGCTAGTCCTGGGCACTGAGTGCTGCCATCGGCACCATTACTGCCCTCTAGAAACCCACTGCTGCTCCTGCATCCTCCAAAATAAATCCTCCACTGCCCCTATTTCTGCATAACATGCTCTCTTTCTTTTTTTTTTTTCTTTCTGGTAGAGACAGAGTCTTGCTGTGTTGCCCAGGCTGGTCTCGAACTCCTGGCCTCAAGCTTCCCAAAGTACTGAAATTATAGGCGCAAGCCACTGTGCCCAGCCAGATGCTCTCATTTCAAAGTCTCACATGTGTGCATCTGATTGGCCAAGTCTAGGTCACATGCTCATACCTGAGCTGCAAAGGACCCTGGAAAAGCAATTATCTCATCTTTGAAGCTCCTCCTATGGGAAGAGGGTTTCACCTCCCCCCAAGACTCATACAATGGGAATTTTCCAAAGATAGATAGAGGTTCTAACACTGGGCAGCCAAAAAATGACAAACGTCACCACGCAGCTGTTCTTGCAGTTGGGCCAGGCACTGTGTAAGAAAAAACATGAAGTCCAAGATTTGGCCGCTGCCCTCAAGGAGCAATTTTGAGAGTGGAGATTACATCTTCTACTTCTTTGTTAACCCACAGTTCTTGGCAGAGAGTAAACTTTCAATGAATGTTTGCTAATAAAAATAAATGAACCACTTTTTTGGACAAATCAAATGGCCCTTTTATAAGCAGGGGACTAAACAAAATAATAACTCTCCAGGAACTTCTAGCAAGAGGATTCTTGGAATGTCTGATCTTGTCTGAGAATGACGAAGACTCACAGTGATCTTCCAGAAACTATCTATGAACCAGAAGGTAGAGTAAAAATGCACTGATGTGCTAAAGCTTAACACAATCCAAATATTACAGTTTGCAAATGGAGCCACTTAGAAATCCAGTTCAAATCACATCTAAATCTAAACATCTTCTAAAACAATTGAACAAGAATGAAATTTGTTCTGAGTTCCTGCTTAAGGTTGAATTTTCTTATCTTTTAAGCAAAAAGCCTGATGCCATTAGTTTTGGTCATACACTGGCCTGTGGAGCCATGCTGGGCTATCATGTCACAGCACACACCAGTGATAATTTTATAAATGTGTTCTTCTCAGATGCCTACCTCTGAGCTTGAATCGATTTCCGGTCACAGTTTGCATATTTCATGCCAAAAAGCTACAGAGGGAATACTAATGGTTGGTGTGAAATCACTTATTCTGCAGATTTTTAAACACAGGTAAGAATCACCCCTCCTTGCAATGGTTTTGTCCTGTTTAACCAGATGCAAAGTTGCTAGATTCTGTTCAGTCTCTGCACTTTTCATTAATTCATTCACTCAACGAATTTACATTGACTGCCCTACTATGTATGGGTCAGGAACTGTGCTAATGCTGGAGACACAGCAGTGATCAGAAAAGATATGGTCCTTGAATTCATGATACTTACATTCTAGATGAAGACCTATAAATGAATGTGCAATTACAAAATCTAGTGGCTAATTTTTATGGCTTGGCCTCTTTGCCCAGGCCTCTTGCACAAGGTATCTACCCTGTGTTTCCACATCCTCTTTCACCCCATGGCATTCTGGCATTGCCTCCCACACTCCGCTAGAACTGATTTTCCCAAAGCACTAATTACATCCATGATATGCTCTCATATAGCTGTATATTAAAATAGCTCCCTGTTCTTTTTTCCCAATCCCTATTCCAATTTTAATTATATATGCATTGATGGGTTTCCTTCTAGAATGTAAGTGCTGTGATTCCAAGGCCAAATCCATGTTGCTAAATCCAATGGATACATTTGACCTTTGATTTTTCTCACCTCTCTACAGAATTTGACAGTGGGTATATCACTCCTTTTTGGGGCTCTTGTTCAATAGTGTTCACTGGAAGGTTTCAAGCCTATAGAAAAGCTGTAAGAATAAATAAGTTCAATAAATATCCACATATCCATCCAGGTTTACCAATTAATATTTTGTCCCATTTGCCTTATATATCTATTTATCTTTCTTTTTTCCCTGAACCATGGAAGTGCTTAATCTGTCTAGGCTGCTACAACAAAATGCCATAAACTGGATGGCTCATAAATAGAATTTTTTTATCACAGTTCTGGAAGCTGGGAAGTCAAAGACCAACGTGCCAGCAGATTCAGCGTGTGTCTGACAAGGGCCCACTTCCTTGCTGGCTATTTTCTCCTTGTAAACTCCCACAGCAGAAGGGCTAAGGAGCTCCATGGGGTCTCTTATGAGGGCACTAATCTATTACAAGGGTTCTACCCTCATGAACCAATCACCTCTGAAGGTCCCACTTCCAAAAACTTACACATTGGGGATTAGGTTTCAACATATGAATTTTGTGGGGATACAAACATTTAAACCATAGCACAAGGGTAAGCTGCAGACATCACAACCCTTCACCCCTGAATAATTCAACACGTTTCCTAAGAAAAAAGATATTCTATTACACAATCACAAAACAGTTTTCAAATTTAGGAAAAATAACATTGATACATATTACACTATTATCTAATAGGCAGCCCATTCTAAAATTTTGTCAATTATCCCTATAATGTGTTTTATTGCAATTTTATTTCTGATCCAAGATCAAATCTGGAACCACATTTAGTTGTCATGGCTCTTTAGTCTCCTTTTATCTGGAACAATTCCTTACTTTTTCGAGATGTAAATTTTTTTTAAAGTACGTCCCAGTTGTTTTATAGATTGTCCCTCACTTTGGGTTTATCTGATATTTTCTTATGATTGGAGTCTGGACATGCATTTTTGGAAGGAATATCACAGAAGAGATGTATCCACCTCAGTTCATGGCATTAGGAGGCACGTATGATACTGGCTTATCCCATCATCAGTGATGAACCACTCCTTCCCTGGAGCTCTCTGCTCCTACTTCCCTGGTGGATGCTTCTTAGTCTCTTTCATGGGCTCCTCTTCCTCTGGCCAGTCCGTAATTGTTGGCCAGGTAATTTCCTATTCCACAAGCCTATTCTAGGATCTCCATACTTTAAACTCTTCTAGGTGACTTCATGCTCTTCAGTACCCTGAATCTAATCTTCTGTATCTCCCCTTCTATAACCTGTGCACTGACAGCTCTCAAAATCTCCACTCTCCTCACCCTGGATCTCTCTCCCAAACTCCCGACCCAGACCTGCCTACTAGATAGCAACATCAGGATGTCACTACAACATCCAAGACTAAATACATCACCTTCTTCTACCCCAAGCCTGTTTCTCTTCCTATGACAAATGGCAGCACTCAAAGCCCAAGCCATTCATGCATTTTACGAACATTCCTTGAGCATTCAAAACTTTTCAAATGTAATTATTTAGAGCCTTCCTTCCTGGACTGTCAACTTCTTGAAATAAAAGAACCGCGTCTCTCTTGTTAGCTATTGTATCCTTAGAAATGCCTGACACTTGAAAACGGCAGCTATTTTTACTAAAACTCTCAGTTTCCTCATCTGTTAATGTGAAGTAGAAATAACAGTGGATACCTCACGGGGTTTAGGTGAGGATCAAATGATACATACAAGCAAGTCCTTTATAAACTTAACATCCCATCTGATTCCAGGCTACTCGGAACATCCACAGCAGCAGCGGCAGCACCTGGGAGCTGGTTAGAAATGGGAATCTCAGGTTCCCCCCAAACCTGCTGAATCAGAATCTGCATTTTAATAAGATCCCCACAGCAACGTTTGAAAAGGACTGCTCTATCCCAAGGCAATCACACCAGACTATAATATCTCTTCCAGCCACTGAAGGTATTACATCATTTTTGAACATTTAATTCATGGTCCTTCTCACACAGGAAGTCTTCCCTAATCAAATCAGAAATTGCAAGATTCACATGGCATGGTGTGGCCTCATGGACACAGTGGTCTTTCAAATCCTGACTGTTGATGCTCGCTGTCTATTTGACCTCAGCCAAACTGCTTCATCTCTGTAAACATCTTCTGTTTCCTCATCTGTAAAATGGGTTTGAGAGCACCAACCTCCCCAAGCTGCTGTGATGACTGGCGGAGATAACGCACATAACGGATCACATACAGAATATGGCACAATATGGTGAATACTCAGAAAATTATACTTGCTTTTTTTTTAATAAAGAAACTCACATTCAGATGGTTTCCCATTTGCTGTGAATGTGTAATCTCTGAGCTTGTCTATTTTTTCAAGCTAGTTTGTAAGAGAAGAACAGGAATCTTTTTTCTATGTCTGGAACAAATTGCTATTTCTCAGAGATCTGGCTTTTTAGGCTACCATTATTGAATTCCTGCTATGTGCCAGACACAAGTCCAACGAAGTGGAAGTGTCTGGTCTTTACATTCCCCATGTTGGTCACAGACCTGTAGCATACAAGGTGGCCAGGGCCTTGCACAGCAGAGCTTTTGTATTCTGGACTGGAAGGAACTGGAAGGAGAAGGAGAGAGTCGAAGGAGCAGACCAGGATGATCAGGCTTGTTTTGCCGAAGTTCATTTCAATCTGGCTGGGTGTTTTCAAGCTTCAGACTTAAGCTCAAAATAATAACAATTCCCATGCTGCTCTCTGCCCCCAGCACCTTACCGAATAAAGGTATTCCTAGAATATCAAAGGTCTCTTATACCTAAGATGATTGTGGTTCTTCAAAGAGAAATATGTGCCAGGTAACGGGCAGCACAAAATTACAGACTGACATTCTCTAAAACCTCTTTGGGATTCTGATGAACACTACACCATGCACCCTCCAGGAAAATGATCATACCATAGACATGACATTTTGCATGTAATTTGGGTCTAGGGAGAGAGATTGCATTTCCCGAAAGGAGACTCACAAACCTTCCACTGAAAATCTCTTGATTTTAGGCCTGTTTGCTTTACTTCGCACAGACCCTTGTGAACCAGTACACATGGCATGTACACACACATTCCCACACATATACACACACAGAGCATCTTCAATCACTTCATTTACCTCTCTAGCTCCAGAAGCAGAATAAATTAACATTTTCCTGGCAGCAAAGTGGAGACGTGTTTTGTCTAGAGATTACACAGATTAAATCATCAAGTGTCATAATCCACTCCCCGATAAGGCAGAAAGATAGACAAGAAAATTCAGATATAGCCATCTAAGCCTCAGCGGGGAACTGTAAATTCACCTCTGAGGAGCCTCCTAGACCCCAGAAAAGCCCATGTGCTTCAGCTTCCCTCCTGGGAAAAGCACTCCTCTGCTTTAATTGACATTGTTCGGAGAAAAACACATCTTCTGTGGAATGTGATTTTTTCTTTTAACTGTATAGTCAGAAAAACCAGAGTTGCTTGGGAACCATTAACAACTTCATTTCTCCCTTATTGCTGTTTAACTAAGTAAATTCTCAGAATAGGTTTCCTAAATCCAATGTTAAGCATTTAGGTTCCATCCCTCAGCAACAACCACCACCACCACCACCCCAGAATCCAATGGTTAAAAGCATGGGCCCCATATGGAATCAGAGTACCTGGGTTTCTTTGAATACTGACTCTGCTTTTCTGTGAACCTAGTTATCCACAGACACAATGAGGTGATATGAGCACCTACTTTGTAGGGGGTTCTTGTGAGAGTTAAATGAGATGATTGTGTAGAGGTCTTAGCATAGTACCTGGTACCTGGCAAGTACTCAATAAAACCCTAACTTAATAGAAAGAAAATAGAGAGCCCAAATCCCACCTACTCCTTCCCCTCAAATGATCTATCACATGCCATGGCATCCTGGAAGTGCCTTATGCCAAACACTACGGAACCTGGCAAAAGTTCATGACTTTAACTTATTGGGGGTTTTTGAAATTGTGGTAAAATATATGCAGTATGAAACTTGCTATTTGAACCATTTTGAAGTGTACAGTTCAGGGCATTAAGCACATTCACAATTGGTGTAGCTACAACCATCACCACTATCTAGTTCCAAAACTGTTCATCACCCCAAACAGAAATTCTGTATCCATTAAGCAATAATTCCCCATTCTCCAAGCCCCTGACAACTTCTACTTTGTCTCTGTGAATTTGTTTATACTAGATATTTCATATGGAATCATATTTGTCCTTTTGTGAGTGATTTGTTTCACTTAGCACGTTTTCAAGATTCTACAGAGCAATGGGCTTGCTGAAAAAATTTTTTTAAATAAAAAAAAAAGATTCATCCATACTGTAGCATGTTTCAGAACTTCATTCCTTTTTAAGACTGAATAATATTCCATTGTTTGGACAGACCACATTTTGTTTCCCCTTCGTCCACTGAAGAACACTCCACCTTTGGTTATTGTAAAGGGTGCTACTTTGAACATTCGTGTATAAATATCTGTTTAAGTATCTGCTTTCAATTCTTTTGGGTATATACCTCAGAGTAAAATTGCTGAATCATATGATAATTCTACATTTAACTTTTAATTTTTATTTCAGCATATTACGGGGGTACAAATGTTAAAGTTACGCATATTGCCTTTGCCCAACCCGAGTCAGAGCTTCAAGTGTGTCCATCCCCCAGACGGTGCACACCGCACCCATTAGGTGTGTATATACCCATCCCCTCTACCCCCCTCCCATCTGCGCGACACCCGATGAATGTTATTACTATATGTGCACTT
>NW_012148775.1:804771-835630 GCF_000956105.1 Propithecus coquereli | reverse complement strand
AACAGCATCTCAAAACTTTAAAAGCCCAGAAATATTGAAGTTTGGCAGTTCAGTGATGTCCTCAAGTATTCAGGCTGTTTGCCTCTCTCTGCTTTACTACCCTGGTATGCTGGCTTTTAGCTTCAGACTGGGCTTCATGGTCTCAATCTGATTGCTGCAGATCCAGACATCACATCCTCACACAGCCATGTGCAAAGGCAGAAAAGGGCAGTTTTCCTCTTCTTACACAAGAAGAAAACCTAACCCAGAATCTACACAGCACTTATCTAGGTCTCGTTCACAAGAGTTGTATTCCATGTTCTTGCCTAAAGCAATCATTGGCAAAGAGAATAAAATCACTACATTAGGTTTAGGCTAATCAACGTTTACCCCCTCAGGCTAAAGAGGGAAAACTTTCCCTGAGTTCAAGGAAGTATGAACATCCAAACAGGAGATGTTGAAGGAACTAAACTAACCTGTACGCTGTTTCATCGGTGCTTCAAAGCTAGTTTATTATTATTTGGTTTCAGATACAAATGATAAAAATCTGTTGTTTTTTTTTTAAAGAGGGGGTTATCAGATCACATACCTAAAAAGTTCAGGGATAGACACTGGCTTCAGATATGCCTGAATATTGGTGGTCAAATGCCATCACCAAACCTTGACCTTGCCCTCTCCAGCTCTCAGCTCTGCTTTGTTCCATATTGGCTGCATTCTCAGGCTGGCTCTGCCCTGTTGGTGATGACATGACCAAAACAAAGTCCTAGAACTGAGTCTCATTGGCTTTGATTGGTCTCACTTGAATCACATGTAAATCGTGACATGTGACTAGTGAATCACTGTGACTAGAGGAGTGGAATGCTCTGATTGGCTATAATTGGATCACATGCATCCCCCCAGCTTGGAGGAGGGATATACTATAAGCAGGAAGGGTAATGGATGCTGGATTTGCAAAAAGCATGCAAAGGTATGCTATAGGATACACGAAAAAATTATATATTTTTGGCTTCTAGGTAACCCTGGATATTATAAAAATGCATCAATTCATTCCACAAATGTTTGTTGAATGATAACCATGTGCCAGATACAATGTATTGCTGGAAAGGTAAATAAAACATAGTCTCTTACATGGAGGATGTTAGTCCTCTGCCACTAACCCACTGAACAAGTTCCTTGACCTCTCAGATTCTCCAACTCATCATCTGGAACAGGAAACAGTTGGAATAATTTCTGAGTTGCTTTCCAATTCTGTATTCAATTAATCCTATGACTTCCTTAATGCAAACTGTTTTGAATATTTTTTTCCAGATGCTATCACATCAATTTAATTTTACTTGCATGTATGTCACATACCACAGAGGAACAAATGAAACAGGACTGAAGTCAACTCAGAGCTCCTATGTGACTGCACAACTAAACTAGGGCATTTAGAGTTTATTGACTCTCACAGCCCAAACACCATATGGGTGACCATGGTAAGGAAGCCCAGTGGAGATAGAGGGTCTTAAACAGGGGGAGAGGGGAAGTCTACTCTTGGGGAGGAAACTCTGGACCACAGACATTACTTTTACCCAGCTCCCAGCTCCAGCGTAGGAGAGACACTGCCAAGCCATGTCTGCAAGGGTGCTTGGCAAAAAGACTCATTGAAACCCTTTGCAGACTGCAAGCTAAAATTAGCAGCGGGCGTGAAGCTGACCCCTTCAGAGTGATTGCAGAGCCCTGGAGGTACTGGCTTCTGCTGATTACTCATGATGCTGGCTTGCAAGGAAATGGTGTCAGGTGCTTAAAATGGTTAGTGACCCTTAAAAGACAGAATATTGTAGCTAAGCCCAAGTGAATATGTCTGTTCTGTTCTAACAATCCTTTACTCTTTCCCCAAAGTGATGAGCATAGTAATAGTCAAAAGGTAAGAGGCTGACCACCCTCAGGGGAGGAGTAGTACAGGTTGGGCCCTGCATAACTTTAGGGATGCCATGCATATTGCCGTCTAGGACTCCCATGTGAGCAGTGCTGCCTAGAGTTACATAGTGCTTAACCTGCACAATCGTGTACAGCAGTCCTTAATGCTGAGACCAAAACTAAGGTGAAACGCTGCCATGGCAGAAATCTGGAGATTTTTCAGTCAACCAACATGTAATTATTTAAGGTTATAGCAGAAACTGTGGGTGCCCTGCCCATATCCCAGGAGGTCACCAGTAGACATTTCCAGTACATGGTTATAGGTTCCCATGTCTCTCTACCTGGAGATATTCTCTGGCCACAGGGTAGGCTAGAATTACCCAGGAGATAATGTTCCCAAGAGTGACATTCAACCAATTATAAACAGGAACTTGTCAATATGGTTGTCATCAACCACATGGGGCTATTGAGCACTTGAAATATGGCTAGTCCAAATTGACAAGTGTAAAATAAAGTCTCGGATCTCAGAAACTTGGTATGGAAAAGAATAATGTAAAATATCTCAAATAATGTTTACATTGATTACACACTGAAGTGATAATATTTTGCATATACTGGGCTAAATAAAATATATTATTACGGTTAATTTCATCTCTTTTTTACTTTTTTAATGTGGCTACTAGAAAATTTAGAATTACACACATGGCTTATATGTCATCTGCTGCGTAACAATGTTTTAGTCAATGATGGACCGCATACACAATGGTGGTCCCATAAGATTATAATGCCATATTTTTACTGTACCTTTTCTATATTTAGATATGTTTGATACACAAATACTTACCATTGTGTTACAGCTGTCTACAATGATCAGTGCAGTAATATCCTGTACAGGTTTGTAACCTAGGAGCAACAGGCTATTTCATATAGCCTAGTTGTGTAGTGGACTATACCATCTAGGTTGGTGTGAGTATGCTCGACGATGTTCACACAACAAAATTCTCTAACAGCGCACTTCTCAGAATGTGTCCCCATCGTTAAGCAATACATGACTGTGTGTATACTGGATAGACCTGTCTTAAAAGGTCCCCAGCAAGACTGTGCCCAATTGCCCAAAGGGGACACTCACTCTATCATCATATCTCTTTCTGTCCTTCTTTTGCCTGTCTCACCTTCCTACTCCCTCACCGAGTTACGTGGGATCACCCTCCAAATCTATTCACTGGACCCAGACTGTGTTCCTGTTTTGGGGGTAACCCAATCTAAGAAACAGACTTACTAAGTACAGGAAACCATGATAATATCTACCTTTCCTTACGCTCAATTTGCATATGATCCAGTAGGGAGATAAAGATACCAACGAAGGAAAGGTTAAGAACCAGATTTAAATAACAAAACAAGAGATGTGCACCATTACCTGCCAAGCGAGTAGTATAGAGACCAAGTGCTAAGAGCTCAAAGGAGAAATGATATTAATATGGAGTGGTGTGGTTGGGGAAGGAGTTTTCTGCTCCGGCCTCACAAGATCTAACTGCTGTTTGCTTTGCTTGCCAAAGAATGGTTGTGAAACGTGAAGCTGAGCCAAGGTCCTAGACTCAAGGAATGACTTTGGTGCACGATATGAGCCAAGCATTTTGGGGGAAGTACACTTTGAATTGCAATGTGTGTGTGCTGAGAGTGGGGGAGGACACTGGACCTGATTCTCTTGTTTTACTCATTCCCCTTGTGAACCAAGCTGGCAGTGGGAAGTAGGCACAGCCTATTTCAGAGAACCCAAACAAAAAAAACATTTTCCAAAAAGGGATTAAATGCTCTACTCCTTTCCCATTAACACTATGTTTTTTGTGACTGAGATGAACAACTGTAAATATCACCATAGGAGAGTCAGCATGCATTCTATGAGCATTATTGACCACTCACGATGTACCAGGCACTGTTAATACAGCAGTGCAGAAAGCAAAGAGCAAACGCCTTGTAGCTTTCAGGAAGAAGAAATAAACTTCTGCCACCATTTAGTCCTTGAAAATAGGGAGTAAATAGAGCAAAAAGGACATAAAGGAAATAATTAAAATGTCCTGAAGAACTGACGTTTCGACAGAATTACCCATTCTTTCATTTTCTAGTCCTCTTTAGAGGAGTGACAACCATTTTAAAAAGAATCCAGAGTAAGCTGGACTTTAAGAGAGTAAGCCAAATGAAGTATTTCCCTGGCAGAAGACCAAACTGCGGCAAAAGAATTGGTGGGGACGCTGTCCAAGGTACCCGCGGACTTCTCAGTGAGCCCAGCTGGAATTTGTATCATACAAGACTCCTCCATAACCTTACAGAGGTAACATTTTGCCCTTAATAAGCAGGATGGCATCACAGTCTATACTGCTATATGTGCATGTTTTAAAAAAGAGCTTTTCTTTCACTTATTCTTACTTTAAATGTCCTGTTCTGATTTAAAGATAAGTTCCTTTAAAATACAGAATCAAGGAGTTGAGGTTTTCCATCAATTCAGTTCAAATGGCTGCAAAGCACATTTCATCTTGTTGATGATGTTCTTTCTTACGCCCAGCTGAAATCTCTCCTGATTGAATGTGGAAGTTCAAATTCAAATGTCTACAAAGACCAGAGGGTAAAGTAAATGACTAAAATAGGACATTTTAAATAGCAACTGACATGGCTGCAGCGTGGGAGAGACAATAGGCATGATGAAGACAAGTTAGCAGGGGAGTGTGCCCTGAAGGAAGACGCTTCCTCTTAGTACCAGTCCATTGTGTCCATGTAAGACAGCAAGTCCAGTCTTGCAAGGTTATCTAATTGCTCAAGAACAAGCTCCAAAATCTCTCAATTCTAAACTTTTTAAATTAATTCAATTTCTTAAAATAGTCACTGTGTAAGCCAAAAAATAAAAAAATCTCCGGGTTGGATCCTACCCACAGATTGCCACTTTGCAACCTCTGTTTTAACGCAAAACCTCGTTTCTCTTAGAGAATTAGGAGATATAAAAACAGGTATTTTTTTTTCCCACTTCGTAGATGGGAAAATTGAGGTACAAAACATCTATGATTTCAAATTCATTGGGAGCATTGAGAATGCAGCCTCAAACATCTGTCACCAGCTACACTGAATGAAAAAACAAACATTAGACAATTAGTTTGTGAGCACTCAGAAAAGAAATTCGCTATACAATTAGGCCCCTTTATCTGAGGAGGAATACATCCCAAGATCCCCCAGTGTATGCCTGAAACCTTGCATAGTACTAAACCCTGTATGTATTACACTATGTTTTTTCCTATATATACATACACATACACACACACACCCTGTGATAAAGTTTAATTTATAAACTAAGCACAGCAAGAGGTTAACAACAACTAATAATAAAATAAAACAATTATAGCAACATGCCAACTCCTCTAGCACTTCGGTGGCTGTTATTAAATAAAATAAGGGTTACTTGAATAGAAGCAGTGTGATATCTTGACAGTCCATTTGATAACTGACATGGCTACTAAGTGACTAACGGATGGGTAATGTCTACAATGTGGATACGCAGGACAAAGAGATGATTCACTTCCCCAGCTGGAAGGAGGAGGATGGCCTGAGATTCCATCATGCTACTCATCATGCTATTTCATCAGAATAGTGCACAATTTAAAACTTATGAATGGTTTATTTCTGGAATTTTCCATTTAATATTTCCAGACTATGGTTGACTGTGAGTAACTGAAACCACAGAAAGCAAAACCATGGAAAAGAGGGGACTATAGTAGAAAAAAATACAGCATGGATTGAGCACGGTACCTGGCATAGGGTGGGTGCTCTACAAATGTATATTGTAGAAACTGCTGAATCAATGTCAGCTCAGTCACATAACAGGGTTGTTTATCATAGCAGTGTGGTATAAAATATTTTGAATTATACCAACAAACAGCTTACTAGTTGTATGACATTCTCTCAGCCTCAGGAACAGTATCTACAGAAGGATCTGAGATAATACACTATACCACACACATACACACCAAAGATAGATATAGATATGTATATATATTTATATCATGCTCATTATTACAATTATTTCACAGATTACTTAGACTGGTGAGTCAGGAAAATATAGTAGAAAAAGACAACAAATTTTAATGGAAAGATCACAAGTTTTAAAATCAGTCCAAATTGAGTTGGAATCTAGTTCTGCCATTTACCAGTTCGGCTTCCCTGGGTAAGTTACTTAAACTCTTTGTTTAATAATACCTATCTCTTCATGGAGCTTTTGTAAAAATTAAAAATAATAATTGGGTACTTACCCTATGCCAGGCACTATGTCAAGCAATTCACTTACTTTTGTTCACTTAATTTACGCAGGGCTCTTGGCACGGCCTGGACTGTAACAAGTGTTCAACAAATAATCAGGAGTGTTATTATCAGCATATCTGAATGGCAACAGGGTACTTAACATTGCTCAGGAGAACCTTGTGAGTATAATGGAGAAAAGTAGGCTGGAAGGAAGTATAATTAAGTGGGTTAGTAAAAGAGGTGAATGTATAATACCTGGAGAAAATATTGGATAAAGTTGAGAGCCAAAAGACGTTTCAGTGATAATTTAGAACCAGATCGGGACAATTTTTCTGGAAAGGGCCAGGCAGCAAATATTTTCAGCTTTGTGGGCCAGTCTCTGTTACAACTACCCAACTCGGACCCAGTAGTGCAAAAGCAGTCATAGACAATGCATAAAATCAGAGGTGTGGCTGTGTTCCAATAACACTGTATTTACAGAAACAGGTAGTGGGCTGAATTTAGCCTGTGGGCCATGATTTGCTGACCATTGGTTTGGAATAAAAAGATCATGACATGCATTAGGATAAATCTAAAGCACGTTATTCAGTTCAAGAAACCAACTGTATAAGTACTCAAACTTTTGAAATTTAAATCCAAACTCAGGACAATGATGATGTGGGTTACCAAAACAAAAACAAAGTTACTAAGGCAATTGTAGGCACAATACCCAAAATTCTACCCTAGTCAGTTCTGGAAGGACCACGCCTAGTTCTGGGTAAAGCAGTATGAACTGGAACATGTTCAACTGAAGGTGATGATAAAAGACCCAACCAGAAATGGCTTCTGTGTTTCAGCTGGTGTGCTCCCCACTTTCCAGACAATTCCCAGTGGCTGCCAGGAACACCGTATGGAAAAGGATTCTGAGATTTCACATCTGAGCCTACAGAGAATGAGGGCTATAATTAATTAGTCATGTCTGCCGTGGGTACAGAGGGAGAGAGTAGTGATGAGTGTGCCACATAATTGCCATCCGTAAAACCGTATCACATGAGGAAGCATAAATAGCAAACAAATGGAATTTGTAACCCCAAATAAGTTATATAACCCAAAACATACTTATCTTGAAGCTGGCAAGATACTTTCTAAATATTCATCTAATCACACTAATAACAGACATGACAAATCCAAAACAGTTTTTATTACAGTGGCAGCAGGGGGCTGGACTCAGTCACCTCTGAATATTCTTCCGAGCCCTACATGAGAGTGTGATTTTTTAAGATGCCTCATTGTACTATCACAGCTGTGTTCCAGGTGGCTTAGTCTTCCCAACAGCTTTGCTTTGAAGATGTCATGAATATTTAAATATACTTTAGGCTAAACATTTTTCATGGTTTGCAATTCACCCACAGTCCAAAGGTGGGTTTTGTTTGATAAGAGGCTCATTTTTGAGACGTATGTATTGTACATATGTGCATATAAACCCACAGGCATTGTGTTATATATACACATTTGGACCTTCAAGGTGCGTTTATGTAAATTCCTTCTCTTATATCTTGACCATTCAGCTCTGAAGTCAAAGTCTGCAGTTAATGGCCATTGACATAACTTCAGGGACAAACCAGCAGCTTTGCAATAGGTGAGGATGTCCTGATTATTTGGAAATGACCTACTAATGTTCCCACTACAGTTATTCATAGACCATGACCTCAGACCCATAGTGACTGCAAGATAGCCAATGTCCCCTCCAGTGTCTTGATGTGCAAGAGGATGAATGAGTCACAGAAGGTCCCAAAGAGCGGTCAGGGAAGGTGAGGTGTTAACAGTTGAGGGAAAAGAGTGTTGGTTAAATACATATAACTGTTTTCCTTTTTTCCATAATCCTACTACAATAAACATTAAAAAAAAAAAATTTTTTTTAACAGTCAAACCCAACAGAATGGAAAGATCTGGAGAGGAAAAAACTGTAGAAGTTGAATGTAAATTTAAAAAACACAACTGAATCTTAAGCTGACAGTGAAGAAAACAATCTTAAGCTGACAGTGAAGAAAACAAAATCATAAATTAGCAGCACCAGTTATCACTAGAAATGGAGGTGAAGGCAGGGGGGCTGGCTGAAGCTCAGTTCAGGAGGCTGTCACACCCCTTCCTCCTTACTTCATAAGGCAAAACTGCCAAGATCCTAACCTGGCAAAATACTGGAGGTTTCTTCTTTAGCGAGGATAAAATAAAGAATCTCTGAATTTAAAAACTGCAGAACAGGACATACTACTTTTTAAAAAGAAAAGAGGATAAAATCAAATAACAAAATTACCTCTTAAAACAATTTTTTTTTTAATGCAAGAGCAAAAGTAAAATTCAGCAGAAGGGTGAGAAAATCAAGCTTAGGAAATCTTCCAGAACATAGAGAAAAAGACAAAGAAACAGAAAATAGGAGACAGAAGAAAATGTGATGACTTTTACAGGGACTCTACAATCCAAGGAACAGAAATTCTTGAATGCAAGAACACAGAAAATATAATCATCCATTACATTAGTTGTCTATTGCTGCATAAAAAATTTGCCCAATTACTCAGCAGCTTATAACAACAAACATTTATTATCTTACACGGTTTCCGAGGGTCAGGAATCTGGGAGCAGCTTAGTTGGGTAGTTCTGGCTCAGGGTCTCCCGTGAGGTTGCAGTCAAGCTGTCGGCAGTGGTCGCGGTCTCCTCTGAAGGTTCAACTGGGGCTAAAGGATTGGCTTCCAAAGTGACTCACTCATATGACTATTGACAAGATGCCTCAAGTTACCAGCTGGATATTGGTAGAAGGCCTCAGTTCTTTGCCACATGAGCCTCCCATGGGGCTGCTTGACATGGTAGTCAGCATCTCCAAAAGCAAGTGATTCAGGAAAGCAGCTCTTATGCCCCAATCTCAGAAAGGACGCACTATCACTTTTGCTGTAGGCTATTGGTCACGAAGATCAACCTTGGTCCAGTATGAGAGTAGACTACAAAAAGATGTGACCAACAGGAGGCCAGGATCACTGGGGGCCACCTTGGAGACTGGGTACCACATCCACAAAATATACACCCATTTGTTGTTCCCAGAATACAAGGGCATAAGCTTCCAGAATTGAAAAACCCACTAACTGCTTAGCCACTTAATGGGTCCACACCAAGGCACATCATCATATTTCAAAACATCAAGAATCCCGTAAGCTTCCAGAGATGCTAAAAAGTCAGATCAAAGAATCAGTAATCAGAACGGCTTCAGTCTTCTCAAGGGCAACATTGGAAGCTAGAAAGCAATAAACAATGCCTTCCAAATCTTGAAGGAAAATGATTTCAAGCTAGAGTTAAACCCACCAGATTGGAGAGCACTGGAGAGAGGAAACCACCACATTTTAGTAGCTAGAAAGCAGATTAAACACACACACACACACACCCCCACCCACCCAAATCTTAAGACTGACAGTGGAGAAAGCTGAGAATAATAAATTAGCAGCATAAGAAACCTTTGTAAGTGCAGGTGAAAGAAGGGGTGGTGGGTGCTGGTTGAAATATAGTTTAAGTGCTAAGCAACTTAGCATCTTTTCAATTCGGGATATGTACAGGCCTAAATTTGGGGAATTAAAAAAGGTAGTTATACCAGCCAAACTTCAATGAAGTGAAAGAACAGAATGAAGGTCTTTTTCAATCTTGCTGGGAAGTCACTGGAAGATGGGCTTTACCAAAATGGGAGAGTAAAGCAGAGAAACAAGGAGACAATCCAAATCCAAAGGATTAGGGGAGCTCAAGCATGGTGGTGAAGGGGGACCCCAGAGTGACAGCTATGTGCTAGGCCAGGGGGGCAAGCAGTCCAGAATGGAGGCCAGGGTCCCCAAGGAGGATGATTTTTCAGGGTGACAAAATTGACAGAATACACAGTGCATCAGAATGAGGGGGAATTTGGACACGTGGCGAAGGACTTCAACTTGAATTAGTGATAAGAACATAGAAAACTAAACAAACAACAAAAAGAAAGGAAAAAACAAGACAATTATTAACTGCTGGTGGGGAGAGGAACTGACAAGGAAAGATAAAGCAATCAGAGTTCACAACATGGCTCAGCTGCGATTAGCATTTACATAGTCATAATAACATGAACACTGAACACTGACCTAATCGAAATTACGAAATAGCTACATTGGGAGAATGAGGGATGACTTCCACAGTGAGAATTTAATAGATAATGCCTATGGCTGAAATAACTAGCTTTAATAATAAATAGACTATTTAGAGATAGATGTTAAACACCAAAATCATCAGCCAAAAGAGGTAAAATGATCTCTGGGACGGAGGAATGAAGGGGAGAGGAAGGGACTACTATACTTTGTGGACAACTTTGCAGAACCCTTTGACTTTCTGGACTCCACACATATTACTTTAATTTTAGAAAGAGACTAATATGCCGCAATGAGAAATGAAGCAGTAGCAACCATTCACTTATCCAGCAAGCATTTAATGGACACCTACAGTGTACTAGTCTTTAGAAGGAAGGAAAAAAAGAGACATAGTCCCTGTCCTCCCTGGCTCACATTCCAGTAGGTTTTGTAACAAACCCAGGTGGTGGGGGATGGGGGGGCAGCAATTTAAATTCTTCTCTAGTGAGAAGGTTAATAAGATGTAGAATAGATGTCTGGATGTCTGCTCGTCTTGAATTTGTCAAGGTTTGTGACTAGTGGCTTCTGTTGGCTTTCTCCAGGTGGGGTACCCTTGGAAGGTTGCTCTGGGCTTAGCCTCAAGGCATGATGGCACCTGAGCAGATGGGGCAAGAGTTGGGGTAGGTGACCCCTGAGATATCAACGGCCACTGGGCATGGGCAGCTGGCAGTGTGGGTTACATTTTGTAAAGCACTCAAGTGACCTACAGCTTGTCTGAAGCATGATAGTTACAGTGCTGTTTTGGTTGCATGGCCTAAATGACAATAAACCTCACTATTATTCCCACTTTCTAGATGAGGAGACTGGAGTCCAGAGAGGTTGTGGGCTTTTCCTAAGGTCACGCAGCTTGTAAGCTGCAGAGGTTACAAACCCAAATTCAAAGCCAAGTCTCAAGCTCCTGCCATTGGGTCTCACAACTGGAATTTTTCTCCATTTAGATAGTTGGATTGAGAGTTGCAAGACCTGAGTTCTAGCTCCTGCTCTACCCTTAGTCGGCTGATGCCTTCTGGGTATCAGTTTCCAGATGTGAAAAACAGAGGGCATTGCCTCAGATGACAACTGAGGGTCCTTTTTGCTTTGGCAGTCTATATTAGGATGGGGAAGCCAGCGGGAACAGATGTACGAATGTGGTGCAGAGGTGAACACTCCTTTCCCTCTGAGCCTCAACTTCATCATCTGTAAAATGGGAATCGTTAAGACACACGTCATATCGGAGAGTTAAATAAGATAATGTATGAAAAGTACTTCACACTCACCCAGGCACACAGTAGAAGCTTAATAAATGCGAGCCCTTGGTCATTCCTAATATGGTTATAGAGCTCCCCCATGCTTGGATTCCTGTAAGCTTTCCCTTCTGGTAAGGTCAGAGCACGATGTTTGAGAGGAGAGAAGTGATCAAAGTAGAAGAAAGGGAGGCAAACAAAACTACTGTCTAACAGGAGTGTGTGCTGTTGCCTTTTATTGGTTTTACATACGAGTTAGTTTACAAATACTTTCAGGAGCATGTAAGTGTGAAATTGGAAAGCGTCACTGCAGGATGGCCACGAGCCACCGCACCAGCGCACTGGTGATAGAAAGAGGAGGAGGAGCAAGCGGAGCGGGCCAGGGAAGAGGAGAAGAAAGGAGACACAGAAAGGAAAGGAAGGTGAGTCCAAGATGCGGAAGAACAAAAAGATACTGGCTGGGGTGCAACTCATTTTAGAGTTCAAAGCTTGTGATATATTGTTGAACACACATTCATAGTTTGACTTTTTAAACACACCCCCAAAGCTAGCCACAGTGCCTTACACCTGTAATCCCAGAGCTTTAGGATGATGATGTGGGAGGATCCCTTGAGCCCAGGAGTTTGAGGCTCCAGAGAGCTATGATTGCACCACTGCACTCCAGCCTGGGCAACACAGTGAGACCCTGTCTCAAAAAATAATATAAAAAAATAAACATGCCCCATACCTGCCCACCTTTGTCTTTTTGTTCAAACCATTTCCTCTGTATGGAATTCCCATCCCTGGCCATGGACATTGCTCAAGGCCTGCCTAGATTTCTCTGAGTCCTCCCAAAGAGTCTAGAACACTACCTAACATGGAATCAAATTCAGTGTTATTGGAATTGAATGCAATGACTAATGCGTTCCCCAAGCTCACGATTATTTACTATTTCAAGTAGAAGAAAAAACATCCCAAATAACTGGCTGCAGGTGACCAAAGATAATCACGCCTTCCCTGTCTTGTTTGGGATGAGAGTGAATTTTTTTGAGGGACCCATTCTGTGGTGGGGACACTTTGCTCCAATAATAACAAAAACAAGAACAAGAAACAACAAATATGTATTGCCTGTAGTCCCAGCTACTCAGGAGGCTGAGGAAAGAGGATAGCTCGAGGCCAGGAGTTCAAGGCTGTGGAACGCTATGATCATGCCTATGAACAACCACTGCATTCCAGCCTTGGCAACATAGCAAGACTCTGCCTCAAAAAAAAAAAAAAAAAAAAAGTCTGCATTGAGTACTTACTATGTCCCAAACACTATTTCTGAGTACGTTATCCATAATAAATCATTTACTCCTCAAATCAAGTCTATGAGAAAGGGGAAATTCTCATCCCTATCTTAAAGAGGAGGAAACTGAGTGAGGTGACCAACCATCCCAATTTGCCTAGGTCTGAGGGGTTTCCGGGAAAGCAAGACTTTCAGTGCTAAAACTGGAAAGCTCTGGGCACACTGGGATGACCGTACCCTCACACTGAGGCACACAGAGATTAAGTAAATGTGCCAAGGTTAATGAGTGGCCAGGCCAGGATTATGAACTCAGGACCTCCATCGCCTCCACTGCAGGCAGGAGGGAAAGAGGAATCCACTGAGGCAGCAAATGCACCAGGTCATACAGTGGGGTGTTCACTGTGCTTTCCGGCATACAGCCTGGCACAAGCAGGTCCTCAAGTGACTGTCCCAACCATGTTCTAACTATAGTACTGCCTGTAACTAGCCACATAACCTTGAGAAAGTCATTTAACATCTCTGGGCCTCAACTGTTTTCGTCTCCAGATGAAGGGGTCAAACCAAATCAAAAATAGCAGATAAACGTGCTCCTTTGCCATGGCAGACAGAACTAATAGATTAGGCCCCTCTTTCCTGCTCTACCTGAACTTGGGCCTCAGAATCCTTCTCCCCTCTGCACACTGGGCAATCACAACCCACTTGTAGGAGTCAATGCTTAACATGATCTCTAGAATCAGCAGCTTGACCTTCATAGTCTGTTAGGGCTAAACTAGCTTCTTGAAATGGTTCTGATCTCTTAGGATCTGGCACTCACACTAATACCCAAAGACAGGAAGTAGAGAAATGGCAACAGCAACTGCAACGGTAGAGACAATCTCCAAAGACTGGGCAGTAACTTGTGTCCAGACTTGTGCTGTGTACACCTCATGGCACAGCACAGTGCATAAGAGCAGGGGCTCTGGAGAGACCGCCTGGGCTTAGAATTTTCGCTTGCCGTACACTAGCAGTATAACCTTGGGCAAATAACCATTCTTTCTTAATTTCCTCAAGTATAAAATGAGGATTATAATAGCATCTACCTCATAGGGTTGTTATGAGGATTCAATGAGTTAATATGTGTAGAATACTCTGTACATAGTCAGTGCTATATGTGTTAGTATTGTTAGAATCGTCAAAAACACTTCTTAAGTAGATATTTGACATATGAGGAAACTGAGGTTCAGCCAAATTAAGTTACCCAAGGTCACACAATGCTAATTAGGCTGCAAAGCCAGATTCAAATCTTGACGGCAAAGCATCTGTTCTTAGCCACAATGCCACGCTGCGTCTCATTAAGCACTCAAATATTTATTAAAAGAATCAGTGGTGAGATAAAGGTGATTCTTGACTACCTGCAGGGGGCTTGCCAACCTGTACTGTCCTTCTGCCTTCAGTATCTGCCTGTTTCCCACAGGCACTGATCTATAACATCGGCACATAGAGAGGCGATAGCGACAGATTCGAGCATCAGCCTACAGTACAACTGAACACGCTGAGTCTCCAACTTCTGCAAAACAGGAGAGAAATCTTTAAGATTCTCGTTACTGGTCTTCCTGTATCAGTAAAGTAAATGTTATTTTATAGATCTGTATCTTTCAGGGAATCGAGCAAATGCAGATTAGAGAAAATGAGTTAAGGGATTAAACATCTGGGTATCTTATATCTACCTTTCTCCCCTAGGGATCCTTCTAAATATATCTCTGTGTCTTAATAATCGGTAAACACCAAATTCCTAAAGCTAATGTGTTCTTCACCATAATAACATGTCCAGAGAGTGAAATGGTGTATGTTTCTAGTTCATTCCATCTGGTGCTTTCTTTTTAAAGGCAGGAGAGGTGCTTAGCCTTAGCAAGCATGGGGCTTGGTGTACCTCCAAGGATAGTGAAAGAGACCAGACTTGGTTTCATTCCTGCCTCTGCTCAAAGACTGCAAACCCCAGGTCTGGTTGTTAAGCAGGTCACTGATTGGAACTGAGCAGACGGTTCGAAGCAGGTGACAGTGCCTCCACAGGAGGACGTGACATGAAAAGGTCCACAGACATCAAAGGCACCAAGATGCAGAACGTCCAGCTCCCTATCTACATTTTTAGAAACCAGTTCAATGGCTCCTACTCTATAGATGAGAAAGGCAGGGAGGACGAAAGTGATCTGAAAAAATACAGATAACATGTTTTCCTCCAAAGGCCTTCAGGCTGCTTATCAGATAAAGTAGTTTCCATTCTAAGTGGTCCCTTCCTTTTCAGGAAGGTTACACTCACGTAGTATGAACAGAAAGCAACCTCTTGGCTGCTCACTGCGACTGAACTATATTGCCAAGGGAGAAATCCACAGTTATCCACAGGAGAAAGGATCCTAGAAAATAACAGTGCTTTTACTTCCAGCATTTACTCCACGAGTACGTGGCATGTAAGAGATGAAAGAAAGTAGACGAAGAGAAAAAAAGAAACCTCCCAGGGAAGCACTGAAGAAGAAAGGTGGAAATGTCGAGTGTAATTTTAACAAAGCAGGGAGGGAAGGCACTGCACAGTGTAGTGGTTATGGGACACTTGGCTTGGAATCCGAAAGATCCAGACTCTGTCACTTACTGTGACCTTGGAAAAATTATAGAACCACCTCCTGTAAGCCCAAGAGTCTGTTTCCTTCTTTAAAAACTGGTGAGAGCAACAGTGTGCTCTCCTTAGAGGTATTATGAGGCTTAAAGGAGAACCCAAGTGAAGGGCACAGCGCCTAGAATATGAGCTGATAGTACTAACCAGTTTGCCTTTCTTTGCACGTCATCTTACACTAACATCATCTGCCAACTAATACTTACAGAGTATTTATTATGTACTAGGCCCAGTGCTAAGCTCTGGATTTCAAAAAATTAAGTCAAGGCTTAGATTAATTATATTAATAAACCAGCCTTAAATTTGGGAGTATTTGTACTCTTTCCCAGATTATTGCAAGGACTAAATGAGAAGATGCCTCCCGTGCGGGGTTTAGTGCAGTGCCAGCATACACGAAGTACTCAAGAAAAGGTAGAGTCTACTACACCAAGGGCAAGCTCCGTTTGTCTTGGTAGCAAATGGGAGGGTGAGAGGGTTGACCTGAACCTGTGTTTCCTGTTCCCATTTAGCCACATCCTTTGCTGCCAGCTCTTAGACTCCCTGGTCAGTCCCTAGCCTATACCAGGTACCTGGCTCTTCTAGAACAACTATGGAAGGACCAAGCAGCTCCAGAGCTTGAAGGTTAAGGTTAAAATAGAGAAAATTAGTCAGGAGTAGTAGCTGGAAGGAAGCCTAAGGGGCTTGCGGCCTCTAGTAACGTTATTTCTCCATTTGGATGCCAGTTACATGGACGCGTTCACTTTGAGAAACTTCAACAATTAAAATGTGCGCTCTTTTCTGTATAGGTGTTATGTTACGATAAAACATTTTCTAGAAATAGAAACTCTCTCTCCCCACTATCTAAAGCATACAGCAGTCCTTCCCAATGGTATGCCACAACTGGGTCACAGGCATGTGAGGCCAGTCACCTGTGGCAGCAAGCAGCCTTGTCAGTTGACCCCAGGGAACAGTGCAAGTACCATCATTTTTTGATTAAGAATGCACTGATCTCAAGTACCGAGAACAATATCCTCCTTAATCTGTAACAAAAGAACAATATCCTCAATCGTGAGTTTACTCCTAGGTTTTTTCCACCTAAAATCAATTTTATTTACTCAATTTTTAAATTACTTTTATCATCTCCAACAAGACGAGAGTGCACAACACTTAAGGGCCAACAGCCCTAGACTGGGCCAGATGGGGTGACTCACACCTGTAATCCCAGCATTTTGGGAGGCCATCACTTGAAGCCAGGAGTTAGAGAGCAGCCTGGGCAACACAGCAAGACTCTACCTCTACAAAAAATAAAAAAATTAGCTGGGTGTGGTGATGCACACCTTATCCAGGAGGCTGAGGCAGAAGGTTCACTTAAGCCCAGGAGTCTGAGGCTGCAGTGAGCTACGAGGACACCACCGCACTCCAACCTGGGTGATGGAGTGAGATCCTGTCTCTAAAAAAAAGACCAAAAAAAAAAAACTTCCTCTAGCCCTAGACTGCTCTTTACGAAATTGTTAGCCTTTCTGACATCATTCTATCTTACTCTCCACTGACAACAAGCAAATGTCTAGAACATCCCTTTTTGTCCCCTAACATCCTTTCCCCCAAATCAATGGATCGAAACCTAAAAAATTTTCAATCATTTATCAAGTCAATGGATACGATACAGACTACATGCTGGTTTTCTCTTTGAAAGTTTATTGTTACTAAAAAAAAAAAAAAAAAAAAACCTATACTTTTTACATTTTACATTCACCTCTCAGAACATTTAACGGTACCAGTTAATGATATATAAAAAGCTCACTAGCTGTTTGAAATGGCTGCAAATTTACCACGTTCTGGTATTAAAGTGGTTTGAACTCTTTGGAAAAACTGGTGTAACATTTAAGTACCAAGATTTGAAATTCCCAGATGAGAAAAAATTTTTAAATCTGGAGGAAATTATTTAGTAAAAATTCAAGGCTAAAAGGAAATGTTAAAACAAAATGAAAAATACCATTAAAAACAGGATACCCCACCCCCAAGAATTAGGTAAAAAATGCAATCAACCCTGCCCCACCCGCCATATTTCTCTTAGAAAAGCCACTCAGTCCTGAACTCAGGGTCTCATACACAAATACATGTAGCTTGATTTGCAGATCAGCCTCTGGGATCTTACACTGCCCCAGTTAGAAGTTTAAACAGCAAAATTAAGTTAGGTAGTCAGATATCCATAAATACTGGAATTCAAATGAAAACATCTTGGCTTTGGTATGGCTACAGAAATCCATCTGGAAATTGTTCAAGAGGGCACTGGCTTGGAGAGAAGGGGTGTGGAAGGGGGCACACAAAAACCTTCAGAGGTAAAATAAATAGTGAGACACATCCACAGAAAACACTGTACATAATGCCTGAGAAGGATGCCTCTAACAAAACACACATACAGCTTGATTTGCAGATCAGCCTCTGGAATCTGGACCAAACCTTTTTCAAAGTATCGCTTTCAGGAAATACTTTGAACTGGGAAATTCATTGGGTACCGTGGGGTCTAGTGAGAGAAAAGACCTCTGGGAATAAGAATGGCCAGCCAGGCTAAAGGCCAGCCCCCTCTTACTCTGGGAACCTCCAAGTCTGTCTTCCCCCTTTAGTTAGGCTTCTGTCCATCAAAGACAAGAGGGCTCCTCTGCCCCTGGTCACCGCAGAGGCCTGTCGGAAGTGTTCAACTGCTCATTTTCCACTTCTGGAGTGACTAAATCAATTAATCCTTCTGGGAATAGGAATGTAATTTATTACACTGTGTCTCGAGTCTACGTCACATTTTCCCCAATTTCCACTAGGCCATGATTAGGGTTGTGAGGACACTGAGTAGAAGGCAGTGGTAGGTGGGGTTAAGACCATGTCTAGGTACGGCCTCGAATACCCTCAAAAGTCACAGAGAAGGCAAAAATACCCTGGTCTTCAAATAAATGGTTACTTCACAAAAGCACAAAGGTGCCACCAGACAAGGCGGGGGGTAGGGGGGAAGGCAACTTGTTGCTGCTTCAATGCAGAACCCCCAGCGGTTATTGCTATAATCCTTTTAGATAAGAACAAACTTTGATATACTGTTAGGAGGACAAAGATGATCACTTTAAAAAAAAAAAAAAAAAGCCCACCTTCCCATAGTAAAACATACTAAATGTATATAAATAAATTCCCATCCCAGGGTGCCAAATGACAACCAATCACTGCCTGATATACGATGTTACATACACAACAGTGACGATTCCAGCTAGAGAAGTCCTCCCTCACTGCACAGGCCATCAAGGACAAATAAAAGGTGAAGTCTGTTTACTGTGGGCTTGGTTCAGTACAGTAAACATCAAGATACCGGGGATCCGAGGGCAGAAAAGAAACACAGAATGCCCACGCAACTTTTGATAACAGCATCCTTTATCCTGTTTTCTAAATAAGACTCCAACACCAGAAAAAAAAAAAAAAATGAGAGGAAAAAAGGGATTATAAGTTAAAACAAAAATCTATCTGTACAAGTCTTTATTCTGAGTCAGTAAGGTTTGGTCTCTGTGGAAGCCAGAAATTAGGAGAAGGTGATTTACTTGTCACTGCAGCACCCCAACTTGCTTTGGGGTCTGTACATCAAGAGACAACAGAAAGAGAATCACTTGAGACCAAGGGAATTACTTACAAAGATTTCCTAGGATGTGTGAGGTCTATTAGTTGCCCACAGAGACACCAACAGTTGCTCTAACCGCAATTTCTTTAAACGTCTCAAGATGGTAACTGGAGTACAGAGAACGCCATCACCTATCACCGAATCAATCACTTCTCCACAAGCGGGGCTGAGGGGAGGGAACAGGGAAGGAACGTAGGGAAGGCTGCTTCGACAGGACCCATTAGGGAGAGTGCAGGTTTAGTGGCAGCTACAACAGAGCTTTCCTTATCTTCCACCTGGGCCAGATCTCCCAGGAGGCTGTGGGTGCCCGCCACCTGACATTGAGGTTCCACAGGTTTGGAAGGGCCAATGTGTGATAACGGCATCAGCAATGAGAGTGAAACCTGAATTATGCATGAGAGTCTATAGATCACTGATTACTGCACTATCAATGTCACCTCCCTACCTACAAGCGATTACCCAGATCATCAGCCTGTGGCACACATCACCTTCTATTTACTTGGGAACAGGGGAAAGAAAGGAATTACAAATGAAAACATCCGAAATGACCACTTCTTGTTCCAGCTTGAGCTAGGACAAATGTGTTTGAATAAATCACTTGCATTAAATAACATTTAAAATATGGTAACTTTAACACATTATGAACATGAAAGGTCCCCCCACCCCCACCCATTTACTTCAGTGCACACAGTCTCCAGGCACATTTTTCCATCATTTAGCCAGTGGGATGGATGGCACGTGCCAGATGTCACACAAGGCATTTACTTCTCCGAGAAGGCTGAGAGCCAGGAGAATTAATCTCCTTCTGCTAGGACCTCTGCCCCAAGCTTCTGGGGAAACAGTGAATTGGGCTCAAGGAGGGAAGTAGCTACATGATCCACTCATCAGATTCAAATCATGAAAATGCCCTGTAGAGTGTATCCCTTCCTGTTCTTCTCCATGGTAGAAAGACCTAAAGATAATTAACAGAAAGAGCTATCTCTGCAAACTCAAAGCAATTTTCAAAAAAAAAAAAAGACAAAGTATAAGCAAAAAAGAAAGAAATAAAAGGAGAGTAAATCAAACTCCCAATACTCCTGAAAGTAAAACAGTCCCATGGTAACTGATGCCTGGAAGAAGTCGAGGCAGAAAAGACTGACACAAAGATGAAAGTGGCCAGGCACAAAAGTGCCTTGAGAAATCCATGACAGTGTTCTCCATTTCCAAGTCCAGGTAGCCATTCCCAGTTAGTTAAAAATTTTCTATTAAAAAGAAAACAAAACAAAAATAAAAACCACTCCAGGAAAAGGGTCACGGGAAGAAGAATACTGTAGAAAAGTCAAGCTGCTGACCGCCGGCGGATCACAAAGAGCCCTCGTTGAAGCTGGCCCAAGTAGATCCTCATTTTGGTGCTGTCACTTGTTTTCCTCACCCAGATCTGTAGGAAAGAAGAAAAGGAACAAGATGTGAGAGGCTAAGAAATATTGAAGAGCAAATCTCCTGGAACATCAAAATATTTTCATGAGTTAGATGTGGACAGAAAACTGGCAACCTCTTGTTTAAAGGAACTACCTCAACCTCGAGAGACGTCACAAAAATCTCCTCGACCTTGGGCCATCCTAAAGGCATGCCTTTGGTGTAAGAAACAGGCATCAGCCTTGAACTCGTTCCTCCTGGCCACCTTTCTCACACCTCTGATCACAAAATGGAAAGCACAGCGATCTTGGGTTCCATTTTTGCCTTGATCTTTAAGACTCTCAAATTTGGTCTGATTACAGCATTATCAGCACTCAAGAGACATGTACTCATGAACATAAACTTTCAATCAAATTTGGAAATATTTTCCTTGCCCCAAGGGGCTACCATATTATATAACCTTTCAATACTCTGATTTCCTGGGAACAAAGGGTAATGGCTGTAACAGAAAAAGAAGGAAAAATATACGAATAATAAAAAAGATGCCCATGAGTGAGCTAGGGACAAATTACAACCTTAAGAAGGCTGAAGAGCTCACAACAGTCCTTCCCTCCCCATATCCCTCTCCCGCAGATGGGATCAGATTTCTCACGTTTGGACTGCCAGGGCTGACAAGTACACTCAGCAAGTGGCATCCTGCAGCTAGAGACAGGAGGGAGAGCTGCCATCAGTCATCTGACACCCCTGAGCTCTTAGTGTGTCCCAGACATTGTGCTGATCAAACTGAGCCTTTTCACCCTCAAAACAGCCCTATGAAGTGAGTACTGTCATTGGCCCCATTCTATAGAAGAGAAAACCAAAGCTCAGCAAGGCTGAATCACTTGTCCCGAAGTCAATTCTGGCGCCTGACATCAAAGCCTCTCGCTCTTCTCTATTAAACCAGCCCCTGACCCTTCTCTGTCTTTCCGTAACATGCAATTAAATGAAGCCAAAAGCATGGCTTTTTTTGAAAGTCCTGCATCTCACCCATATATACAAGTTTACAGACAAATCTCCTCCTTCCTCAACTCTAATTTCAGGTTTTAAAAAAGCTTATTCTCAGTTTCATCTCAATTTCTTTCATGTGATTTAGCAACAGAGACTTTAAAGTCAAATACACTGGTTTAAAAATAAAAAAGTTAAAGATCTCACACAAAGCTAAGCCTCTAAAGGAACTTGCAGAACCATTTTGAACTGAAAACTAACCCCAAGGAGGGCTAAATCGGGGAGTCACCAACATGCTCAGACCCACCTACCAAACCTGCTCAGAGATGAGTTACGATAAAGCCAAGTAGCTCCAGTGCCACTTAGAATTTGACCTGAAAAATGAGCAGAACACTTCCAAGAAATGAGAAGTGTTTTCTCATTACCAAAGTTGCACGCCTCCAATGCACCGAGGCTTCTCTTCTCCAGAAGACATGTCTCAGTGTCACTGTTTCCTTGTCAGATCTCACGGATACTCGATTATGTCAAACAGTGATAATATTCGACAGAGAGAGAGAAAAAAATGTAACTTGCATTTCTATTTTTCTGAAAAATCTTGGGGTGTCACAGAGGAAAATAACGCACTGGTTCTGAAGTTAGGTTTAGGTGCTAGAAGGCCACACGAGCTTTGTCCAGCAATCCACACAGCCAGACAGAAATGCTCTACCATGAAGTCACAACACCTCTTGGCTGAGGAATAGTAGGTCTCCCTATTAGACCCCCTCTTCCGGTTTTGGCTTGGTTTGAGGTGACTCACAGAACCTGAGCCCAGAGAAGAATGACATTCATTTACCCAGAAGGCTCTCCCTAACTTCTAAGTAAACAATCATTTTACAAACTAGTCACATATGTCATTTTCAATTCAGGAAGCTGGGAGAATAAAAGAGGCTTAAGTTATTTCATAATCTAGTTTCATTAGATTTACTGTGCATTGGCACAAATAAGTTACAGAGGGTAGACACGTAAAAATCAATTTCTTTGCAAACATTTGTGGACTGATAAAAGATCAAGCCAATCCAGCTATTAAAGTTTTAAACTTTATCTACTAATAATACAAGTTATATTGTGGACATGCTCCTAATGAAGGGCCACTTGGAGAACTCACAAGGCAGTCACATCATCCTCAGGTGTAATCCTCTGAGCTGACCCCATCCTGCAGGAGTGACTCAAGGAGACCAACACCTAAGGGCATGAGCCTGGCAGCGCGACGTTCAGATGCACAATGGGACACATCACATGGGAAAAACAGCAGGCTAGGAGTAACATGTGGGTCGGATCAGGCCAGCACCCATGTAGCAAGCATTTACTGGGTGCTAGATCCTATGCCAGGTGCCTCATTAAATCCTCACATCCAGAAACAAATCTATTGGTATGTATGGAAGTTCTAGAAAAATAACAAAGACGGAGTATGCTCCACAGGCAAGCTCCATGCTCAGAAGACAGTTACCTTAAAAAGAAGCAGGATTTGAATGCACAGACATCACACAGACTTGCCTTTTGTTCTTTCCTGTAGTGTAGTTCAGTGGTTCCCTGTTCATTTACTGTATGGGAAGTTTGCAAAGACCACAAGGAACATACAAATCTGCACATATTATAGTCAAGCAAACGTAAGGGATTTTCCAAGGGTCATTCTGACTACGTGCAATTTCTGCCTGAAAATGCTGACTTTAGACTCTAACCCACATATAAGACATGATTCCACTGTACTTTCTTTGTGGCACTTTCATTTCAGGTTTGTCATATTTTTAACACTTCAAGGAGCACATTTTGCTTTCTTAAGGGTGAGGGAGTGCAGTTCCTACCTCATTGGCTCCGACAGAGCTAATCACACAGCTCAGTTTCTGGTTGTCCTTTGACTCCAGATAGATGGCTTGGCTCTTGTGGTACCTGCCAAAAACAGCGCACAAATTTGAAAAAAGACAGGGAAGAAGGAAGGAAAAAGGAAGAAAAAAAAACCCACTATAACAGAAACTATAATTAAGGAAGTCTTAATAATTCATATTTGAGGAAGAGCCTGGATTTCAGAGGGTTTAATTTAAAGGCTTCCATTCCTGAATAGGATGAGATGACCTCCTAATCTTCCTCTGGATCTAAGCTTATATTCCTTGGTCCCTCTGCAGAGGAGAAAGGGGAGAGGGGATGAGGAAAGAGTTGGAAAACCAAATGTTTTTCCTATTTATTTGGACTATATGATCCAGTCCAAAAAGTAAATTAAAACTTTTAAAGGAAAACCTCTGTTCCCACCCCAAAACATTGAAGGCTGGATGGTGAAAACAGATAGGCTTGAATAACTGTTGCTGTTCATTTTCTGTTTGTTCAAATACATCACCAATAAGAAGGCAGGCTGACTTCAGTCCTGACTTTAGTCACTCATTAAAAAATACTCATCAAGCACTTACTGTGTACCACTGATTATGCTGGAGGTTGAAGACAGACAGTGAACAAGGCCACAAGGTCCCTGCTAACACAGAACTTCAAATACAGTGGGGACAAAGAACATTAAATAATCACACCTGGTATGTGCTAGTTAGGAGAAGTTCTAAGCATCAAGATGTACACCAAGGGTATCCAATTTGGCCTGGACAGTGGGGAAAGCTCCTGTAATTGGAGGAGATAAGACAGACACTCCCTTTTTAACTTCTCCATCTACTCTCTTGGCCTGTGTGCATGGCCACTGCTAACTTCTGGAAGTACAGGGATAAGGCTAAGGACCAAAGTGAACATGCCAGGGCCAAAGCCCAAATGGGACAATAGCAGCTGCCATAGGATGAAGCAGCAGCTGCTGGATTACAAGAGTTGGAAACACCAGCTGAACTGCTGCTAGCAGCCCCAGCCTGGGCCAACTCCAGCTCAGTCAAGAACATAACCTTTGGTTCATTTGGGCTGCAGAGATCTGCTTAACTGGACTCAGCTAAACAGACTCATAAACTCATGCAAATTCCACCAAAACACATCTCTCAGCAAAGCACTGCATCTTATTACTATTATTTCTCTAGGGAAAGTCAACTCTGTTGGTATAACGAAATAACCTACTGCCAAGATATCATAGCAAAGGATATACTTCAATTCCACAATGAGCTTTTTCCAATCTAGGTTCTAAGTGCTCTTTAACCCTACTACTTAGGGAGCTGAAAACTCAGGTTTCCAAGTCAATTTACTTCCTGAAAATACTGGTAAAAGAAATTGAATTTTAAATGCAATTAGAATACTGAGATTGGTTTAGGCCCAAGTTTTGAAGTCACTTTTGGCCGTGCGTTAGTTGGTAGAATGGGTCAGGGACCTTCATTATGCTAACCATGTAATATTACAAGGTCCAAGTTATACAATGCATGAGGAGGCTAAATTAGTTCATGGCAACACTCTTAACACTTCCCTTGGTCTCTCTCCTGCATCTAAGCTAACTATCCTATGTAAACAGTAAAGTCTTGAGTAATGGTGAAAATAAAAATACAGAGGGAGAAGAACACTCACAGTTATTCTATAGGGACTGCGAGTTATTAAAGAGATAAAAACACAAAACAAAATACAACTAGCCTCAAGTCATTCTAAACACTTTAATAAAGTAAGGTCATGGGTGGGGTGCAGAAGTTTATTACTAGTGTAGAAACATGCTCAATATACTGTTAAATGGAGGGAAAAATACTATGTCCACAATGTTCCTGGGTTTGTAATAAAATATACATGTTCCTGTGTATCACATACACACACAGAAACACACGCAAAAAAATTGGTAAATATATATTAAAATTCTATAAAAATGTAAATTAAGAATGGTATTTATTTTATTGTATGGCTTCCTTTTTTAAGAATAAATAGGTGTTACATAAAAAAGTAAATAGTATTTTCATAAGTCATGGTATTAGAAAATACCTAAATAATAAACATGAGGTAAAAAGAAAATTTAATGTCACAAAGGTCTGTAAAGAAAACCATTGACTCTGAAAGACTATCCAAACAATTCTCATGAGATGCATGTATTTTCCTTTAGTTGTACTTATAAACCAAACCCAACACATTTGACTGGCTTAAAAGTGTACACCAGGAATAAACAACACACTCTGGTCTATTACCTCTGAGAAGTGGTTTGGGACTTGGGTATCTGACTACATCCCAGATCTCCCTCCTTTGGGGTCACCAAACGGTGGTGCGAATGTCCACAATTGGTCCCCATTTGTTCCACAGAAGAGCTGGCCAAGGTGCTTCCCAAAGCAGCCAACTTCCAAACCAACTGGGCCCCAGGTCTCTCATGAACCACAGTCTCTGGGACCTTCAGGGGATTCTCACATACCACATAATGGTCTTGGGGAACCATTGTCCCTAGATATTAAATCTATTAAATTATTTGAATTCTCTGAAAAGGTAAGTCCTCAGAAATTAAAGTGTTCACATGGGGGGTTTTTAAGATGAAACCAAAAGGTATATGGCAATCTTAAAAATTTACTTTTTAATTTCTAAAGAATAGTACAAGGGGAGAAAAGAATTCAAAATATATTTAGATATAAAATGTGTTAAGAAGCAACATCAAGAGAGGCAAATTAGTAAAAATGTCCATTATCTTTTTTTTTTTTTTGGCCAATCAACCCATTTTATAAGTGGCAATTCAGGTGCTGAAAAAACCACTTTCAACAGCCCCAAATGTCAAATTGACTTTATTACTAATGGAAAATCTGACCTGGGAATCTCTACAGTTAAGCTCTTAAAGCTTTGCGTTTCTACTATTAAATCCAACAAACTAGAATTATTACCACTACTGTACTATTTTGGAAGAAAGCAATTTCTTTAGAAGGTGGGCCCAAAAGTAGGGCAAGGAGGGAGGAGAATTAATTTTGTATCCTATGGAGAATCCTATTAATGCTTCATTTCTCAAAAAACAAAGCGAGGTTACAGCTATAGAACTTCAAGGAGTCCCAATTCTAGTTCTAAGTATTCACTGTTTTGAGTTAATAGACTTTTGTATCAACCGTAGAGTTAAATCCACTTGAGCAAGCCGGTGACTTCATTTCTGATTCACATTAGCAGGTCCAGATTTCAAGTGAAGAGAGAAAACACAGTCCGCCAGCACCATCAGTTAATTAATTATTTTAAAATATCAGCTACTCTCACAGTATTTTTTGAGAGAGGTCATTAGTCCAAATCAAAATGTGAAACGAACTTACAGCATGATATAAAATGTCTTAATATAAGACCAAGGCAAAGGGAAGATGCTTATCTTTCAAAATGAAAGGTAGCCTGGAAACTGTTCACACCAGGATGGGAAGCCTGAAGTCATTTAAAAGTCAGTAAAATATGTTTTGCCAAAAATACCACTGCACCAAAATACTAGAAAGAGCATAAAGCAACTTAGGTGACCTCTCAGCCACAGGCCATGTCTGCTGCAGAAGAAAGAAAAATGAAGCCTGGGGACTGGCAAGGATACAAAAACCAAACATCAAGAACCTTGTGAGACGGGAGAGGTTGGTTCTGCACCAGGGAAAGCCTCGGCCAGGACTCCTGGAAACACCTTTCATTTATCATCCAGGAAGGGAGAGACTCACCTTCCAATGACTGCGTTATGAACTCTGATTGCCAAGGCCAAAAAAGAAAAACATACAGAATACAGAAGAAAACAGCATTCTCAAGGTATATTTAACAACAGACTAAGCAACTTTAAATTCACTGAAAAGTAAAGTGCTTCCAGAGACATTATTTTTTAAATTTCTGCTGAACTGTGAGAAAGATGGTGAAAGAAAATTCCTTCAAAATGCTTAGGAGTTCTAAAACATCAAACCTGACCGCTCTGTTTACATTATGAAATATCAGGCATTGTGGATCCTTTTTTTTAAAAAAAAAAAAAAACCACGAATTTTAATACATTTTCACCCTCAAGACATATCTCATAAAGTCTGAGGAGTAAGCCTAAAAAGAGGAAGATCCGAAGCAACACAATTACAAAACGTACATCATTTGAAATATCACATGGTTTTAAGACTCACGGATCCGTAAAAACGTTTGTGATAAATCTCATCATTTTCAAAGATGGTTCTTACGCGTGGGCCTGATCTTTAAAGGTTGTTTGGTTTTCATTATTAGAAACATTTTTCATATTTGCCCTTCTCAGTGTGTTCAGCTATTAGGGCCTGCCACCTAGTGGTCATATCTTCTGATAAGCAATGTTAAGATACAACAACTAACTGATCTTTTTGAAGAATGCCCAACAATAGTAAAATCAGAGAGGCAGAAGTCACTAAGATCAGGCTTATAGATAAAGCAAGCCTCTAGCATCCACTGAATAATTAACTTGATGTAATTTAATAGGTGAAAATGATTTATTTCAGGCATGACTAGATCTACAAGCATTTTTGACAAGTATAATATAAGGTAACCAACCAGCACAATGCTGGGTTTTTTCTTTAAGAAAGCTCAAAAAATCCAAAATAACCATTACCCTAATTTTGGAACTTTTGGCTAAATAAAGATATTGAAACTCAAAGGGTCATTCCATTATAAATGATCATTATAAAGAGCATAAAGTAACCTAGAAAAATATTCTCAATTTAACCAAGTGGAAAGGCAGAATAAGCCATGTGTCCACTATGACTTAAAATGAGTACAGTATGTCTGCATATGGACAAAGAATTGAAAGAAATCTATCAGAATTAAAAGATCTGTGAAAAGACGGCAGGAGCCAGGATGATTTAATACCTATCAGAATGCCTAATACAAAGCAGACAATAAATGCTTGTTGAATGAACAAACTGTATGAGCTTTTAAGGTTCTTTCGTATTGTTTTGCCATTTCCTTTCCAATAAAAATCACTGGTGGTCTGAGGTTTCAGACTTCAATCTAAACTAGAAATGTTTCAATATACAATTCCCCCAGGTAAGTTTCCTGGAACACGTCTGCAGCAGGATGATGCATGAGAAAAGGGTGTGGTATCAAAGAAAAAACACCTAATAACATCTTAGAAATTCACAGTGCACACTAGCATATCACGGGACCCAAAGAGTACAAGGAGGAAACCCATTTAATTAATATGATCATCCACCAGACTGATTTGACCACAAAATCCTTTTATCCAAAGAACACGTATTAACTTTAACACACAGGGAGGCAGAGGGGGACACACACCTCGTTGGCAGGGGCACCACAGAAGGCATCAGCCTGCAAATTCTAATACAGTGACAGCAGCATGGAGAGGCAAGGGGACCATGATCATAACACGGTTCTAGGGAACACTGCTTTCCGAGCCTTCACAGAAATATCAACCGAACGGCTGCTTAGACATTTTTAAATGGGATTGCACTTTCAGTACTATGCAAGTTAAGCAGCAGCCATGCTCTGAAATAACACCTATACATAGCCCCAGTCCTCTTTCCAAGTTTTTCCCAAAACATACCATCTTTTATCATAGTACAGTTTGCCATCTTCTATCCGAGCTTCGAACCTCTGGGCTGGAGACTCTGCAGGTGTGGCAGGCAAGTGTTCAGGAGAGGATGGGGATGCTAGAGGAACCAGAGATACTTAAATGACCAAGCATGTGTGAGTCCGCCAGTTAACATGCTTTAACTCAACACTATCAGAAGGTGGTAATAAGCATGTCCAAGCCCTTACAGTGGTAGTGCATGGGAATTCAACAAAATCCTTATATGTTATATCTACACTGATCCTCAATGCACCCCTGTGAGGTCGGCAAGACACAAATTAACCTCACTGAACAGGGAGAAACCCTGAGGCTCAGGAAGGTGAAGGTCAAATGTACAAATGTACATGTCACTTAAAGGAGGACTAAAACCCTAGTAATCTTCAGAAGCCCAAAGGGGCAAGTACTATGAAAATCTCTTTTAGAAATGAAATCATTTCTAAAACTCCGGTGGGTTCAAATGATCTAAATTCAGGCACTTACTCACATAATCCCCTCCCCATCATGTCTCAGAAGCTCAGGATGTCACTGTGGACCACCGTGGCCCCCAGGGAAAATACTATCTAGAGAAAGAAGAATCTTGCTTTTCTTCCACAAGACTCAGTGAGCAGAGGGATGTGTGAGTAATCACAGTGCTTACAACAAACAAAAAAAAGACATTACCAGTTTAGAATTCTAGTTTGCAACCTAGCCATTGACTCTCAAGTGTTGTCTGGAAGGAACAATGCGAACACCGAGCCAGCCTCTTCTAAAAACCATGACTCGGAGCAGCCTCCAAGTGCCTTACCAGAGCCAGGCCATGAAAAGCTACTGGAACAGTACCGCCCCTAGGACTTAACTCCAAAAATAGAGTAATACTGAAAAATCTTTCTGGTTTCATTTTCAAAAACAGATGTGTGCTTAAACCTTATGCCTGATGCCTAACAGAAGGGAACCTTTTCCAGCGAATCAAATGTCTCATTCACAATCAATCTTAAGAAAAAGACAAAAATAACACAGCAGGGTTTAAAAAAAAAAATCAGGGCTGGGTGCACTTAAGGTCCCCTTCAGTTTTCATGATGACTACTCATAGGCAAATGATGAACATTTTTGAAAATCTGCAACAATTCCCTGACAGTTATTCACATGCTTTTCCAACAACATGATGAAAAGACTGCACAAATGCCAATACATCATGCACTTACCTGGTCTCTTGGGTGACTTAAGCTGTAGGAAGAACAAAAAAATCTTAGAGAAAATCATTTCAGATGCAACTTCAGGCGTCAAAAGTATTATTATTTAACAAGTAACATGAACAAAGTGAATCAGAAAACCATGTCAAGCCCGAGCTTTCAAATTAAAAAAAAAAATCAAACCATACCTTATTTAATGTTCTCAGATCCTCCATGATCTGTTCATCTGTTAACAAATAGTTTAGCTGGGGTGTTGAGAGTTAAAGGAATGTGTCTGAAAAGTACAGTTTCTAAGCAAAGAGTAATCAACGAAATAGTGCCAGTATTTTAGAATTTACTAAGGGTGACTGTTAAATGATGTTTTTACAATAATAGTTCGCTTCTCAGAAATTTCTTACTCTCCTACCAAACGTCATAGTGTTTAGGGTTAGGTATATAAAAGAATTCACATCACCTTACAAATTGCTACGATGAGAAGGTATAATGAGATTCATTAGGTACATATGACAACAGTGAGAGCACAGGCAATAGTAAAATAAGAATTTCATCATTTTATCATGAATTTATAAAGTGCTTTTGTTCCAAAGATTTGAAGAGTTACACACACACACACACAGAGCAAGCTTAATCTTCCCCAGTAACTTAAATCCTCAGTTGTGAAGGTGAAAGGACCTGAAGTTATGCCCTTTTCTGGTGGCAGACAAATGACAACCATTTTGGGCAAACAGCTACTTATGATCTCCTCGAGAGGAATAGAAACAACACTTCTCCATGTATCCAGTC
>NW_012148775.1:770790-804311 GCF_000956105.1 Propithecus coquereli | reverse complement strand
AGATAACTGAGGCACATAAAAGCAGATATTACTGTCCTCATTTTACAGTTGGAAGGTGGAAAATTATAGGTGGAAAACTTAAGGTACATGAAGTTTTCAGATGCCCCTGAATCTTGAAGTTAGTCTTAAAACCAGGTTGAACTTTGAACACAAAGTACCCTTCCAGATAACTATTCTCTATTAATCTCTCCCACTAAAAGCAGTAGCAATTGAGGACAGACTCCAATAATAAAATGGCTATGGTCAACCACTCTCCCATGAATACTTCACATCTGCTTTCCAATCAGTTATTACTATTTTCTGTAGGACAATGGCCATGTACACTCTATCAAATGGATAAGCAAAGGATTCAACAGTCTTAAGAAGTGATTAAAGCTTGATGCAAATGGATATCAGGAGCAGGTTTCCTCCTCTTGTCTGGGATGGGAACAGGATCGTTTGGCCGCCTCCGCAACTTTCTGGTCATGATAGGCTTCACTTCCATAGAATCTGTGGCAAGAATGGAATGGGTAAATCTATCCAACGCCCCCTTAAAGTCAGTCAGTAAGAATTTCTATAGCGTACAAATATCTGCCCCACAGATACCTAATCAGAACTGTCTTACTGGGGATGTTTGGTCTACACACAGCCCAAGCCAGATACCCTATTACACTTTAGAAAGCGCCCATGCTTATAAGATTCAGAAGCCTAGGTACACAGCCCTCTCAGAAATGCAGCCCTACAGCCTAGCGTGATAACCACTGTAGGTGTCTCTCCAGCACCCTCAAAAACTACGGCTATTATTCCTCTCCTTCAGATTAAGAAGTTCCAGAGTTGCAGGCTCTTGGGATTTTAAGGAACCTTGGGGTCATCTCAGTCAACTAATTTCTGCTGTTCCCAGAGAATGCGTGTTCTGAAGCCCACTGGTATAAAAGGCTCTCTTAGAGACCACTGGCCTCAGTGCCGACATTTCTATATTAAGTCCTCGTTCACAGACTCAGACCCCTTTTTTCTTTTGTAACCTTTTGTAGCTACTTGACTATCAAAAATAATACAATGAAGGCTCATAATAAAAGCCTCTTTCCTTCTTTGCTCTGTAGTCTGACACTGCTGTGGACTCCCCATGCCTTAAAATCGCTCCTCGCCCAGCCGTGGTGCTCAAAGAGGCTGACTTGCCTCCTCGGAGCCCTTTTTTGCTTGCCTGCTCCCTGGATCCTGGTGATCTCTGGTGTCCTGTCACTCCTCAGGCTGTACCCCAAGCAATTTCCAGTCACCCCTCTGAATGGCACCCGGTACCCAACACTACACACTCTCCATGCTCCGAGCAAACTCATTTCTTCTCCTTGTTTCCCCTCCCAAGGCTGCCTCTTCCTCGGCATCTCAGGAGCATCAAATCTATTCATGCTTCCACGCTAGAAAACTATCTGTCATCTGAGATTTGTCTTCCTTCACCCGGGCATCAAGTTTACCAGAAACATCAGTTCTGCCTCAAGTCCACCCTTTCTCTTTTCACTGAGCCGTCAGAGTCTCTCCCATATCCCATCCATCCTCCCCTCCAAGTGATATTCCTAAGACACAAATCAGATTATTTTGCGCATCACTCTTCTTACTAAATATGTCAATGCCTTGCCACTCTCTAAACAATAAAAGCCAAGCCTCACTTCTGCTCTTCCTCCCTTCTCCTTCGTTCACACTGACTGTGTGTGCAAGCTTTTAGCTATTCTGTTACCCAGAATAAAGGCACTAGACTTTATGCCTTTCAGATTCTGCACAGCCTGTCCTCTGTCTGGCTTCCTGTTTTCTGCCTGGCAAACTTCTACATAACATCCTTTGAGATGCAGTTCAATACTCCCCCTTCTGTGACAGCCTCCAAAGGCAGAGACTCCTTCCATTTTCCAAGTAACCAGAGCATCAGTACAAATGTCTACTATACCAAGTGCCACTTTGTTTATTATTATCCCATTTGAATTCTAATCCCAGTAGGGGCTTCACAAAGTCTTTTGCAGAACTAGATGAGGTCAAGCCTGGTCATGAGATAAAGTCAGTTTGTGATTATGTACACCGTCAGCAGAGCAGGCGGGGCAGCATTACGGAATTCTACCAAAGCAGTGTGTAGGATCTTAAGAGTATGTAATAAACGTGCTGTAAAAAGTCAAAAACTGTTTCTGCACACTGTTCTTAAGAAGAGAAATGGGTAATACTGAAAATTTTCTCTATGAATGGAGAGGAGGTAAAATAAAAAATAGAGATGTACAGAATATTCATAAAGGTGTAATTGGAAGTGAAAAGAGAGAAGATGACAGACGGACGGACACACACACACAGACATCCCTCCCTGGGAACAGGGGGAAGCCTTCTAAAAGAAATCTCTTACCCTATGTGAGAGATTCTCCAGTTATGTACTGGCCAGTAGCGCAGCACAGTGGTTAAGAGCCGGGGTGTCACACAAATGTGGCCCTGAATCCCTGAGGCAGCTGAGTGACCAAAGGCCACACAAATGCTCTATGTCTCAAGTTCCCTCATCTAGAGAATAGAAGTATTAGTAACGCCTCCCTCACAGTGTGTTGTGTTACATGAGATGATACACGTGAAGCTTACTTAGCACAGGGCCTGGCATAACAAGAGTTCAATCACTGCAACTTTTCATTATGATATTTGCAGGCAGGAAAAAACTATACAAAGATCTTTTTTAAAAGTCAAACTATAAACAGCTGAAAAGAAGTTATAGGCTTGAAGGCAACTGATGTCAACTGTGAGGCTTTGCAACATTCAGAAATAATTTGGAAAACAAAGTGTAAAGGGAGCTCACCCCATCCAAGAGAACGGCAAAGAAAAAGCATGTAGCCCACGAACATATTATGGAGTGTTCTGTCCACCAGAGTATGGCTAAGTGCACCCTGCTCTGTCAGCTGCCAAGGTTGGGGAGTGGGGAATGCAGGCAATGCATAATGGAAGTAAGCCAAGTACAGGCATAGCTCAGAGCATTTGGGAATAATATCATGTCTGATCGCAGCCATTAAACTCAGAAAATCATAACTGCATCACTTACAAATTGGGAAATATAATCAACTTCTTCTTAAGAAATGGTGAAAAACAATCCATTTTATTAGCCTGGTCACGGCAATAACCTGATGAATTTTATCCAAAGACTACTTCTGCAGAAGGAAGGTACTCTGGAGAAGACCCTAAAATTTACCAGCATGTCTCCACCACCACCTAGGGGAAAGGAGGCAGCAGGAACAGTCCTGGCCAGTGGCCCAGGTGGAAGATGTAATTTGATGAGGAGATCAATGTGTAAGTACCACAGCCCCATAGCCCTAAGAGTATCCACTTAAGTCACCTTGCTCCAATGCCAGGGTTGCCTAGTTGGCTTCTAGGGTGGATTTTTCACAGAAGGATGGGATAGCCTGACCATCTGGGTCTGAGTCTAGAAAGTTCTATCCCCCGCTATAAGCAACAAGTTGGCTTTCTGAATTTATAACATCAGTCCCCTGTGAGTTTGGCCAGTAATTATCCCAACCAGCTCAATCTGGGTACAGTGACATGCACAACCCCCTCCCCCCAAAAAAAGCAAACTTCCAGAACTGAAGCTCAGACCTGAGTGTAGAGTGTGACAACCCTGGAGAAGACACCTGAGCAGAAATTCAGTCTTTCTCTCAGACATCATGCACCAACCACAGAACACCTCTAAGCGACTTGTATTAGAAAGCCTCTCTGATCCAGAGCACTCTCCATAGGTCTGCTTCAGTGGGGATACTACTCGTGGAATCTCATTGAATATCAAACAATCCAACCAGATTTGGGAGAGAAAACACTGAACGAGCAATGAGACCAGGTAAACAACTCCTCTCCAAACCATCTTGTAGTATGATCTTTAATGGTGTGAATCCTATTGCTCTACTCACCAGAAAACCTGATAGATAGATACAGGCACCCCCAACCCCCACCCCACCTCCAGGTAGCACTGGGTCTGCCATCTAAGAAATGGGAGCACAGGTTGAATCGATGCTAGGTAGAGGCATTACAGCACAGTCCCTATAGAGAGATATTCCTGACAAATTAATTACTGCAATTAAATACGATTACCAGTTTACTGGCTGGACTTTTCTTCTGTACTTCCCTTGGCCTATTCATTCACTTCCAACAGCTCACCTGCCTATACAGTGTACAACTACAGTAAAAGCTTCATTTTAACATACTTTGACCACTAAAACAAGCTCATACTTGTTTAGCTATTGGAAAAAAAAAAACTGCAATGATTCAAAGGAGCATCCTTAAGAAACAGGATATAAGTGGCAGAAAGAAAAGCCACTGCAGGGTACACACCATATCAGACTGGCAATGACCTCCAAACCGGGGAGGGGGGGGGGGCAGGGCAATGTAGGGCTAGACTAGAGGCCCAGAGCAATCCCCAGGACACCCCACACCCCTCTCTAGTGGGATGGCAGGTGCATGAGTGTTGTCACAGATCAATGCTGCAGTGGCAACCATAAATGAATGCCTAGAGGTGGGAAGCTGAGATACAAATCAAGGTCAGGTCTTTGGAGGCCAAATCAGGATAGGAATAAAGTTGCTCATATAGAAGGGATGGCATGTACAGAGTAAGTCAATCAAGGCTTCCTCTCCGCACCCTCAACCATGTTAAATGGCCTGGATTCCACCGTATTAGCATCAGGAAAGAACATCTTGAAGACAAGTTGACTCTACCCAAAAACCCAGGTCCACCTCTTCCATTCTCCCCGCTCCCCACATATTTGTGTGGGACCCGCTTCTCCTTGCCTTGACTTCCAGCCTCCCCTACTCATTAACATCTGTTAAGTACCATGTGACACTCACTGCTCCTATAGTAGTACAACGACATACACCTTAATGTTTAAAAAAAAAAAAAAAAAAATCAGTAAAAACAACCCTGTCAAATCTTTACCTTCACTTAGGGCCCTCTTTCTCAATACTGCATTATGTTGGGGAAGACAGGGAAGCTGTGTCTGCTTTGCAATTGTCAAAGCATAATCTCCTTGGGCACACAAAACTTACCCATTAGCCTAATTTTGTGAGTCGCTTAGTGCCACAGGTATCCATGGTATCTATAGAGAATCAGTATAATGTGGTGGTTAAGAGAACACACTTGGAATCAGACAAATTCTGGCTTAACCACTATGTATCTTCGGGAGACTTTGAGCAAATGGTTCCATTTCTTTGAGCCTGCAAATAGTACCCCCACTGAAGCAAACCTACGAAGAGTCCTGTGAAATCAGAACGACACCCCACTCAAAGGGAGCTGAGCAACTAAACGAGGCTACAACTTCCCAACCCCTGAGTGCTTCCTCCACGTACCAGCCACTTTTTGAAACACCTTATAGGCATCAGCTCTTCTCACTTCCACACCACCACCCCTGCCCCTGTAGGTTCTATCCTCTCCTTGCCAAATGAGAAAATCCTACCTCAGAACTAAGTCCACGACAGAGCCAGGATTCACCCCAGGTCTGTCAGCCTACAGAGGTAGCTCTGATGTTTTTAGACAATGCCTGGCTCAATGGAAGTGCTCAGGAAACAGACTTCTATCTTGACACTGTCATGACTCATGGTACCAGCTAGGAATCCAGTATCTTCTAAAGGAAACTCACAGGCTTTCCCGAGGTCCCGAGTAGCTTCCACAGGGACCTGAGGGCTGGAAGATGCCCCTGGTGAGCAAGAACTAATGAAAAAAAATGAAGTGGCACTTGGACTGTTGGAAGAAAGGAGAAAAGGCAGCTGTTCTAAAGACAACAGGAAAAATACATTAAAAATGACAAAAGCTCCCCACATTTTAAAGCTCATTAAGTTCTCAATGATTATTTGGGTTACTTACAATCTTGGCCTCAACTCAGAGAAAACTCACACTCATGTATTCTCTCTATAACCTCATTACTTGAAGTGCAGTCCTACCAAGCAGCCCTGGGAGGTGGTTAAAATGCAGGGTCTCGGCCCCCACCCCAAACCCCCTGAAATGCAGAGTCTGCATTTTATCAAGATCCCCAGGTGATCCATATACACACAACAGCTGGAGAAGCACTGACCTATAACTCATTCTAGCTCCTTTATCTATAGTACACCTTTCCACCTGTACAGCCCAGTTTCCGTAAGTTCTCCACAAGAGGTCTGGGTGGTGAAAAGTACGTCCTGCCAATTCCTACGGAGGTCTGTAAATGCTTTAAGCCACGGTTGGACAGGCAGGTTGCCAAATACACCTGTTTCCGGTGGGTTATCTGGACTATGCTTCTCATCAGCCTCTTATTCTACTTTGTTTTTCCAGATATCTTCCTGTTGAACCAGAAAGGGAGACTTTAAAAAATATCTTTTTGGTGCAGAGCTGGGCAACATTAATACTGGGCATCAATCCACAAAGGTGAAATAAGTCACTCAATTAGAGGAATGAAATCAGGCCTTTAATCCAACACCATAGCAGCACCATCTGTGGAAGGGCTAATTACCCTTCTAGCTCCAGTGCCTTTTCTTCCAACACTCTATCATTACCTTGGCAGTGCCTTCCATACCAAGGGTACCAAATGGCTTGAGGAAGGACACTGGTACCTTTAATGCCCATTGCTAGCTTTAAGTACTTCTATAATCTATTTCTACTGTGTTACAAATGATTTCTCCACATTTATTTGTCTTTTCTACCCTGGCAGACTCAGCCTCAAGTCACCGAGGATGCCTACTGTCCCCGTTAAGATTCTGGCTGTAAAACAGCCTGGCCAAACAACGTCTATCGCTTGTTAATAATCAGGATGCCAAATCACAAGTAAGGTGATGATACCCTTCCCTGCACATGGAAAGGGAGCAGCTATAAACTGACAATATTTCCCAATAGCCTAATGAAGGCTCCCAAACATCTGGTGGCACTAGCAGAGAGCAATGAGGCATCAATGCCAGTCTCCACCATCATCAAAGAAAATGGTGTGTAGGTCAAAAAGCAGGCAGGCAGGCACCAGACAAGGCCCCACAGTGCTACCTGTCTCAAAGCACTGCAACAAGAACAAGACGGTGCTGTCGGAAGCTGCTGTTTTAGCATTCAATCTCACACACACAAAAAAAACATTTCTGAGCCTCTTTCAGAGGCCTTCAAGGAACTCACTTCTTTTGCCAAGTCTTTCAATGAGGAAGCTATCAGAGGAGAGATTTTTCAAGAGTCAGACTCCACCGCAAGCACAACCACGCTCTCTTTAGTGTACCATGGGGACTGGAGCCAGAGTCTGTGTCAAACAGAGGGCCAGGATGGTTCACATGTAGGGGGAAACACAGATCTTAACTAGATAGGTTTAATTCCAAAGTCAGCCCCAAGAACTTCCATAGAAACGTTGCATTTCCTATGACACCCCGCTAAAATGAGACATGCCAGAGCCCCAGTGCCTTCCCAACATAATTATGAGTTAAATTTTGGGGTGTACAGGAGGCAGGCCACCTCCATAATCAAGTGACAAACTCACCACTGACTTGCCTTGCAGTATTTGCCAAGTTCCAAAATAGCGAGTTCAAGCTAGTTCCCTGTATCCTTCTAGGATCCATCAGTCTGCCTATGGCAACAGAGGAGGCGGCCCATATTGTTTCTCCCTTCGACTTGCCTACAACCTGCTGAGTTTCCATATGTGGATTTACTAACCCCTAGAAGGCTAGGAAGGGATTTGCCCTGAGTCTCATGCAACTTTACTACCTTTATAGGAAAATACTTAAGTTTAGCTACACTGTTGGAACGGTATCAAGTCTTTCTGAAATGTTCACAGTAACACCTGGCAGAGGAGATCTAATACCACAGATGACACAGTCGAAAGCCTTTGTTCTCACATCTAGGTGAAAGGAAGACAATATTTTTCCTGTAATTAAGGCAGACAGGAAAAGCAGCGAATTCCCATCACCAGAGATGGAGTTGGGTAAATAATCTGGGAACACAACAAAGACACAAACAGCAAATGACCCAAGAATTAAGAGCATGAGCCAGAGATTGCAATTACTATTAAAGATCTACCATTTATTGAATACCTGTTATGTACAGGACACTATACTAGGCACTCATGTCTAACCACAACTCTGTGAGATAGGGTATGATCAGCCCCATTTTAAAGTGAAGGAAACAGACTCAGAGAAGTTAAGCAGCTTGACTAAGGTCACACAGCCAATATAAGGTGGAGCTGGAACTCTGATCTGTGAGGTCAAAGTCCACTTTCCTTCACCTTACTCTGCTTTTGAGATACAAGAGGGAAGCAGTAACTGCAGCCCCCTCAGGGCTCTCAGGACCCCGCCCAGTGGGGCTTTCATACCTCCAGTGAGTTCCATTGTCAGCTTTTCATTTTCAATCATCTTCTTCTTTTCTTCCAGCTCAGCAATCAGGTTCTCTTTCAGCTCAACTTTCTTGTCTTCAAATTCTTTCACTGCTGCTTTCTTTTCTTTAATGTAATTTCTTTCCACTTGTTCCGTCTGAGCAAAAGAGAAACATAGGCTAGGAGGACATGGCCTGGGAGCCAGGGCTGCAACCAGAAAGAAGCCTGGTTCTGTCCTGAACAGCAAAGAAAACGCCTTTATTGTAAACATGGGAACTATAGGTTCATTCACATACACAGTTGCAGTAACAGGGTGTCTGGGAGCAAGTTTTCCAATGAAAACCACAAAAATCAAACCACACGACTTTTGCTTGTTTTTTGAGTACACATCACTTGCTATTCAGGTATTTTCTCTTTTCCATCTTATATTTTACAGCTTTTATATTAAACAAAAACAAATTTCTCAAAGATAGTAAATAATTCCTTTTAAAGATACAACTTCAAAGGAAAACAGATTCCAGATGAAATATCTATATTCAAAATTACAAGATATTGAGGCCAGATGGTGTGAGTTACTATTATTTTTTGATACTTACAGCAAGAAAAAATAACTGCTATAGTAGATCACTTATTAAATGCCTGAACCCTGAAATACTCTAACATCAATAGCATACTAAATAAAAACTGTACATGCACCATTTAAAATCTCACCATTGTAGTAAGTGACAAACGAGGGGGCCTATGGAGGCCTGTGGCAGCAGACTGTGTGACACTTGGCTATGACTGATGATGTGCATTGAACTGAACTAAAATGTGTTCCAATAATGTGGCTCTGAAAAACCATGACCTTCACAAAATGTACCCCCCGACCAAACACACACACACACACATGCTAGCCACCCTGGGAGCACTACACCATTCGAGACTCAGGCCCTCATCTCTATACTGTAGCACCGATCCTGACAGAGAAGCAGCACACAGGTGTCCATGGAATGAAAGGAAAAATTTAAAAATCTTTCTTACTAGCCTAGAGAGTTTCAGCTGTAAACAGAACAGAATTCAGAGATTAGGCTGCTTCAAGGACCAATATCAAATTATTAGGCCATTATAATTCAGACATATTTCCGAACAGCTTTAATGTGAAATAAAAGTCAACAAGAAAGCAGTGAGGGGTGAGTATTCTTTAATCCTCTGTGATAAGCAGAGGCTGCCCAATCAGAAAATGAACAGACAGAATGTCTGAATTGTGATAATGTCCTTTAGTCTAACAGAACAGTGATGAAGGCTTCCAAACTATCTATTTGGTGACAGATAGAAAGGTCACCAGACTGGAGAGCAAGATTCCAGTCTCAGAAAGAGCCTACAAACCCCAAAGATCCGTGATACTTACTTCCAGCTGGAGGAAGAGTTCTGAAAGAGATAAAAAGTGCAATTAGATTCGCTAGGCTATGTCACCTTTCTAGACAGTGATGTTAGCATTCATTTACAAGCAGTAATTGCTTCCTGAAAGCACAATACACAAAGCAAATGTTTTTGTCAGTTAAAATGCTGATATGTATGAAAGTAAAGGATGCAAGAAGTTAGGTGTCTAGTTAAAACTTGACCCTGAACAGATCTGCTCTGGCAGTTCTGCCTGAGGGCAAAACTCGAGCAGCAGCAACCAAACTACCCTGGCAAAATAAAAGTTATCCCTTTTTTCACTCAGTCCACACCCTCTGACAGGCCTGAAAATAGCAGGGTGGGTCAAGAAGAAACAATGCAATTCCTCCAAAAGCAGAGTTCGTGTTGATGTTTTTAAAGCATCGTATGAAGGGCTCTGTGCAGTAAGGGCGCTCCCAAGGAATCCACAGGACAGAAGTTCTGAGTCCTCCCGGGCTTCACTATCAGGCCACCACACTCTGCTCTCTGGTCTCTCTGATCACACTCCCAAGTTTCTGATCAAATGTAGCCCCTTCCCTGAGGCCTTTTCTGATTACTCTTCACTCATACAGTTCTTCTCAGACACCTTAAAGTATCCACCCAACAGTATTCAACAGCTTATTTAGTACCCATTGTGTGCCAGGTGATTAGGAACACTTTACCCAGCAGCTCCCTCTACCACTAGATTGGTACTAGCTTACAATCCCCTCTGCAAACCCTGTATGTACTTGGAACAAAATAGGTCTGTGGCTTCCAATCTCTTCTGGGTGACAGTGGGTCTGCTACATACAGTCCACAAAGACTATCGGTAGACCAGTAACTCCAGGGGGTACTGTTCACCCTCTATTATATCAGGGGCCCCTTTGCAAACCTGGTAAATTCTACAGACCCATTCCCCAGAAAAAAAGCACATATGCCACGCATGAATACTCCATAGAATTTTGACAGTTCCAGGAACCCCAGATTAACAGCCCAGATGCCAATTAACAGTTGTTGAGCGAGAAAATTAATTGAGGAAAAAGATAGCACACTGATTTTCTAATCCCCAGAAGCCCTACCCACTTTGACACTAGGACTCACTGGACACAGGAGCCCAGGCACACCGAGCCCAACATGCCTCACTCTTATGACTGCTTCAGACGTACACCACGCATGAACAGGCCAGAGTGCTGAAGTCCTGTGCCATTCCGAGAAATCACATACTGTACCAGCAACTCAAAATGACAATTAGCACTTAGAGGTAGTGCTTGTAATTTTAGTTAAAGCAGCCAGATACCAGACACTACTAAAGCAGGTGGATTATCGCTGCACAGAATGTGCTTTTTAAAGCTGAGGTAGTGACTGATTTAGGAGCCCTTCTGCATTTTTACCTGGAGGAAAGAAATGTTTATGAAAGAACACATGAGGACAGGATTGAGAGTCTGCGAGCAGAATGAAAACAACTCAATACTCAGCCTGCTGTTCTAACTTAAGAAAAATGGCTCACATCAATTTTTTTCCTTATTTACATCTTATACTGAGTCCATGAGGTATTAGTGCTCCCCTTTGCAGGGGGGGAAACTGAGGCTTCAAGAGCAAAAGGCACAGATGTAAAATGATAGAGAGGGGATCTGAACCTAAGACCCTCTCCTTCCACAATGCCACCTCCTTTACCTGCTAAAGGGGAAGTCTAGGAAGAGGGCTGAGGATTTTAAAGATGTCCCACGGAGGTGCTACAGGAACTCAGAGTAGAATGGGGACAATGGGAGGGGCCGGCAGGAGGTGGAAGGGCAGAGGGTTAATGGCTGTGTCTCCATTTTCCCAGTGCCCCCACACCCTTCAGATGCTTTTCTATCTGTTAGTGTACACTGGACATCTTCTCACTGGGGGGAGAGAGTGAAGGATTCCATCGATACAAGGTTGGAAAGTCGCTGGATCAGAACCCAAGAGGACGGCAGCACAAGGAAAGGCATGCAGCCACCATCTAAAACTCAACACCCACCATCGGGGGAGCATCCACCCTGCTGGCACCCAGGATGCTGGATGATGGCGAGCTTTAAAATTCAACACACACAAAAGATTTCCTGTAAGCTCAGGGACCCATGTTTACACACTCTGAACAGGTGTCACATCTCACTTTCTGCATGATTCTTTAACTCGTATTGTTCCTTAATGTGACTCATGTGGATCTCTTGTGAACGCAGCGGTGAGTTTCCTAGAGTCAATGTGTTACACGACATTATACTGCTCAGTGCTTAGACATGGCACATGCACACACATTTTTGTTGAACAAATACATTTACTGTATACAGCAGATCAGAAGCGTGCTTTTTCTCTAAATGCTTATAACACAGTACTTTGGGGAATTAAAAAGAGGATGCCTCCTCCCCAGCACAGAATACTGAAACAAACTTGAAGCAGGACTAACACAACCTACACTCCTTTTTCCACATCAGCACTTCTGATTGCCCATTAGGCCAGTCATGTGGGCCACGAGCAGGAAGGTGCAAGACTACCATTGGGGTACCAGGGAGAACAACCTGACCACAAGGAGTCACCACTGACACCCCTGAGTACTGGACCATTCTTTGGTAACTGGAAGAAAAGATGAAATAATTTTACATAACTGTAGCTTTGGAGTCTCTCTTCCCCTAAACTCTCTCCCTCCAGTGGAATATCTGAAATATGTTTTGGAGAATAGCACTTAGGGCCACATTACATCAATGATCAGCAAATGGTGGAAAGTTTGAAAATGATTCATTTCCATTTAAAAGAGCCTTACCTGCATTTCGTATCCTCTCTTTGTACTGCTGATCTAGTTTTTTCATTCTCTTCTGATATTCCTGTAATGTACCTGATTTTGAGCATGTAAAAAATAAAGTTATTTTGAAGATTCTACATTTTGTTTTCTAAAATCATTCTCTAGCACTAACAGTGACTGCTTTTAGTAACAACACAGTAAAACACAAACCGAGGAAAGCTACACCTCAGCAGTTAACTGGACTCTGGTTCTCAACCAAGGCACACAGCAGAAACCACCTGGGGACTATTCTGAGTCCACCTCGACCTAGTACATCGAGACTCTCTAGGGACTGAGGGGGAGTGGAAAGGTACTGACACCAACTGATTCTGATCACTTGTTGCAATAGTCTGAGTCATAGGCCTCCCTTTCCTGGAAAGGGTTCATTCTTCTTCAGTAAGGTCCAGGTCAACATTGTCCAGCAAAACTTGCTGCAACAGTGGAAATGTACCACATTTGCACTGTCCAATATGGTAGCCACTAGCCACGTGTGGCTATTTTAGCACTTCAATTTGCTAGTGCGATTGAGGAACCGAATTACTAATTTTATTTAATTAAATTTAAATAGCCACAAATAGCTAGTGACACAGTATTAGATAGCTCAGGTATAGATTCTAACCAAATCTCTACCCAGTTCATTGCTCTTCCCCCAGAGGAGCTAATTATGAGGGGGACGATTTGTAGGGGGAATTATTTTCTGATCATAATGCTTGTCCGTGGGCTCATCCAACGGAGTAGATCACCCTCAAGCAATAAAAGAACCTAGTAGGAAAGCAATTTCACTGATGAGGGAACTCCACCATATGAAGCCAAAGAGCTAATGGCAGCAGCTAATTGTCCCCAAGTTCTCATGATGTGCCCAACACTGTGCTAGGTACTCCTCATGCATAATCTCACCTACTATTATTTTCTTCATTTCACAGATCATAAAATAGATTAAGCAAGAAAGAAAGTGGCTGGCCCAAGGTCACATTATTAGAATGTAGTGAAACTAGGACTCAAACCCCTCACAGAACTTGAGGTCCTGCGCTCTTACCGCCCCCCCCGCATGCCACACTGCCTTTAGCAGCCAGCAGCACTTGATGAGACAGACCCACTTTTAATTTACCAAGCAAAAAAAGAGAAAACACAGTGTAGATAATCCACAGTTCATTAACTCTTGGTTTAAAAAGGATAGTAAAACTTTATTCTTTGGTAACAATGTCCCTTCTAAAAATATCTAGCTTTAGGCACAGTGATTTTCAACTCATGCTCCATAGAAAGTCTCGAATAAGATTTCATTTGAAGAAAGCACTTGATATGTATTGGAAATAAATTAATTAAAAATAAAAGTTTGAAAATCACCACTTTACTGACAGCAAAAGATAGCAAAATGTGTACTGGGTCACTAAAATCAAATAGACCAAATTTTAAATCACTCCCACAAAGAAGTGAAATACAGATTTCAAGGGTTTGTAATATTAAGAAGTATATTTACAAACAAAAGATTCAACCACACACCAACCTTCCTGTAGTTGTTGCAACTGCCTCTTGAGAGAAGCCAGTTTGTCCTGATACATCCTACAAAAAAAAAAAAAAAAGCCACACTGAAAGATAAAAACATTCAACACTCAATTCCAAAATTATCTACCCACAGAACTGCTGGGAATGTCATTAACATCTTTCAGGGGAGAGAGGAAACTAAAGTCAGCTAGTTGGTTTAAAATATACCAGTAGCTACAGGGACCAGAAAGGGACAAGAACCCTGAATCATATCCTAATTTTGTAGATTCTCCTGACTTATCCCAACTTTCAAGAATCAGTCTAAATCTGCAACTATGAAGACAGATTTTTTTAATAAATGACACTAATAAACAGGCGAGAACACACAAAGAAAAACTGAAAGTATGATGTTACTGTCCTCTGGATTTTGAAGCATAAGTAACACATATGCAGACAAAAATGGAGAAATGGCATTAAACACAACTCTTATATCAACTCTACAATTAGATTATAAAATTCCAAAGGAGTAAGATTATGCCCTCAGCATCTTTTTCTATACAGAAAGTGTAAGCACTAAGTCAATAAACCTTCACGTCACTTTTTAAAGTACTGCTCTTTTAGGATCAGAGAAATAACAGTAATTCAGAAACAAAAGTTAAAATGCAGCACTTATTTGTAACCCCAGCTGGATGAGAACACACAGCACACACAAAGCAAAAGAACTTGGCATGTTACTTTTTTCTTCTCACATCTAATGGATTATAGGCAATTATACACTCCAGCAAGTCTGTTTGATGGTAGAGTCCACAAGTAAATCCCATTTCGGCAATATTTTTCCTCCTACCTGAAAAACACCTCCGATTTCACAGTGACAAAAACAGGATTCTCAACCTGAAAGAACCGTGTCGCACACACAACAGGCACAATAACCTTCTGGTATATGTGTTACCAAAGCAAGCACACAGGCACAGTAACATTTTGATTACTCAAATAAAAGCTGTAAATACAACCCAGTTCTTTACAGGTGGAGGAAAAGGGAGGCAGAATCTGAGAATCACCCAGGTCTGATGCTTTTAGGGCAGATTCTGATGTACTCTCAATGCCCACCTTGAATCACACAAGGCCTTCAATTCTAATCAAAATTATTTTCTATATCATCAAATACTAAAAGGGAACAATCAATTAAAAAATCATCTCAAACTGCTTAAACATATTCAGAGGAGAGGGAATGGATCAGTAAACCATGCCAAGAAGTATCTGGAACCCAAGGCATTACATCTTTCACCACATTGAGGGTGCCAGCCAATACCTTTGCAGTCTGAGTCTATCTTTGAAAGAGAATACCGACAGACTGAAGAAGTAAACAGAAGAAAAAAAAAAAAGCAGATCCGTGAAAACCATGTATGAGAAAAAGAACAGGTAAGTGAAAATACATCTCAAATGGGTCAAGGTGAATCAATTCAAGCTTTTTGCTTCAAAGAGAAGAAAAAGCAGAGTTTCAGGAACAAAACTGGTAGAGCATTATGAATTATTAAAGGAATCCTTCTTTATTCGGCACTGTTCAGACTTAGCTGAATTACCCCTTTGGGTTCTAAAGCATGAAAAGGATGACAGACTCCAGAAGATGGCCATAAAAAATTTACAAATAGGACCTAAAAGGAAAGGAATATAGATTATTTAAAGGCAAGGAATTATGAAAGTCTAATCAAGATCCTCAAATACATTCAACAAATACATACTAAATGTATTTTATACGGTCTTCCATCTGCACGTATGCTAAAAGTGAGTGGGGCTTCCGTTTCTCTAGACATGTTTGGCTGTGGCTGTCTGAAGACAATGAGGACAAGTGCAAATGTGGACAGAGCACGGGACCAAGAGCCAGCAGCCCTGCTTTCCAGTCCTGGTTTCCCTAAGCTGTCCAAGCCCCCAGCACGTTGGTTAGCACACAGCTGATGCTCAGTGAGCCATCTGAGAACCCCGCTGCTTCTAGACATCATTTATCCTCTCTGTATGCCAGTTTTCATATCTTAAAAAAAATGAAGTGGTAAAAGGTTCTCTCCTGTTATATGGCCTTATTCCCTCTCCTGTGATCATTTCTCTCAAGGTCGTTTCCAGCCCACCCTCAAAAAAGTCTTATTTAGCCGGGCACGGTGGCACACCCCTATAGTCCCAGCTACTCAGGAGGCTGAGGTGGGAGGATCACTTGAGCCCAGGCATTCAAGGCTGCATTCCAGACTGGGTGGGAGAGTGAGCCCTCATCTCTAAAAAAATGAAAAATAGGCCAGGCGTCGTGGCTCATGCCTGTAATCAATCCTAGCACTCTGGGAGTCTGAGGTGAGAGGATTGCCCCAGGTCAGAAGTTTGAGATGAGCCTGAACAAGAGCAAGACCCTGTCTCTACCAAAAATAGAAAAAATTAGCTGTGTGCAGTGGCACACTCCTGCACTCCCAGCTACTAGGTAGGCTGAGGCAGGAGGATAGCTTGTGCCCAGGAGTTTGAGGCTGCAGCAAGCTATGATCACACCACTGTACTCTACCCAGAGCGACAGACCAAGACTGTCTCAAAAAAAGTTTTCTTTAAATTAAAAAATTAAAAATCAAGAGTCTTATAACAGGGAGACTATTAAATGGGACTAAAAGTGGGAAAATTGTACATATCTATGTGGTCTTTGGAAGCACTATGGTCAAAAACATACACAGAAGGTCACTACAGGTTGAGTAGCCCTTATCTGAAGTGCTTGGGACCAGAAGTAATTCACATTTTTTTGGATTTCAGAATATTTTCATTATACTTACCAGCTGAGCATCCCAAATCCAAAAATCTGAAATGCTTCAATGAGCATTTCCTTTGCGCGTCATGCTGGTACTCAAGAAGTTTTGGATTTTGGAGCATTTCAGGTTTCAGATTTTTGGATTTGAGATGTTCACCCTGTGTAAAGATTTTGTTGTCAAGTCTATATTCCAGAGAAGAAACACAAAAATCATACTCACTGTTCCTTCATTTCTACATAGTCTTCTTCATCATGCTTTGCCAAGTCAGTTTCACTAGCATCCTCAGTATCTGAGTAAAAGTGGGAAGAAGGGTTAGTGAAAATTATAACTCAGAAAGTTGGTGACACCTGACACAGCTTAAGCTCTTAATGAACTCCTATAAAATGAATTTCATTGCAGGCCTGCATGAAGTCATCAGCAAAAATATGTTAAATACAGTCAGCCCCTGTTATCTGAGGACATAAAATCTGCAAATAGAGAGCGCCGACTGTAAAGGACTTGAGCAACCTCAGGTTTTTGTATCCATAGGGGTCCTGGAACCAATCCCCCATGGATACCAGGGGACAACTGTACTTCTGAAAAGAAAATCCCATTTTCAACTTATACACAGATTTATGCAAAGAGCTTGCTTTTATCTAAAGTGCAGCCACAGAATAGAGTGCATCAGACATGGGTAGTCATGGTCAAGGCTGTTATTTCTGCAGAAGCAAGAAGAATGGCAGCTCAGGAAAGGAAATGTGGACATGAGACCCGATACTACAGGCAGTTGAGCCTTACCGCTCCAAAAAAAAAAACACCAAAAAACCCTAGTATGTACATTCTCTCCTGGTACATGCCAGTTTGAACTCTTCACACATTTTTACATCAGATACACAGTCGTCCCTCAGTATCCACTGGGGACTGATTCCAGGACTTCCCTTGGATACCAAAATCCTGGGATGCTCAAGTCCCTGATACAAAATAGCGTAGTATTTGCAAATAACCTACATTCTCCCATATACTTTAAATCATCTCTAGGTTACTTATAATACCCAAGATAAGGTGTATACTACGTAAATAGTTGTTATACTGTATTTTCTAGAAAATAATGACAAGAAAACAAGTCTGTACAGGTTCATTAAAGATGCAATTTTTTCCCCCTGAATATTTTCAATCTGTGGTTGGGTGAATTCACAGATGTGGAACACACAGACATGGAGAGCCAACTCTATACAGTAACAAAAGAGAATCCAACACAAATAACTGAAATATTTTCAAAGTTACAACTAAAGGAAACTAGAAGGTGGCAAGATGATCAAACAAAAACTGTTTCAAAACATTCTAAACACTGTTCTTAGAACAAGCAAATGGCTGGAGTATCTACATAATTTCAACAGCCCCTGTATTTGAAGGGGGGGAAAAATCAATTTTGGTTTCACTGCTCCCCCTCGTGGGCATTAAAAGCAGTGCAAATGACTCACATTCAAACTCTCTAGTTAAACCTTGTCTTCAAATGTCGTTAAACCAAATGTAATCAGTTCCTTCAACTTTATGTCCTGCATATGTAGCTGCCTTTTGAAATATCCAAATCTCCACAAACCACTCTCCCTTCTTTCAGTCTGGAGGCCTTCACTGAGTTCCTGTCATGTGCCAGCCAGCCACATTACTTGGCACTTGGGAGACTGAGATGAATAAAACATACTCTTCATTCCAAACAGCTGGGGTAGCTTTTGCTCCACAGCCCTATTTTGTGCCAGAATGTTCCACTCAGATATAAGTCTCTTTTTATCTCCTCTTTCTTCTCCTGGACTTTTCTTATCTCTTCACCCTTCTCCTCCAGCCAGCTCCTTCCTCAATCCCTCCGAAACAGGACTCTACACTTGCCAAACCGTAAAGCCCAGTTTGAAAAGCAAGGTTCTAAGAGGCAGCAATGATAATATAAAGGGCACGGAACTGAAAACACAACACCTGGGCACCATTAACCAAATCCCCACCTCCCCCACTGCCCCAGTGGTGAAAACATTTACTGTTTAGTGTAAGTACCAGGCCAGGACTTAATATGCACATGTTTAATCCTCACACCTACCCTACAAAGTAGGCGCTGACAGTCCCATTACAGTTGGGTAAACCGAGGCTGAAAAGCCCAAGTTGCCCAAGGTTACAAAGCGGGGTTAAGTGACAGAACCAAATTTAAACCCAGATCTGGCTGACTCCAGGTCCTGTCCTTTTAACCAACCTGCCATTCTCAATTCTGTACTATACCAGCCAAAGTAGAGCTGACTTATACACTGGAGAAGGGGGGAAGGGGAGAGCGACTTGGGAACGAGAAGCAAACCGGGCTTTACTCTGATCCTCTAGGGAACAAAAAAGGAAATACTACGCTTGCTGAAGTCAAATGGATGACTTTTCCATTCCAACCAAACACTTGGGGGCGGGGGTAGAGTCTTAAAGGGACCTCCAGCTCTGACAACATCTAAGTCTCTTCTTCCCATAACGGTTGGGCGCAAAGTACCCAGGGCTTCCCCGCTTCCCCAGCGCAGGCTGAGGTAACTTCCCGGAGCCCCGCTCCTCCCAGCTGCCCCCCTCCAGCCAGCCCCGAGCCCCAGAGGCCGCCCCGCCCCTCTCTCGTGCTGCCCCACCCCCTCCCCCAGCGGTCCCACCCTCGCCCGGGGCTGCCCAGCGAGCTACTGGACTCACCTTCGTCCGACTCTCTGCCCCGACAGCTGCGCTCATCGTCCTCGGCGCTCTCCAACTCTTCGTCCTCCTCAGGGTAATACTCCGGGGCCGGCGGCGCCCCAGCCGGGGCTGGAGCCGGAGCCAACAGCCCCGCCGCACTCATGTTGCCTCTGGCCGCAGCTGAGCGTGTCTCCGGGAGACCGCGGCCACGCGCTCTGGGGCCACGACGTCCCCGTAGCAGCGCCCGAGAGGGCCCCCAACTCGAGGAGCGGGAGCCTCGGCGGCGACCCCTTCCCCGTCTCCTCCGAGCTCCGCCCCCCGCGCCCGCGCTCGGCAACCGGGGCCTCGCGCCGCAGGCGACTTCCGGGTCGCGAGCTGCCCGACGACGGCCTGACTCCGCCATCCTTGCGAAGGTGGGGAAGCCGCCGGACGCCCCCTTCGCCGCAACATCAACCCTGACATCGCCGTCTTAAAATCCTCACCGGTAGTGGGGTAGGGGGCGGAGGCAGGCTCTCTTGAGTTAGGCAAATCTTTGGGCAGGCCTGGCTGCGGCCAGGACCCCACGGCGCAGAGGAGATTTCCGGAAGCAGCCGCCAGGCGGCGCCTGGAGACAGAACTAATGCTAGGATCGTTAGCGACCTGAGGGGCGGGGGGCTTGCAGGGTCCATGGCAGGTGAAGGTGATCTCTAATTTAAGCAGGTGAACCACATGAACCGTCCCCTTAATAGGTCAGGAAAGCCAGACATTCAGAGTGTGCGTGATCATGCAGCAAAAAGGGATCCTGGCTCCTCCCCCGACTACTTGGAGCTTTATTAAGAACTAAAAGACAAAGATGCTGATATTCCATCCTGGGGTCAGCAAAACAGTATTTTCCCAGTTCTTGGGAATTTTTTCTGTTTGTATACGTTTACTTGGTAAGATGTCCTCCCTATTTTACAAATGAGAAGATGTCATTTGCCTAAAAAATATAGTAGCGTCTAGTCTAGACTCGGAGACCCGGGCCCTCCACAGCACAGCTGCCTCATATTTCCTTGAATATTAATTTTTTAAAAGATATTCTTGCCTAATCCAATAGCTTGCTAACCAACACTCAATTGAGCGAGTGGAGCATTTGCCTACAGGAAGTAATTTGGCTACAGTAAGCCAGCCCATGGCAGCCCAGGTGGAAACTCACAAAACGAGAGCTGAGTATCTGCATGAATGAATTTGTATGAATCCCTCTGAGTAGAAGAGGGACACGTGTTGTAAGTTTTGCTGAACGAACAGATTTAGGGTGTCCCTTTTGCTGAAAACAGTGTGGTCTAGTTGCATGTAGCAAGAAAATGGATAAGGAAAAGGGACTAGAGGTGGTTAATGGTTTGTCCAAAGTAACCCCACTCTTTATCTTGCACCCAAGTCTCCATAGAAAAAGTAACCAGTAATAAAGCTGAACACAGATGTGAAAACCAGGGTGTATTGTAATCTAATTCTCAGACCTTTTGCGATCAAATTTATCTCTGAATTGGACCCCATGGAGTCTCCTAAAAATGAAAAAGTTTATTCCCATCCCATTTATTTTGACATTTCTTACTACCTTGTTTTAATTAAAGTCGTGGCTCTATTTGTAAGGGCTTTTTCTTCCCAACAAAACTCAAGAATTTCTAGAATGGAATTCTGCGATGTCTTTCCAGGAGCTCAGAGATCTTCCAAATCTCCTTCTCAATAATAATCATTCTCAGAGCTTACTGTAGGTCGGCCATCTATATTTAAACTAGGATTTCAGAACTGTCTCTTGTCCAAAGGATGAAGTCATTTTCTTTTTTTGTACTCTTAGATCACATCTAAATTATTTTTAATCAACTATATTGAGTAGCTTGAGTTCCTATCAGCAGCAATAATCACAGAGCAAGAAAAGCACCAACACTTTACAAATCAGAGTTCATTGATATAATGAATCCAAAAAAAAAAGTTGATTTCATTGCTAAATGGTTTCCTTTCAAGATGTTGGGTTTTTTATCATGCTTATGTTTTATTTCTATCTTTTTGATTGCAAACAGCATCTGTTAATGGTCACGCATTTCTTTTTTATATGTAATGAACAGACACAACTGAAGTCTTGGGTGGTGAAAATTTACCACATCTTTTTCTATCCCAACTGCCAACTGCAGAAATAGTAAGATGAACTCTTTGAAAAATGCTCTTTAGTGAAAGGGAACCTACTCAAAAAAAATTCTCTCATGGCTTCAGTCTTACCTAAGCTTTATAGTTGTTAAACATGATGATTTGGGACAGTCTCTATTGGCCTGTAAAAAATCAAGTTCCCTCAAAAACAAGTTCCATCTTGAAATCTTTCTCTGCATCCCTTCCCAAAATGGCAGTTAGCCACACTGCTCAGGAGACACCTGCTTCACAAATCGACTTAAAATGAAGTCCTGCCAGGTGCATTTACACAACTTATTGTGCCTCCAGGGCCTCTCTCCATACCCTAACCCCCAAACTTAAACTTTAAAGGGGAGCATTGAAATTGGAATGGGGTATGACTTTTAAACACTAGGGACAACACATATACTGTTTAGAACACAAATTTTGTCAGTGGGAATTTAAAAAGCGTTAACAATGGAGGGTTTTCTGAGAACTGAGGCCTGTATACATGTGACAAGGCTTAGGATCAAAATGTGTACCTGAAATGAAACAATTTCTTCAGAAAATGCTAAATTGTCAAAGTCCATAAGCTTACTTGGGGTTTAGGGGTAAAGGAAAACAGTTTTTAGTTCCCGGTGCTGATTTAATCAATACAACCAGTTTCACAAAAATACAACGAATGGGTCTGAGTAACATGATGCACTTTCGCCCCTGGCAGGCACTGTCTTTCAGCTTGAGTCAAGATGGGTCTCTGGTTATCACAGGGTACACATGGGTCAAAGCTCGTTATCCTTTGGCCATTAGTTCACATAGAATCATCAAAACCTGTGGCCCTGAAAAATGTTGCGTTGAATAGGCTTGCTGAAACCTTGCTAAAGCTGACAAGGTTTCCCTACCACACAGCTCCTGTTCCTACTGTCATCAAAACTCACAAGCTAAGTTATTTCCAAAGCTTTGTCCTTGTACCCATCAAAATGTGACCCGTCTAGAACGCTTACTTGTGCAAAGTATGCATCTAGTATTACAAAAATAGATTTTTCCCCAACGGCATTAAATTGAGGTCTGTTGAACGCAAGTAAAGGCATAAAATGGTTTAAATCCAGGGAATATTTACAAATCCTAAGCAAATAAATGCTACGTTAATGCATGGCAGAATTACTAAGAAAGCTGTGCAAGGTTTAGTGAGAGAATGGGGTCTTCCCCAAAGACTCTAACACGGTGGCCTCTGGAAGTCTCCCAAGAAAAGTAAAGGCATGGGGAGGAATGCCATGAACTTTGACCCCAAAGCAGCATAAACAACACTGACCGCACCCCAAGCGGGCCCGTGGGTAACTAAATTTGCGAAGTCTTCCGTGTCCGAGGAACTCCGCCCCACCCTGTTCCGCCCTCCATCAACTCCGCCAATCCTCGGGCTCCATCGACCACTCGGCTTCCCAGGTGCTTCCAATCAAATACCTATATCCGGCCCCGGCCCTGTGCCTCCCGATCAGGGAAGGTCAGTCGAGAACCTATCTGAGCCAAGCTGGGGGCGTGGTCGGGGGCAGGGGGCGGGCGTACTGAGACGGCGAGGCGGAGCGCGCTCGGCGCAGTCCGGTGCGATTGGTCACCCCTGGCAGGAGACGCACCTCGGACAGCAGCAGCGGCGGCCGCGGGAGGGTCGGTGTGGCGCGGGGCGGCGGGGTCCTGCGTGCAGAGTGGGACGCGACGCGGAGACCGCCGGCGGAGGCTCCGCGCAGCCGGATCCGGCACTCAGCAAGCCGACCCGGGGATTCGCCGGGGGACAAGCCTCAGGAGAGCGACTCGGGAACAAGTGTGGGAGAGGAAGCGGCGGCGGCGGCGACGCCGGGCCCGGGAGTGGTGACAGCAGGTCTGAGGTGAGTGCACCGGGGCACGGGGCGGTGACAGTGTGAGCCGAGAAGAGGAGACCCCAGGCGGAGTGAGGTCCGGGAGGACCCGGGTGAGGGGAGTTCCGGGAGTGAGCTTCACAGTGCTCGCTGTGAAGAGGAGACCCCGAGGGGGACCCGGACAGAGGGCTGAGGGGAAGGGACCCCAAAAAGGACCGAGACAGTGGGTCTGAGTAGAGAGGACCCCGAGAGTGGCCAAGACTGAGAGTCTGAGGGGAGGGGTCCCCAAGAGGGGCCGGGACAATGGATGTGAGGAAAGGGGACCCCGAGAGGGACTGGGACAGTAGGGTGAGGGGTGGGCACCCCAAGAGGGACCCTAATAGGGAGGTGTGGGGAGGGGTCCCCGAGAGGGGCCGGGACAGTTAGGTGAGGGGAGGGGTCGTAAAGAGGGGTCGGGACAGCAGGTGATGGGAAGGGTCCCGGAGAGGGGCCGGCACTGAGAGTCTGAGGGATGGGGACCCCCAGAGAGGCCGGGACAGCAAACTGGGGAGAGGAGACCTCCAGAGGGACTGGGACAGCAGGTGAGGGGAGGGGACCCCGAGAGGAGCTGGGAAAGTGGACCTGAAGAGAGGGGACCCCCGAGAGGGGACTGGACAGCGAATGTGAAGAGAGGGAATCCCAAGAGGGTTTAGAATAGCAGGTGTGAGGGGAGGGGACCCCGAGAGGGGCCAGGACAGCAGGGTGAGAGGAGGGGACCCCGAGAGGGGCCAGGACAGCAGGGTGAGAGGAGGGGACCCCGAGAGGGGCTAGGACAGCAGGGTGAGAGGAGGGGACCCCGAGAGGGGCTAGGACAGCAGGTGTGAGGGGAGGGGACCCCGAGAGGGGCCAGGACAGCAGGTGTGAGGGAAGGGGACCCCGAGAGGGGCCAGGACAGCAGGGTGAGAGGAGGGGACCCCGAGAGTGGCTAGGACAGCAGGGTGAGAGGAGGGGACCCCGAGAGGGGCTAGGACAACAGGGTGAGAGGAGGGGACCCCGAGAGGGGCTAGGACAGCAGAGTGAGAGGAGGGGACCCCGAGAGGGGCCAGGACAGCAGGGTGAGAGGAGGGGACCCCCAGAGGGCTCAGGACCGCAGGCATGAGCGTGGGGACCCGGAGCAGGGCTTGGAGCGTCTGCTGGAGGCTCAGCCCGGGAGGGAGGCGGCGGCGCCCAGGGTGCGGGTCGGGCCCCCTGCCCGCCTGCTCCGGAGAGGCGAGGGAGTCGGCGAGGGGTCGCGCCCGCCGAGTTGTGGAGACCTCCCAGGACGGCCGCGGCGGGAACGTGGGTCTGGGTCGCGGCGTCGGGAGGCAGCGCGGGCAAGTGTAGACCCAGGGTCTGCAAGCAGCGATCTGCCTGAGGGTGGTGTGTGAGCCCGGGACGAGGGGTGGACAGTGGAGCTGGATTATATAATGAAACGTCTCCGAAGTGGAACGCACGCGCTGGCAGCAGGACCGAGATCTTGGAAGGATGAAGAGGGTTGCGCTGCCTGACCTCTTCTCGCTGACCCTCTGGCTTCCGATTCGTTCCTTAAGAGTTTGATGTGGATGCCTCCAAAGTGAGGGGCTTCATGACCTTAAAGAGAAGGTCAGGTGAGAAGTTGTAGGGGGCTTCTTCAACCCGCCGCAGGAAGTTGAAAGGAACAGGGATCCTTTTGGAGACCCACGTTTTGGATTCATTAGGATGTTCCTTTTTGATAGACCCTTGTATTTTCCTGGACTACTAATTCTTCATTTTAGCTCAACAAGGAGCTAAGAAACTTTTTCAGATTTGGCGACATATCGGTATCAATGTTTACAAGGCAGATTTAAAGGGACTGTATGTACTAGGTTTGGAATCTGTACTGTTTAACTTTGATGTGTTGGAGATAGTTGGAAGGTCAAACCGAATTTTAAAAAGATGTATTAGCTAAATTAAAGGAGAATCTTTCCAATTAGACTTCTGATTTCTCATCCTGAAAGCTACCAGGACTGAACTTCAGGCGCAATTCCAGGACTAGCTAAGGAGAGAGATAAACCTATTTAAACCGGGTACTGTATGTCCTGGTGGGAGGTATTCATCCCCTAAAATGCTGAACCAAATAGTGGGAAGCAATAGGGGGTAGGAATTAGGGGGACAGCCTCCTACTTTGAAGGGTGTGAAAATTAAATTAATGACCTGGCTAGTTATTCACAGCACTAGGAATCTGTTAATACTTCCCTAACTACCTTTCAAACTCAAATGCACATGCTTTGTTATGGTTGTGCCTAGCAGTTTTGTATTTGAATTTTTTAGCTCTCCTTTTCTCTGCTGTTGCTTCTCCACACTTCTTTTTTTTGAATGGTTTCTTTTTTATGGAAACAGACTCAGAAAATGATGGTTTTAGGAAAATAATGGGGAATGTAATTACTGTATCGTTTCAGTTATTTAGGTATCTCCTTTGTTTCTGGTTTAGAATGTGTCTTGTTAGAAGTCTTTTGCCCGTGTTTAGTATAGACAACTTTAAGGAAGAGGAAGAAAATAATGCTGTATTGTTTCCCAAAGTCATGATGTAGAAGGCTTACATGGAACGGCTATTTAAATCCAAGACAAAAATTACTGAAGTTGTTTTCATCTGGGCGATAATAAGTAGAGGACATGCACTGCTTGGGGATTTTATTTGACATTACCTGATACAGAGCAGATCTTATATGGCTTCAGAGAGCATGGAGCTTGACGTGGTTATGAAAATTCCAGTAACTAGAAGTCCTCTCCTGAGAAATAGAAGTTACACAGATGAGAGGAACAACAACAGCAAATACAAATTTAAAATGAGACACTGTAATTTATTTAAGATGTATCGAGTGAAATTTTTTTATAGTAAATTTATTTTTCTAGAATGCCAGGTAGAATTCCAGTAGAAATAAGGTCAGTTAACTCACAAGATTATTTAGAAGGGGCATATATTCATTAAGTAGTGTATATTAAGTGTGAAATGGTCTGTGGAAGAATTGAGAATCTCAGTACCAAGATTTCTACAAAGTAATAGAAATGTTTAACAGAGAAGCTTTCTCCGTACTTGTTAGCTCATTTCTGACTGGTACAAATGGTTGTTTCTTAAGACAAAACATTAAATTTATTTCCTTGTAAGAAAAGAAAGTGCTCTGATACTCCCCTGAGTGGTTACTGAAACAGTCATTTCAACCACATTACATTATGGTATTGATCCAGAGATGATAAAGAGAGATTCATTGTAATAGAATTTTTAGTAATAGGAAAAGCCTATAATAACTTTATTCCCTGGGGAGTTAGGAGAATGGGGGTTCTGGGGGAATTTTTTTCATTTGTTTCCAAAAATAAAGCTATACCAGGAGAAACTGTAAATATGTGTGAAATCATTATACCTTTGTTCATTTAAACTGTTTCTTTTCTATTACAAAATACAATCAAAAGAAGAGATTAAGATGGAGCCTTCCACTTCCATATGAATGGTTACCACAACCACAGAATGCAAATTCTTTTTGGTTCTTAAACTGTTGTCAGTCTTAGTTTAGCATGATGCAAATACTGCCCAGTAAATACAATAACCCATTTTACATTTTCTATACCACTTGAGTCATAAACAGTCAAACCATTGTAATCTTAGAGACTACCTTGATATCCAATTTGGCTTAATGTTTAAGCCAACCTGAATAAACATTCTCATTGCCTGCCAATATTCATGTTCCTTGGTTTCAGTTGTATAGGAGAATGAATGAAAACTATTGGTACTTTCTTTTAATAGTCTTCATTAAAAGCCTCTCTCCTTAATAATTCTCCTCCAGTCTTTGTGTCTTCCCTCCCCTCAAAAAAGAAGACAGAAGAAAGGAAGGAAGAGAGATTCTGTCTAAAAGTATTTTGTGACTCTCCTAAGAAAAGACTTCTTTTCAGTTTGTCTTCAATGAGAGATTCATGTCAATTACAGTGGATAGTTTTTCAATTAGTATTTTTGAGTTGTGGGATATTATACAATTGCATTTCAGCATGGAGAGTTTAATTTGTGATTGTTGAGCTTTTTCACCCATTTAATTGGTTGCTTTACTATTTGCGAGGATATATTAAAATTTTTTATTGTTTTTTAGACTCAGTAAAATAAACAAAAGTGATATTTATCTTTCCATCTATAATTATAGATTATATTGAATTTATGGGCCAAAATGTGATCTAACTCATTTCCAAGATATAGATACCAAAATTTTAAAAAATTGTTTAATAACCAATAGGAATTAAATTGATAAATTTTATTGTTCCAGCCATATGTTGTTAAAGTTACCTACTTTATAAATCAACCTAGTGTATTTTTTTGTCTGACTTGAGATTTGTTAGAGATACTGAAATATATTTAAAATCTTTCTAAATTATTTTTATTTTGCAAATTAAAAGGCTAATTCTTTGGCAACAGAATGATTTAAGGGCCAATTTCTTGATTTGTTACCACAGATCAATCTCCTAACCATTTGTCAGCTATCTTACAGATACACATTTTTCATCCCTAGAGTGAGTGAGAAGAGGAAGATGGTTTGGAATACTTGTTTTACACCTAGCAAAACCTACTCCCATGAAACAAACAGGAGTGACCCATGTGGCTTTCACTCCTGGCCGTGGGAATTTACATGCTGTAGTCTAGCGTTTTGGGCCCTTTCAGTCTGGCTTCAGTGAAATTATGGGTAGCAAAATCAACCCCACATTATATGTTTTATGTTGATATTATAGTCAGTTATCAAAGTACTTATTGAAGAGTTCAATTTTACTTTTTTCTACTATTTTCGAGGAACAATGAGGACCTTATGCAGTATAATTTATTTTTATGTGTTTCACTTGCTATCTAATGACACTGGCTTATGTCCATAGCAATCAAGGCTTATGACAGTTCAAATACATTTTATTTACCCATTACAATAGATGGCACTAATCAAGACAGAATGCTTTCTTAAATAAACTAATAACCTAATTAGTCTTGGCAGTAGCGGCACTACACATAATCATAGTTCATGGCCAATTTTCCATTCTGTTCTGAACATTAGCCTTTACTTTCTGAAGGGTGTGTGTGTAAATACACAAATATTTTCAAAAACCACATAAACATAGTTTTAAAATGACCTAGGTCAGCCGGGTGTGGTGGCTCATGCCTGTAATCCCAGCTACTTGGGAGGCTGAGGCGGGAAGATCACTTGAGCCCAGGAGTTAGAGGCTGCAGTCAGCTATGATCTCGCCACTACACTCCAGCCTGGGCAACAGAGCAAGACCCTGTCTGTAAAAGTAAAATAAAATACAGTGACCTAGGTGAAGATTTAATAGCAGAAATTCAAAATTACAATAATATGCCTCCATTGTCTCTTATGCAAAATTCTCTTCTGTCGTTGTATACCAGTTCCCTGATTACTTGTGTTATTTACTAGCTTGTGAGTGGGTTGAGAACAGAGATGAGTCTTACTCATCTTTGCATCCCCCATAACTAGAACCAAGCAAAGTATGAAGGATGCTCAATAAATGGGACTTGATTGAGTGAATGACTTAATGATCAGCAAATCAGATTATATTTTTGTGCACACTTTGTTTCTTATCCTCATTGAGGGCTTTTAGTACATCAAAAAGGTGATAAAGAGGCAGTGATTCCTTTGGAACACAAGGAAAAATGTTACCTTTGTTCATCTACCACATAAAAAACAGCATGATACAGCGGAAGGAGAGAGGGCCTTAGACTTAGAGTGACCTAGGCACCTATTTTGGTTCTGTTACTGTGCTAGCTGCCTGAACCTGGGCAAGTTACTTAAGTCTTAATTAAAGTTCTCAATTCTCTGTACTGTAAAATAAGAACACATACCTCTTGGGATTCCTGGAAGGAATAAATGAAATGATTTATGTAAAGTGCCCAGCACAGTGACAGACACATAGGAAGTGCTTAATAAATGGTAGCTGCTTATTATTTTAATCACTTGAAACCATTTCTTATTGCTGTTTTGCTCTACTCCCAGTATCTAATCATTTGCCGAATCCCATGGATCCTGACTCCAAAAAAGAATAATTAATAGATTCACACATAGGGAAATTGAGACTCAGGATAAATGACTTCCCAAGGTCACCCACACAATGACAAACCAGATCACTATGACCTAGATCTAGTTTTTCAACTCAGTACACCTTCTGCTTTATACCTCTTGATGGTCCAAGATCTAATGAGGGCCCTTAATAAGGGGCAAGGGAAGGACTGCTGTGACAATTTTCCAGGCTCCTTTTCTGTTTCCTTCTTCCTATATACATTGTTACGCTCTTATTCTCCCTAAAATACAGCTCTGATTTTGTCACTCATAATATGAATAATTCCCCATTGCCTACTGAATTCGGTATGGATATATGAAACTGTTTTTAGGTTCTTATCACCCCATTTTGTATATATACTTACACACACACTGTGCCCCAACCACACTGGCCTGCTTACTGGCCAAGCGCTTACTGATTTGCCACCTTCCGGTCTCTGTTCCTGCCATGTCTTTTGCCTAGGATGCCTTCTGTTCCTCATTTTCCAGAACTGCTTCTACTGCCATCTTTCATGAGGCCTTCTCTGATCATTCTCCTTGCTACTTTCTCAGTACTTGATTTGTTGTTTTCTTATTACATAATGTTCTCTCCAATAGTACTTTATAGGGTGTGTGCTTATCTTAACTTTCCTAGGTGTCCATCTTCCAGATTTTAAAAGGATAGTGTCTTAAATGTCTAACCAAGTGTCCTGCAACTAGTGTCTTAATTATTGAATTGTTTTAAATTTAAATGCTTACTTTAGGTTCAAAATAGTATTTAAATTATGCATATAATTATGTATATAATTATAATTATTGCTGCCAGTAAAGATAACAGGAATTTCTAAGGGAAGAATTCACTTCTGACCCTGACAGTTGGTAAATTTGATGCCAATGGTAGCAAGTATATGGAAACTTGTATGTTCATTTTTAACATCAATAATATTCCCTGAAATGGCCTTTGACTCTGAGTGTTTGGAATTTGTTATTTTATTTCCTTAGATGATGCTTTTATTGGATGGGTTCTAACTTCAGGTCTTTGGAAGTTTGTTTTCCTTTCTCTAGATATTAGCAACAAGAGAAATAAGATTCTCTGTCATTTGCAACAGAAGGTGGTGGTTCACTTGAGTCAGAGGTAGAGTCTAGGAGAACTTAATACTCTGGTCTTCCAAAGCAAATTTTCTTACTTTGAGATATAACCAATTTGTAACTGTGAACAAATAAACTTACTGTCCAATCTTTCATATTGTATTCATCTCCATAGCATTTACCACCTTCTGACATACCAAGTATTTTCTTTCTTTGTCTGTTTGTGATATACTCCTACACTAGAATTTAGGGTCTATGAAGGCAGGGGTTTTGTTTTATGCATTGCTGAACCCCCAACTCATAGAACAGCGCCTAGTATGTAGTAATTGCTCAATAAATATTTGTTGAATGACTAAATAGAAACATTTGGCTTTGGAAATTCCTCCAAGTTGTTGATTAAAAGGTTTTGCTATTTTAAACATAAGGAAATAAAACACTAAGGAAGTAAAGTGTAGCTCACGAGAGTAGAGTTTATCTGTACATTTTGCTTTCTGGGTTTTATGTTTTTCTTTGAGCAGTCTTGAATTTACTATATTTTTGTTTTATTGACTGCAAAGAAAAGCCATTCCTACCACCACACCATACATCCAAGATGATTGTGTCTCAGTCTGGCTTAAACCTAAGAAAACTCTGTTCATTGTTACGAAGTCTAACGGAAGTTTGCTGACGTGGCTCTGAGGCGTTAAAGTCTAGTAAGACCAAAATAATAATAAAATTCAGTACAGGGGCATTATTCCTTTAAAAATATTTCACTTGTTTTTCTTAGATGCTGATATTGACCCTGAAAATTGGTCAAATCAAGCTTCTCATGTTAATTTGGGGTTGTTATCAGTTTTCTGCATGTACAAGTAATTGGGTTTGACATGTGTTTTAAGCCTGAATTAAAAGAACTTAGTCACTGGTGACTCATGGTGAGAAGTTCTTCCTTTTCCCTGCTGGAACATATGCCACTGCCTCCAACATGGCCTTTCTGCAACATAAAGAACCCTAGTTTTGTGTGGCAGGTTCGGGAAAAGTTCTGTTAGGTTTATAGCAGTGACCTTAATTACAGTGCTTTTTAGTAGCGAGCACTAACTACAACTGAGTTTCCGTATTTCTTTAGTTTCTGCCTTTATGGAAGTTTTCTCATCATATATGAAATCCTCAAAAATCCACTAGAGAGTATATGAATGACCACGGTGACTTCATTTTGTTCATTATTGTATTTCTAGTGCCTAGAACAGTGCTCTGACAGAGAAGGCAATTAATAAGTATTTGTTGAGTGAAGTCACACACATTCTTAATAATAGTGCCATCTTAGAAAATAGGGAAAGTCTGTTGAAATAAATTTTCTTCAACCCTTTTGAATTAAGTAATCATCAATTCACACTCAGCCCAGGAGGCTCTGGGTATTAACCCAAGGTGGTTCTGGCCTCACAGTTCCTAGCATTGATCGTGCCAACCTTAAATCGCCTTTAGTGGATCACTTACAAAAGGAAGGGTAAATCGGCACCACCCATAGGCACTTGCACCTGTGGGAACCAATGGGCGTTGGAACAGGAAATGGTTCAGCTTGCAATGCTGATAGTAATGTGCGGCCCCCGGGTCATGCTGTTTTTATCTGTAGTTCCTTATTAGGATTGTACAAGGTTTCTTGAAGACTTTTTTATATATAAGCTTAAGAAAATTAACTTGAAGTTTGAAAATTAAAATGTGAATGGTTATTTGCCTTTTCTTCATCATCAAGGAAATGGTAAGTGGTCTTTCTTTAAGTTCGTTCTTTCCCTTCTAACGTTGTGTCCCGTGAAACCTGACTCTAGCATGCAGGGTGGGAGAATGGAGGGCGCGTAAATGTAAAATAATTAAAACGTAAGCTGATATAATTATCAATAATAATAACCAGTTTGGTTATTTACTTGATGGTGTAATGATAAACACTGATAGAATTTCGTAGATTTTTACATATGATTTGTTTAGCTTGAGCAAGTTTTTCCTCTTTTGTAGGGATTGGGGGGAAAAATTCTGGAAAAATTTTTAGAAGGTTCTTTCGAAAATGTCGAAATGTAAAGCTTTGTAAAATGCTGTTGACGCTAACTGTCTGACCAGGAAGTACTCTCTTTAAGCCTCACTTATAAAACTAAGTGTCTATAATAACTTCCTTTCTCAGGATGAAGGTGCTGATAGCCTGGTGGTGTTATAACTTGAGTTCAGTTTTATCTTTCCTGTAAGAGGCAGCTTTTTAAACAAAGCTATCTTTGGGGCAATCTTATTGATTGCTGTAGCTAAATAAAGAATTTTTAAAGTCTTTAGTATGTTGGATTGGAAATATGCACGTGGATTTGAGATCTATGAGTAAGCTTAATTGGTATTTTATCTTACATTTAAGATTATAAATGTGATTTGTGTCTAAATTTTGTTCATAAACAGGAATAAGTTAAACTCTTTTGAATTTCTTGTGAATATTTATGGCCTTAGGTCAACGTCCAGCTGAGAGTAACCAACCTCAAAAGTCATTGTATTCATATGCTCAATTTAGTTTAATTTGTAATTTGATATTCTACAAATATTAGTGGCAATTTTTCAAATTTAAAAAATTTTTCCTTAGAAAGGTAAGGTGAATGCTAAGCTTCAAATAAAATATCAAATAATCTTGTTAGAAGAGTCTTTTAAACAAAAAACTATGAAATACTATAGGTCATCTTTGTTAGATGGATGCAGTTTATGCTAATGGATGGTATTATTACTTGAAAACAATATTGCAAAATTAAGCTACTCAAAATGGGCACTTTTTATCCTGGAGATCTTTAAAAATAACAAGCCTGCTTCCTATTTTTCTTCTTTCACAGAAAGGGAAAATAGGATAGAAAGCAGAGCTATTTCTTGAATGTAATACCAAATTTAGAGACAGAAAGATCAAAGGGTTTGGTCACGTTTTGTTTTGTAATTTTTTAAATCATTTTAGTATATAAAGTTAGTTACTCAGTAAAATATGAAAATAAAATATCTCAGCCATGAGGTAATTAATAATTTATGGAAATACTGTAGTCCATAAAATGAAATTA
>NW_012148775.1:768527-770124 GCF_000956105.1 Propithecus coquereli | reverse complement strand
AAATCTTTAAAAAGTGATGCCACATAGCATGTGCTTTTTTCCCTTAATATTTATGAATGCTAAACACTTAAAAATACAAATTATGTAAATTTCAGCTTTCATAGAGAGACCTTTATGATTGATTGTTATATTAGCAGTCCAGAAATATCCCATCATAGGTTGGATGGGAGTGAGGCAGAGGAAGTGGGTGGTGCTTCCATAGTGACAGATTATTGCAGATTATGTGGCTGCCTGCCAAAACGACACCAGTTGAAGGGAAAAGTGGACGTTACCAACTGCGTCCTATTAATTTCCACATTTATTTAACCAATTATAACTGTTTGCTTGCTTTGTACACAGATGACAGGTTTTAAACTCTTGAATTACTTGACGTGTGCTTAATCTTCAGTTCTCTAGTTTATTGTGGTCATGTCCCTTATCTCTGGTCTGCAAAGATCACACTGACTCTTTTGTGGCCAGCCACATGTTACCAAAAAAAGAGGGGGGAGGGGAGACAAAACTTAAAACTACAACTGCTTTATTGTCTAGTTAAAAGTATTTCAGAGTTAAAATGTAAGGACGTCCCGTCACATTTAGACAATGTATATAGAATACTAATAAAAATAATCATCTCTTGTGAAAAAGTTTGCAGTTCTAGATTGTTCTGGTTCAGCTTGAAATTGAGATTCTTACTGTTGCAACACAAAAGGAAGCTTTGTAGAGGAAATATGACATCTCTGCCCAGATGCATAAGGAGGGAATTACAGTGGAGAGCTATTTTTAGAAGTATCTTCTTATGAATATATTTTATGTACTGAGAAGCATTTTTAGAAGTTAGTTTCACTGATAGAAGTTATACAAGTTGCTCAGGTCACTGGATATTCTACTAAGAAAATACTTTTTGATATCACCAACCAGCCTAGTTAGTCCTAAACTGACTGATCTAAGTAGTAGCATTTTTTTAAATGTGACCAAAGTGAGAAGATATTGCAATCCTGTCAATACTGTCAAATAGTCATGTAAGTTGTCCTAGTAAATGTGAAGACAGTGAAATTTCCAATTCATAGTAGTGTTCCAGTCTCCTTTAGTAAAGGAGTGCAGTGTTTTCAGTTCAAGGTTAGAAGTGAGTCAAGGAGTCTATCGTTTCTATCTGACACAGTTCTTAGAATTGATGCCCCTCCTTCTTTTACACAGTGAGCAGCATGTCCAGCTTCCTTGTATTTCTTACTTTTGGTTTCGGTCACATATGTTTGGGCTTGGCAGTATAATCTAATAGCTAATAAGAGCATGGTGAATGAACATGTCTGCCACTAACTAGCTTTGGGAATCCCTTAACCTCCCTGAAATCTTAGTTTCTTCAACTGTAATATGGGCATAATCATAGTACTTACCTCACAAGATTGTTGTGAAATAATGAATGTATGAAATAATGTATGAAAAGTACAAGTTTGGCCATAAAGGAAGAGCTCAGTGCATGATAATAGGTATGCTTATTTTTGCTATTTTTGGATATTTCAATTCTCATTCACGAGGTCTCCAGAAAACGATCATGGGAAGAAATAGAAGAACATATGAAAATTATGTATGGGTAGTAGAATCAGTGTTATAATAATAGAAG
>NW_012148775.1:761691-765377 GCF_000956105.1 Propithecus coquereli | reverse complement strand
CCATCACTCAAGTCACTGCCTGAGCTCCTAAGCTCCAGAGTTCCACAACTCCCACCCACCACCCCCGTCCCCCTCCAGGGAAGAATTGTCTTCCATGAAACCCGTCCCTGGTGCCAAAAAGGTTGGGGACCACTGCTGAGAACATCAAACTATTTGGCTCAAGCAATGCTGTAGAGATCCATATGATGGTAGAATAACACATAGGAAAGGCACTGACTCATCACCTATTCTCATGACCTAAACTAAGACCAGTCATTTAAACTTGTTACTCCACAGGATGGACAGTAATAATTGCTGATTAGTGCTTGCTGCATATGGCAGTGTGTTTTATTTAACAGATATCTCAGTGAACCTTGCTCCTATTACCTGTAGATACACACACACACACACACACACACACACACACACACACACACTTTATGGGGATGTACAGTGATGTTCGGAGAAATTAGGTGTTTGTCCAAGGTCAGTAGCAGAACCTGGACTTAAACTCAGATCTATGCCTTTGTTTATAAGATTAGAATTAAATAACTCTGTAAAGTATTGTTCTATTAATGCCTACAGGATAAGTGCTACCTAGGTCCGAGATGTCATTCATATATGACAACAAAAGCTGGTTAGATAACATACCAGTGATAGAAAGTTATGGACTATTCAATGAAATTATGGATTGTTCAATACAGTTTAGGATTTTAAAAAATTATTTTAAGAATACAAAATAACAGGTTTTTTCATTTGAAATAATAATTTCATGTTATTTCATGAATCTCGCAGTGACTTTGTGAGGCATTATTATATTTACTTCATATTAATAGATGAAGTTATTAGGGCTTATAGAAGTTAAGCAATGTCCTAAAGATCCCACAACTTGTACATAAGTGGCAGTATTGACTTAAACCTAGATTTGCTGATTCAAAGGTCAGAGCTCTTTTCCATTATACCACAAATCCAAATCATCATTCTGGGGACCAAATTCATAACTGTTTTTTGTTTTTTTTTTCCAATTGAGATAAAATTCACATAACATAAAACTCACCATTTTGAATTATTAATGTGTAATTCAGGTTTGTAGTATATTCACAATGTTGGAAACATCACCACTATCTAATTCTAGAACATTTCCATTACCCCAAAAAGAAGCCCTGCTTGTAGGCACACCCAATAACCCCCAACCCCTGACAACTACTAATTTACTTTCTCTATGGATTTGCCTACTCTGGACATTTCATATAAATGGAATAAGACAATATGTAGCTTTTTGTGTCTGACTTCTCTACATAACACAAAGTTTTCAAGATTCATCCACATTGTAGCATGTATCAATACTTAAGTCCTTTTTATGGCCAAATAATATTCCATTTTATGTATATACCACATTCTATTAATCAGTTGATGTACATTTGAGTTGTTTATACTTTTTGGCTATCATAAATACTTCTGTGAACATAAATATACAAGTTTTTGTATGAATATGTTTTCAGTTCTCTTGGGCATATACCTAAGAGTGAAATTGCTCATAATTATTCTTTGTAAAATAATTCAGATGAAAATGCCTTAAAATGATTTCTTTTGAGTCATTTATTCAGCACCCCTCCCCCCCATACATACAATATTATATATTTAGGTAATTTGTTTCCCAGAACTTTCTTTAGAAATAAGGTAGAGGCAGACTTTAGCTCAGATCCTGGACAAACAATCTTTAATTTCAGATGAATAATCTGAGTTTAACACTGTCTACTACACTGAAGGCACTATGGGGAATATACAATTAAGATTCCTACCACTAGTCATATTTGATTAATGGAATTAAGAAATGTCTATGTCCTTTCAAAGCAAGGTAGAATGACATCAGTGTCATCCAGAAGTTTTCAAGTATTTTCTATATGTGAAGAAGGAAGAGATTAAAACTTCTGAACTAGGAAGATGGAGTAATTTGGGGATGGAATTTGAACTGAGTCGTGAATGCTTTTCAGCAGGTGTGGTGAGACATAATGTATTTTTTAGCCTAGTTCTGACATTATGAACAAAGTATAGGATACTTAGGGATAGTGGCAAATCAAAAGACTGAATCTCATACCTAGAGGTTTGAACTTTGAACAAGTAGACAGCAGGGAGCCATTTAAGGCATTTGAATAAAAGAGATTGATGCAATCAGAGCCTTTGAAAAAGTACTTCATCAATAGTTTGCAGAATGACATGAAGGAAGCAGGAGATTCGGAATGAGAACTTGGACTGGTAGTGAGGTTCTGGAACTAGGACAGCCTTAATGGAAAAGGAGAAAAGCAGCTTGTGAGAGATTGAGGGCATTAACAGCTTGGGGGAGAGAGCTAAAAGGATAGGAGTGAATCAGATAAACTAGACAAAGTGTGGAGAGAAGAGAAGAGGCCCAGCACAGACGCTTGTGTTAAGGGGTGAGAGAAGGAAGACGAAACAACAGAGGTGGGTTGGAAAGGAATTGATAGAGGACAGTATCACACAAACCAAGAAAAAGAACCTCTTAAGGAGATGCTGCATAGAGGTTATGGAAGAATGCGACCTGAGCGGAATCCTATTTGAATTTGGAGATGAGGAGGTTGGAGCTAGTGAGCTTGTTAGTCCCAGTGCATCTTCCTGTCAGGGAAAGTTCTTTCTCTTTCCCTGTATAAATGAGAGCTTGACCCTACTGTAAGCCAAAAGGAAAAGTTGGTAGAGAGAGAGTAACTGAAGATTTAAGAAAAGTGACAGGGGTGAATTAATGAAATGAGAAGGCAGGATAAAGAATTGAGGCCAGTTGTTGATGTTGGGGATAGGTGGTTAACCTGAAAAAGGAAGACTAAAGGATGAAGACAGTTTGGTATGTAGAGAAATTTTAAGGTGGACTAGAGAAAAATTGAGAAAGCTTACGTTGAATGACGTCAACGTAGAATTTGTAGTATTATTGCTTATAGTAGTACTACAGATAGACTATTTAGAATTAGAAAATACCTTGAGTTATCTCAGCCACATGTAGAAAGATTAAACACCGTCTTTCTGTCCTATATAAATGTTTCTTTCTTTTAGCTATGTATTGAACCTGTCTTTCTTTACCTATGCTTTTAAATGCATTTACCTCCCCAAAGCACAGCTACATGATGTAATTATGTAGACTACTTGTTAGGTCTGTTACGTCCATATTTCTGCTAATTATTCAAGCTGTGTATTTTGAGTGCTAATAATAACGGGGACTCAAGTCTAGTATTTTGTTTCAAAAATTACTTTATAATCCTCAGCTTGAAATTTTTATGCAGATATTTTATTATTTCTAAGAGATGCCTACAAATAATATTTTGTGTTTTCTATAGAGTAGAAATCTATTAGTAATCTGTTCTATACTGTGGCAGGCATTGTAGGGACATTTTAATCTGTATAATTATTCATTTAGTTAAAAGTAATGATGAATATATGTCACTTTGAAATAATAAATTCCCTGTTTTAAGATGTTACAAAATCAGTTCCTTATCAGTCCTACTGTTGGGAGTTCCCAACAAGAAGACTTGTTGGTAAGTAAGGTAAGACCTCATTATCCCCTTAACTGTTTCTCCTCTTCCCAACCAAATGGTGGGAAGTCCCTGACCCAAGATAGCTCTTCTCATACACTTTTTTTTTTAATTTGTTTCAGTATATTATGGGGGTACAGATGTTTAGGTTACGTATGTTGCCCTTTCCCC
>NW_012148775.1:758121-761641 GCF_000956105.1 Propithecus coquereli | reverse complement strand
CCGTTCTCAGATAAAGTTGAGACTGTGTTTTAAGATTTTACATCAGACAAAAAAAATTTTTGCTTTTTTGTTTTGGTGGAACTGGATAATAGAAAATATATATTTGAGTACAGTAGTCCCCTCTTATCTATGGTTTTGCTTTCCATGGTTTCAATTACCTGTGGTCAACCAAGGTTTGAAAATGTTAAATAGAAAATTCCAGAAATAAACAATCCATAAGTTTTAAATTGTGTGCCATTCTGAGTAGTGTAATGATATCTAAGCTATCCTGCTCCGTCCCACCCAGGACGTGAATCATCCCTTTGGCCAGCATGTCCCTTTGTCCACACTATATACACCACCCAACCCTTAATGAGGTAGTAGCTGTCTCAGGGATCAGATCAACTGTCTCGGTGCTTGTGTTCAAGTCACCCTTCTTTTACTACTTAATGATAGCACCAAAGCACAAGAGTAGTGATGCTGGCATATTGTTATAATTGGTCTATTGTTAATCTCTTACTGTGCCTAATTTATAAATTAAACTTTTATTATGAGTATGTATGTATAGGAAAAAAACATAGTATATATAGGGTTCGGTACTATCCACTGGTTCAGGCATCCACTGGCGGTCTTGGAACATGTCCCCTGCAGTTAAGGGGTGACTACTGTAAAAAGAAGAATGTTTTTCTGTTCTCATTGAGTCTGTAGGGGTTCATATCCTATAACGGGTCATTTAATTTTGTTCATGTATTGAAACATTAAAACTAATTCTTACATAAGCAGATTTTCATGAGGATGTGTTAGCAAAGCAGATCTGAAATTTGGGGGCACCTGCAGTAAATTCACTAAACCAAACAATGAAACTACTTACACTTGAAAAATAGCCTTTGTGGATGTATTTCCAGTGTTTGAAATTTCTAGGTCTTAGTCTGCAGTAATAACCCCTTTGCCTAGTGGATAGCTCCTGGCTTAGTCTATGCTCTTCCTTGTTTCTGAGACCCCCTAACTTTACAGTCCCAAGGCCAGGCCCATCACATTGCCACTAAAATACACAGTATCTCTGTAAACCTATCCTGTTTAGATCCCTAGTGCCTCATTCCTGGATTAGACACTTGCCTCCTTCATTTTCGCCTCTTTTCTCCAACTCATCCCGATTAATTTTTAAATGCTACTTTCAGCATGTCACTCCTCTTTCGAGGGGGCTTCGTTAGCTTACTGTTTTCCACTACATTAAATCTAACCTCTTCTACCTGACTTTCAATACCCTTTCTATTTTGCCCCTGTGTTGTTTATCCAGCTTCATTTCCTATCCTCTCGGGCCCATCCTTTCTGTTCTACTGAAGTCAGTCAGTCTCTCAGACATACCAAACTCATTCAAGTCTGTGCCTTCGTTACTGTTATTTACTTCACCCAAAAAGCCCTCCTCTGGAGCTGCTCTCTGCCTACTCAGATTTTACCTTTCCTTCAAGATCCTGTGTAAAGTTGACTTCCTGTTTGTTGAAGTGTTTCCCGACTCTTGCAGCTCCTACTGTTTTGCTGCAAATTCCCAGTTGATTTTTAATTCAGCAAACCAATGAACAAAAATGTGTGCACTGTCTTAAATCATTCACCAGTATATCTTTACTAATGTAAACACTTTAAATACAAGGACCATATCTTATAGTTAAATCTTCCGCTGTTCCTAACATAAAGCTGAGGTACCTGACTTTTATTTGAAGGGAAAGAAAAGAAAGTAAATCTATTTTATCATGCTTGTCTAAAATCAAGTCAATAATCCTAGTAATATGGATGGGACCTAAATATTGTTTTGATTTGGGTCAAGTCTATCACCTCATTTACAGAAAAATGTGAGACAAATGAAGACAATTTTGTAATTGGTTATAGATTGATATGTTTGCTTTTCTTTATGAGAAATTATGTATATGTGTATATCTATACAGAGAAACACATATATTCATATATATGATTTCCTTTCTTAAGTGATATAGCTAGCTGCCATTGGAGAGGTATAGTTTGATATTAACACCTTTCCATCCTATCACTATAGATTAAATATGATCATTAAATTTTATATAACCAAGAAGGATTTTTACCCAATTCTTTTAAGTAACCTAAGTATAATTAGGTGCCTCCTGTGTGTAAGGTTAGGCTCTGTGAAGGCATACTGAAATGAATTACATATGACCCCTGCCCTGAAAAAACTATTAGGGAACTTTATTAGAGAAGACAGAATATATACTTAGATACTTAAACATAGGAATACCTGTTACTTCAATTGGGTATTTATTGCTTCAGTTCTCAATTAGTCTTCTATCTTTTTAAATAATAAATACCTTCATGTGTATTGATGCCAAGGAGCATATGGGACACCCAAATGAAAACTTTTAAAATGCAAAATGTTTTATGTATGTAAGAGTATGGATATTTGAAAATGTCTAGTTAATGTTTTGAGTTTGTATTGATGCTTAGTTATAGATGCAGCCAGCAACACCATATCCTTAGTTCATTTATTCTATAAATATTTACTGAGCATCTACTTGTGTCAGGCCTTGTGCTAGTACTAAAAGCACTATGTCAATTCCTCACCTGCTATCCCCAACCCCTGGGCCTCCCAGTACACAGCCTGTTAGGGACCGGGCCACAGAGCTCCTCCCCACCTCCCCGCAATCCGTGGAAAAATTGTCTTCCATGAAACTTGGTGGGGGAGTTACAGCAGGAGGTGAGTAGCTAGTGAAGCTTCATCTGTATTTACAGGCACTCCCCATCACTCAAGTCACTGCCTGAGCTCCTAAGCTCCAGAGTTCCACAACTCCCACCCACCACCCCCGTCCCCCTCCAGGGAAGAATTGTCTTCCATGAAACCCGTCCCTGGTGCCAAAAAGGTTGGGGACCACTGCTGAGAACATCAAACTATTTGGCTCAAGCAATGCTGTAGAGATCCATATGATGGTAGAATAACACATAGGAAAGGCACTGACTCATCACCTATTCTCATGACCTAAACTAAGACCAGTCATTTAAACTTGTTACTCCACAGGATGGACAGTAATAATTGCTGATTAGTGCTTGCTGCATATGGCAGTGTGTTTTATTTAACAGATATCTCAGTGAACCTTGCTCCTATTACCTGTAGATACACACACACACACACACACACACACACACACACACACACACTTTATGGGGATGTACAGTGATGTTCGGAGAAATTAGGTGTTTGTCCAAGGTCAGTAGCAGAACCTGGACTTAAACTCAGATCTATGCCTTTGTTTATAAGATTAGAATTAAATAACTCTGTAAAGTATTGTTCTATTAATGCCTACAGGATAAGTGCTACCTAGGTCCGAGATGTCATTCATATATGACAACAAAAGCTGGTTAGATAACATACCAGTGATAGAAAGTTATGGACTATTCAATGAAATTATGGATTGTTCAATACAGTTTAGGATTTTAAAAAATTATTTTAAGAATACAAAATAACAGGTTTTTTCATTTGAAATAATAATTTCATGTTATTTCATGAATCTCGCAGTGACTT
>NW_012148775.1:746832-748911 GCF_000956105.1 Propithecus coquereli | reverse complement strand
CTGTAGTCCCAGCTACTCGGGAGGCTGAGGCAGAAGGATTGCTTGAGCCCAGGAGTTTGAGGTTGCTGTGAGCTAGGCTGACACCATGGCACTCTAGCCTGGGCAACAGAGTGAGACTCTGTCCCAAAAAAAACAAAACAAGAAATACTATTTGAACTTGCTATGCAAAATGTAGAAGACTTATTAATTTCTAACGGGGGTTTAGAATGTCTCACAACAGAGTAACATCAGATATTTTATATTGCATGCTTTATTTATTGGTAGTATACAAGTTCATATTAATAACTCCTTGTTATGGTATTGTTTAATAGTACTATAATAAAGCATCTGGCATTTACTGTGTTGATTTCTGCAAGCTTCTGTAGATGGTAGTTTTCTAGCTTTTATTATTTTAAATTTTGAACTAAATGTACTACTTTAATACTTGTATAACAAGATCTTTCCAACATGTTAGAGGAAATATAATAGTAACTTTACCAACCTTTATAAAAAGGATCAAATTCAAAGTTTTTTCATGTCATGCTAATAAAACTTTTAGTGATCACACTTATATAGCAGTATCTGTTAAGAAATTAGAACATAGTCTGTAGCTGTCAGCAGATTGCTTCCTCATGGTAGCTTTGTCACTGGAAACACCAATATGATAATATCAAAGCTACCAGCTCTCTGAGATGAGGAAGCCACATGATTCCTTCCAACTTTGAAATCCTATGATGTCAAGGTAATTTCAAATGGAGGAGAAAGTATTTGGCCAAAGTAAAAGTAGTGAAAATGTTAAAGCAAGCAAGTGAGAGATCACAGGAGGGTTTTGTTAGCATGGATTAGTGGATTTCCTCGATAAAAATCATATTAAAACCTGTGAATGAAGAAGGAAATGTTTTGAAAAAGCCAAAACTGAAGTCAACCCTTCTCCCTTTTTTCCTGAGTTTGCTTAGTTTAACCATGTGTCCATACATTTTTAGCACACATAATCAACATTGCCCTGCTAGGGTGACTGAATATGATTATTTGTAAATTAGATTTAATTATTTAAATTCATTAAAACTTCTAAGTTTAATGTTTTTAATATATTGAATTATTGCCATTAAAATTTGGACAAATCAGCTAATGACAATATATGGACCTAGTTTGGACTCAGGTATAAAATAGAATAAAAAAATTTATGAGGCAATCTGGGAAATTTGAAAATTTGACCTTATATTTGATGACAGTAAAGAATTATTGTTAAATTTGCAGGAGGTACAGTTATTATATTTTTTAAATAGTTCTTTTAGGCATTCTGAATATTTATGGATAGAATGATTTATTTGGGATTTGTTTCAAAATAACATAGTGGCATGGGAAGTAGGTGGGCCTTGAATTGATCATTGTTAAAGCTGGCCATGAGGCAGTTCATTATACTCTTCTGTTACTTTTCTTTATGTTTAACATTTTCCATAATTTAAAAAATCCAAAAAATAAAGCTGTTCATCTATGAGGTTTATACAACTATTTAGATATCTTTGTTCCTTGTAAAATGCCACAAAGGCATTACCTACAATAAATTTCACACCATTTTCTTTTCATAATTATTTTTTTTTCATAATCCATATCCCTGATTCTCTCTTGTTAGAAAAGAGCTATTAAAATTGTTACATGGTATACAAGGACAGCAAGGGAGAGAACGAGTCACTTTATTGTGCCCAAAATGAATTATATTTAACTCCTTTGCTCTTCTTCCCTCTCCAACCTAATGGAGGGTTTTTTTTGGTTTGGGGAGGTATGGTGGGGTGGGCACAGCCAAGTTATCATTACATTATAGAGTTACCATTCAACTGTGTCTACATTTTATCACAAATATATGTATATGTATGCATAAATATATGGAAAGTACTTATAGTTACACTCCACATTTCATGCTTGTAATTTATTGTCTCCAGAGATCAATGTTTTAGTTACTGAAGCTCCAGCTAACTTGTCGCTAAAATAGTCATTTTGTGTTTTAAGAGAAATAAGTGCAGTTCCTCAATAGCATGAAAAGTATGTGGAAGTGTTCATTTTCGATGGTCAAAATATTAATATAATACATTGACCACCAGC
>NW_012148775.1:744424-746782 GCF_000956105.1 Propithecus coquereli | reverse complement strand
TTCATAAATTCTTTGCCTAGGCCAATGTCTAGAAGAGTATTTCCAACATCTTCCTCTAGAATTCTAATAGTTTCACTCCTTAGGTTTAAATTCTCATACGCTTTTTAACAGCTATACAGCTAATACATGCTTTTTGCTTCATAAGTAGAAAATACATGTGAGTAATTAAAAGAAAAAAAAAACCATATTCTATACCCAGATAGATTTTGATACAAAGCCTTCCAGACTTTTGTTTAGATAAAATATTTTTTGAAATAGTAATTAGGACAGTTATATTGCATATGTTGTTTAATATGCTGCTTTTCTTTTACTTTAACAGTATATCGTTATCATATCAACTAATATTTATCTTTCTATATCTAAATATACTTCCACCTCATTTTTAAGCCTGCATTGTTATATGGCTATATAAGGTAGATTTTTTCCCCTAGTTTTTATTATTACAAAGCATTCTAAATTGCTCCTTAGTCCATCTCCACTACAACTCTAGGTTTCTTTCTAGTCACATGGAGGTTTTACAGCAGAGAGACCGTAAGAACTTGATTTCTAGGAACATGGTTTAATCTTTTTCTGAAGTTGGGTGGGTTGACAGCATTATTATAGTATATGTCCTGAAAAAGGTACTCATTGCTTGAAAATATGGCCCCTTTTTTCCCACCAGAAACCAAGAAACACAAGCCAGTTTCTGACAAGTCTGTTGAGCAACAAGGGCTTGGAAGGATGCATACTTATCTCCCTAAACACATGGCTCTTCCCTTGGCCTTCATCAGCTCCAGAGGAGCTCCTGCTACACTTCTCTTAGGCTATTATCAGCCTTCCTTCCTCTTCTATTCCTGCCTGTTCAGGATTTTTTTGTTGTTGTCGTTCAAGTTTTGCATTCATACCTCTTGGTTATGAACCGTTTTAAGATCATCCTTAAGAAAGGAGAAACGTTGGATTTGTCCAAAGTAATCAATTACTACAGTCACTTAATGAATGAATATTTCTTGTCCATTATTCTATGGGCTATATCTCAGCCTCCTTAATTTAATCTATTATATTTTGTAGTATTTTTTAAGTTTCAGTCCTGATCTGACCTTAAAAACAGATATTTTCATTCTCATCTTACTAGAAGTTTTATTTCAAATTTATATCACTACAGTAAATATAACTTTAGTAGAAGTTTCTAGAAGTGGATATGGTTCAGTAAAGTTGGGTTTTTTTGGGTTTTTTTTAGCATTTTACTTAATAAGTAGGTGATTTAGTACACTAAGCTTATGAAATTTGCTAGTGATCCTTAACTGGCTAACACCTTGGACAAACAGATTAAAGTTCTAATTATCATTGACAAGGTGAAGGGGTACATGGATATTAACAAGAGGAAGTTGATCAAAGATGGGCTGAGTGATTCAATAAAGGACTACAAAGATGAAGTATAAATATAACAGGGGGCACCAGACTGAAAAAAACATGAGAGAAAGAAAAATAAATAGTGTTAAGTATGGGAGAGTAAAGTACTATTATTTTCAAAGCCATAATACTATTAATAGCATTATTAGTAGTAGTTTTAATTGCTGTTGGTTTATTTTACAGTTAAGAGGAAGTCTTAGTTTTTTATTTTTGCAAAAGTCTTTCCATTAGTTTCAAATATGAATTGAGAGAGAGGAGAGAGAGGAAAGTGCAAGTGATAAAAAACAGGACTGTGAGATCAAAAGTTCTAATTGCCGTGTGTCTTTCATGTTATTGAACATATTGCAAAGTGCTCGTGCCAATACCACATTTCTCAGATGGGATTTCCATCATTGTCAAAATATGAATAGGTATAGCTGATGCGAACACTGCTTCTCCCTCGTGAGACAGGTAAGATGGATAGGTGTTTTAGAATGTGGTGTTCTGTCTGTTTGTATATTAACAGAGATTTACACCTGCACTTTTATGTAGTAACTGAACAAATCAACGCTGTAATTGCCTTACCTGAGTCTAGTGGATTATATTTATTATGACACCTGCTTTTCGCCTTGCTTTAAGAGAATCAAGGCCTGAATCTTTATATTTTGATAAATCAGGAAAAAAATTCAGTACACAGGATAAAGGGCAATTAGTATGTTAGGGACTCTGGGAGAAAATAAAGTCAATCTAAACAATAAAAATAAACAGTATTGAAGTCAGACCATTGTCAATGTTCTAAATTTATAAAGTTCTCACAGGGTTGTTGGGGTTTTTTTGTTTTGTTTTGTTTTTTTGTCTTGTAGAGCTTGGAGCAAATAAATTCTAGGGAATTTTTATATGACTCTCTTTTATGACTCTTTTTATATGACTCAGGGTTTACAAAAAACATAACTCTCAAAAAATTCCCATCTTTAAATTACTGTCTCTAAG
>NW_012148775.1:715719-741424 GCF_000956105.1 Propithecus coquereli | reverse complement strand
GTGCATTTGGGAATAGGGTTTTCTGGTAAATTGAACATTAGAAAGAACTGAGCATTCACTTCAAGCCCTTATGTTGGTTTCTCAGCTTCTCTGTCTCTTTCCTGCTGTGCATCCTATAACTAACTGCCTTCAGTGTTAGCTTTCTAAAAAACAAATCTGGTTATCATTCACTGGCTTCAAAAACTCCAGTGTCACCGCGCTGTTCACGTGAAAGTCCAAATTGCCTTTGTGTAGCATCCACGGTCAGACTTCTAGCTTTATCCTTTGCCTCTCTCAATAAAGAACTATAAGCTCCAGCACACCAAACTCTTTGCTGGTCCCATGGAATGCTTTCCTTTCCTCATGATACTATGCTTTTGAATGCTCCATTCTTTCTGATTGGAGTGGTTTTTCTCCTCTTCCGCATCTCATATTGTAAGACCCAGCTGAAAGCTCATCTTTGAAACCTCTCCAGATCCCCAAGACAAGTCTACTTATTCTCTCCTCTGTTTTCATAAACACTTTTAACCATGTCACTACTTTTTGTCATGTATTCTTATTTTTATTTTTTAGAGACAACGTCTCACTGTTACTAGGCTGGAGTGCGGTGATGTGATCGTAGGTCACTGTAACTTTGAACTCCTGGGCTCAAATGATTCTCCTACCTCAACCTCCCAAATACTACGTGGGCATGCCACCATGCCCGGCTAATTTTTGTCATATTTTTAGAGATGGGGTCTCACTATGTTGCCCAGGCTGGTCTCAAACTCCTGGCCTCAAGCAATCCTCCCACCTCAGACTCCTGAGTCGCTGGGATTATTGGCATGAGCCACCAGCTTGTACTGTATTCTAACCATTTGGTAGTGTTTATCATCCCTTCTATTGATTGATTGTTTGATTCAATCATCCATTCATTTACAAGGTATTAATTGAAAAGTTATTATGTCCTAGACTCATTTGGTACTGGAGATCGTTATTAAAACAGTTACTATCTCTGTTAGTGGAGGACATGTGTTAAAGAATTACCAAAATATCTGAATAATTTCAGTTGTGACATCTGCAAAGGTGAGTCTTTATTCAATTCTCCATTCCTATCCCATTTGCACATAAGCTAATCATGCCTCACACATAGGAGCAACTCAATAAATGCTTAAAGAAGTGAATGATGGATATATAATTGTACATAAACTACATGGATTTTTAAATTAAACTTTTTATTTTGGAATAATTACAGATTTCACACACATTTGTAAGAAATAATAGAGATCCTATGTACCCTTTACCTAATTTCTCCTAACAATATCATAAAAAACTATAATACAGTAGTACAACCAGGATATTGATATTGATGCAATTCTCCATTCTTGTTCAGATTTCCTCAGTTTTGTACGCACGCGTGTGTGTGTGTGTGTGTGTGTGTGTGTGTTTAGGTCTATGCGGTTTTCACGTCTAGGTTTGTATATCTACCACCACAGTCAAGATTAAAAAACAGTTCCATCACAAGGCTATATTCCACACCTACTCCCCTCCCATCCCTCTTTCCCCATTCCCATCCATAGCCCTTGGCAACCACTAATCTGTTCTCTATGTCTATAATTTTGTCATTTCAAGAATGTTATTCAAATGAAATCATTCAGTATGTAACTTTCAGGGACTGCTTTTTTTTTTTTTTCACTCAGTATAATTCTCTGTAGATTCATCCAAACTGGTGTGTGTATTAGTAGTTACACCTTTTTATTGCTGAGTAGTATTTCATGGTATGAATGTACTATAGCTCAAATAATCCTTTGTCCATTGAAGAACATTTGGGTTGTTTCTAACTTTTGGATATTACAAATAAAGCTGCTATGAACATTCATGTACAGGTTTTTATGTGAACATAACTTTTCATTTCTCTGGGATAAATGCCCAGGAATGCAACTGCTGGGTCATATGGTAATTGTATGTTTGGTTTTATAAGGAACTGCTACACTGTTTTCCAGAGTGGCTGTACCATTTTGCATGTAGGAGAGCAACTGGACACTGGAAAGATTCAGTTTCTCCATACCCTCTCCAGCATTTGGTGTTGTCACTATTTTTTATTTTAGCCGTTCTGAGAGGTGTGTAGTAATATCTCATTGTGGTTTTAATTTACATTTCCTTAATGGCTAATGAAGTGGAACATCTTTTTTTTTTTTTTTCCAGACAGAGTCTCACTCTTTTGCCCGGGCTAGAGTGAGTGCCGTGGCGTCAGCCTAGCTCACAGCAACCTCAAACTCCTGGGGCTCAAGCGATTCTCCTGCCTCAGCCTCCCGAGTAGCTGGGACTACAGGCACGCGCCACTGTGCCCGGCTAATTTTTTCTATATATTTTTAGTTGTCCGATTAATTTCTTTCCATTTTTAGTAGAGACAGGGTCTTGCTCTTGCTCAGGCTGGTTTCGAACTCCTGAGCTCAAACAATCCACCCGCCTGGGCCTCCCAGAGTGCTAGGATTACAGGCGTGAGCCACCGCACCCGGCCAAAGGTGAACATCTTTTCATGTGCTTATTTGCCATTCGTGTATCCTCTTAAGTGAAATTTCTCTATATGTCTTTTGCCCATTTTCTAATTGGGTTTTTTGCTTTTATTTACTGTCGAATTTTGAGAATTCCTGATATATTTTAGATGCTAGTCCTTTGATATGTGGTTTGCAAATATTTTCTTTCAGTCTGTAGCTTGTCTTTTAATCCTTTTAGTGGATCTTTTGCAGAGCAAAGGTTTTAGATTTTGATCAGGTACAATTTATCAATCTTTCCTTTTATGAGTCATGCTTTTGGTGTCAAATCTAAGAACTTTTTTCTGTCATTAGATCCCAAAGATTCTCTCCTATGCTTTTTTCCTAAACATTTTATATAGTTTTGTGTGTACATTTACATCTGTAATCCATTTTGAGTGAATTTTGTATAAGGTACGAGGTTTAGGTCAAAATTTATTTTTGTGCTTGTATATGTCCAATTTCTCCGGCACCATTTGCCAAAAAGGAATTCTTCCTCCACTGAATTGCTTTTGTATCTTTGTAAAAAAAAAAAAAAAAAAAGAAAGAAAAAATAATCAGTTACTTAAATTTTTGGTAAAGATTCCAATGGGGACTTCTTTTTCAGGAGGCTTTTCATTACAAACTCAATTTCTCTCATGGTTAAAGGACTACTCAAGTTATCTATTTAATATAGCTGGATTTTTGATAGTTTGTGTTTCTGGAGAAACTGATTGATTTCTTCTAAGTTGTCAAATTTGTGAGCATAAAGTTCATAGTATTCCTTTATTATCCTTTTAATAACTACAAGATCTGTTATTAATATCACCTGTCTCACTTCTGATGTTAGTGATTTACCTCTTCTCTCTCTTCATTTTATTGTGGTAAGAACACTTAACGTGAGATCTACCCATTAAATACATTTTTAAGTGTACAATATAATATTGTTATCTATAGGTGCAGTGTTATGCATCAAATCTCTAGAACTTATTCATCTTACCTAATTGAAATGTTATACCAGTTGATTAGCAACTCCCCATTTCCTTCTCTTCTTTGCCCTGCCCCGGCAGACTTTGCTTCTGTGAGTTTGACTATTTTATTGAGTTTATGAGTTTGATCATTTTAGATAAGTGGAATCATAATATTTGTCCTTCTATAACTGGCTAATTTCATGTAGTATAATGTTCTGAAAGTTCAACTATAATGTCACATATTGCAAGATTCCCTTTTTTTTAAAGTTGGATAATATCCCATTGTATGCTACGTATATACCAGTTTTTTATTCATTCATCTGTTGATAGACATTTAGGTTGTTTTCACATCTCAGCTATTGTGAATAGTGCAGCAGTGATCATGGTATCTCTTTGAGATCCTATTTCAGTTCCTTTGGATAAATATCCGGGAGTAGATGGCTGAATCATATGGTAGTAATATTTTTAATTTTTCTAGGAAAAAAATTAGTCTTTATTTTTGTTAAACTTATTGAAGGTTTATCAATTTTACTGATTTTTTTTTCCTAAAGAACTGGTTATTAGTTTCCTTAATTTTTATATTTTTCTCCATTTTCAATTTCATAGATTTCTGCTCTTATGTTACTATTTTCTTCTTTCTGCTTACTTTGAGTTATTTTGCTAGTCTTGTTCTAGATTCTTAAGGTAGAAATTTAGATTATTAATGTAAGCATTTAGTACTATACATTATTCCCTTCTTGGTATTGCTTTAGTTGCATCCCACAAATTTTGATATGCCATATTTTCATTTTCGTTCAAATCTATGTATCTTTTAAAATTTCCTTTGAGACTTCCTTTTTAACACATGCGTTGTTTAGAAATGTTTAATTTCCAAATGTTTGAAGATTTCCCTGGTGTCTTTCTGTTATCGATTTCTGGTTTGATTTCATTATGATCGGAAAACATACTCTATATGGTTTTTAGTTGTTTTAGATTTGTCGAAGTTTGTTTTCTGTCCCAGGATATGGTTTACCTTAGTGAATAGCACTTGAGAAGACCGTGTATTCTGCTGTTGGGAGGAGTGTTCTGTAAATGTCAATTAGATCTTCTTAGTTGATAGTGTTGTTCAATTCTTTTTTCTTTGTTAATTTTCTGTCTGGTAATTCTGTCAGTTGTTGAGGGTGGGAACCCCCCAAAGCCCCCAGATATAACTGTAGACATGTCTATTTTTCCTTTTAGCTTTATCAGTTTTTGTGTGTGTATTTTGAAGCTGTTGTGTGGTGCATGTACATTTAGGATTATTACATCATCTTGGTGAATTGATCCATTTATCACTATGTAGTGTCCTCTCTTTGTCCCTAGTAATTTTCTTTTCTCTGAAGTTTCTACTTTATCTGATACTAATATAGCTACTCACACTTTTTTAAATTCAGATTTGCATGATCTTTTTCCCTGCCTTTACTTTCATCCTTCTTATGATGTTGTATGTGAATTGAATCTCTCATAGTCAGCATATTGTTGTGTCATGTATTTTTATCCACCCTGCTAATCTCTTTTGTGATAGCTGCTTTAGAATCTTTGTCAGATAGTTCCAATATTTAATTCATCTTGGTATTGGCCATTGATCCCATTTAAATCTCACTCTTGGCCGGGCATGGTGGCTCATGCCTGTAATCCTAGCATTCTGGGAGGCTGAGGTGGGAGGATCACTCAAGGTCAGGAGTTCGAGACTAGCCTGAGCAAGAGCAAGACCCTGTCTCTACTAAAAATAGAAAGAAATTAGCTGGACAACTAAAAATATATAGAAAAAATCAGCCAGGCATGGTGGTGCATGCCTGTAGTCCCAGTTACTTGGGAGGCTGAGGCAGGAGGATTGCTTGAGCCTAAGAGTTTGCGGTTGCTGTGAGCTAGGCTGATACCACAGCACTCGAGCATGGGCAACAGAGCGAGACTCTGTCTCAAAAAAAAAAAAAAAGAGAGAGAAATTAGAAAAAAAAATTAAAATTAAATCTTACTCTTTATCAGCCAGTTGCCCTGTTTAGGTTTAGTGAATGGGTTCTGTCCTAATTTTGTGGGTGGTAGATTCAATGACAATTTAGTTTTTGAATCTTCTTTTCAGTGCTGTTTTGGTCTGCTTCATCTTCTGGCTTTACTTGAGCTCCTCACTGGATCCCTGCTGGTGCCACCAATGGGGATGGATGGCATTTCCCTGGCCTTCCATGGGCTTCTGGTTATCATTAGATAGGGGATGTCAGGGGCTGGTTCCTAGGATGGAGAGCATCTCTCCTAATATTTCCACTCTATCTCTGATGGTGCTACTGGGCGAGGGAAGCACCTGCCTGGGCCACCTTTTGCTGCTGGTGGAGGGCCAAGAGCCACAGGGTCTGGGTGGCTGTCTGCTACTGGGTAGAAGGCTGGAGACCCTGGGCCTGGATCACTCTCTGCTGTTGGGTGAAGGGTGGGAGATGCCTGGCCTGAATTGCCTTTTGCCGCTGAGTAGATGGCCAGGAATCACCAGTTTTAGGTGGTTCTCTGCCACTGAGGAGAAGGCTGACAGACATCAGGCCTCTTGGCTTAACTAGGGTAGGTGGAAAAGCATGCCAGCTGCCACCTGATGTGGGGCAAGAATGGGTTGGATTGCCCAGGTTCTGCCGTTGCCACTTGTGTGGCAGATTGGTCCTGCTGCTGCTACTGGAATGTGGGACTCCCTGCTAAGTCCCTGCTGTGATTCTCCTCTGCCAGTCCTCGGACTGAAGAGAGTAGGCTTTTTTTTTCCCCTCTCTGTTTTGGTATGCCTCTGGGTGGTTCAGGGATGCAGACCTTTCCTGTGCCCTACCTGGGATATAAGGAAAATAAAACAAAACCCCAGGGAACCCATCAAGGTGTCATCCTCAAGGTCTAAGGTCCCTAGACAGTCTGCCTTTTACTTCCTACCTTTCAGAGTCCTTTTATGATTGTCTGTTCAGTTATTTCCAGGTTATTTAGTTATAGTTAGAGGGGAGGAACAGGGAGAAATAAACCATCTTGTCCCGGAACCAGAAACCTACGTGGATTTTTAAAGAACAGAAATACTGTACAATTAATACTAAAGCCATACTGCACATAACTGAATTTCTGATGGTATGTTTGTTACTTCAGGATTTTGTAGGATTCTGGAATGTCTTTTAACCAAAAGAACTTTATTAAAATGAACATATGCAAAGGAAAATTTTAAAGTATAGAGTTCTTGTTTTTTTACAAGCGGTGTAGAAAATGGTGAGTTTACCAAACACATTTTTTTATCCTAAGATTTTACCATTATTTCCCCTGTTTTCATTATAACAAACCTGGGGTTCTTCAAGCCTTGCAACAGTTATTTCTCTTCAAGCTGGGCTCAAGCAGGCCAGCCAGGATTGCAGGTCTCAAGAAGTCTGAGGTAGCTCCTGGGTCCTTCCTGGCATAAACTCCCTGAATATTGTTTTCCATGTGTGGTACATAGTAGGAATTTGTGATGATTAAGTGGCATAATCTATAAGTCTCTAATACCAGTTTATTTGGTATTTGTCTCCGTTTTATAAAAGTAGAGTTCAATTTTTTAAAATCTTGTTTTAGGTTTTCTGGTTCTATGGATTAAGACATAGGAAAATTTACTGTAATTTTGCTTGATTTCAAATGGTTAATTTAAATAAAGGAACTGTTTTAAGTTGACTACATGATCTAATTCTACCACCTACCCACACCATTGTGTAAGAGACGACGTGTGCAGTTCTGTTTATGGAAAATTGTATCATCCAGCAGTCAGGAATGGCTAATTGACTTAATGCTAGGACAGCAGCATATCTTCTTTCTGCGTATGCTAAGGAAGGAATGTAGGAAAAAAAAAAAGATTGTTTAAACTTCATTTATTTATTCTAATCTAACTATAGCCTCCTGCTAAAAAAGAAATACAAGATATGTAGGTGCTACTGAGATGTCAGTTGGCCTGCACATAGAAGAAAACGGATTTCTGTAGTGGTACTTTTAAAAATGTCTCATTCTTTTTTTAAAAAAGTGAGAAAAGAGAATTCTACAGGACAGGTTTATTAATGAAAAACAAAAGTGGAACAAGAGAAGAGTATCTGAGAAAAGATGGCTGTCTACTGAAGTACAAGAAAATAAAGTCATATAATGGAAACTGCAGACTAGGTAGTGGGTGGGGGTGGGAGTGGATAACGAAGAAAATACGTAAAGAAAGACTATCTGTAGTTCTTAAGAAATAAACAATTAGTACAAACACTAGACATTCTTCCTAATTTTCTATCCTATTCATTGGTATTGTAGGTGCTAAAAATAAATTCATTTATTTGTAATATTATAATCTTACTTTTCCTTCCTAGGTTACAAAATGTTTTTATTTACTAACAAAACATTATATTTATAGTAGTTTATAAAGCACCTTTACATGCATTTTTTAATTTATCCTCAAGACTACTATAAGGTCAGATATTATTATTACCCTCATTTTAGAGTGAGTGATGGGCCCAAAGTCAAAGGGCTAGCAAATGGTGCAGCCAGGGGCAAAAACCTAGCTCTTTGCTGCTGCTGCTTTTTTTTTTTTTTTTTTTAATAGACAGAGTCTTGTTCTGTTGCTGGGGCTAGACTATAGTGGTATCATCATAGCTCACTGCAACCTCAAATTCCTGGGCTTAAGCGATCCTCCTGCCTCAGCCTCCCAGAGTGCATGATATTATGATAGCATTTTCTGGAACTGCATGCTATCTACCTCTTACATTTATCACCTCTCTACATCAATTCAGTAATGAAAGGTTAAACATTATAGACTTTGTTCTAAGGGAAATGGAACTGAATTCCAAGTGACATTTATGTTCTGTAATAATTAGTCACTCTTAAAAAATATTAATCATATGTCATATGTATTATTCAAGAAATTCTCCCTCTCATATAAAATGAGGCTACAGACCTGTGTGTACTATGTCTAGAATTTTGTATTAGTTGTTCTTTTGATTGTTTTTGGTAGGTGGCGGTTAGGCATAGATGAAATAAATTCCATATTCTTGTTCTTCATACCAAAGGAAACAGATGTCTCTCGTTTTCACAAGGTTTATGGCTGTTTCAGACTTAAGAACTTCATAAAGATAAATGGGTACTGTCAAACCAAGGAATCTTTGTTCACTGAGATTACCTTCTGTGTCTTTCTACCGCTTTCTAGCTCTTTATTCCTCCCTTTTTAACTTTCCTCTTTCTTCTTTCCTTCTTTCTTTCTCTTTTTTTTTTTTTTTTTTCATTTTTCTTTTCCTTTATACCTCTTTTTCTTTTTGGACTTTTTTTCCCCCTTGATTTCTTTTCTTTTCTTTCTTATCAATCAAAGCATTTAAAGTTTAATTAGCACTGTCTTTTGTAATCCAAAGGAGCTGTCAGGCAGTATACTTCCTCTTTGTGATAGTTCCTCTTTACCCAACTATCAAGTGCACCCATATATATACATACACTTATTCCATATCTGAACCATCTGGAGAGTGCCTGGGGCCTGAGTTATGATAATGTAGTTTGGGTCAAGAATCTGAACCCTGTCTAAAAATACACAAAGCTTCTTTGGGATATTTTAAAACTCATTTAGAAATGAGTTTTTTTTCCTTCCACCAACAGATACACTTATATTGGCACATATAAAAATATGTATAGCTATTCTTTGCAGCCAAAAGAGGTAGATAAAAACTTAACAGACCTCACTCTTTTAATATAACTTAAGCAAACCACTTTAAAACAATTTTATGTATAGACTTGAATGTAATCTTTACATTTATTTTCTCATCTGTCATTTGACTTTTTATAGTGAGGGATTTGTTTTGTTTCTTATTCTGACATCTCTAGATATAAATAAGTTTTGAAAAAAGACAGGAAATGAGAGTTCAGATTTTATTTTAGGACTTTTGTCATTATCTTCTAGAAAGCACGTGCCATTGAACCCTAGATGTATTTTTCTTCCAAAATATTAAAGATATCCAAATATTTTTGTGTTGTTGACAGAGTTCTGACTTAAAGGCAAAGATTGATACTGTATTGTCATTCTCCTATCATTATTTATGACAGTTAAAAGGCAAATGAGCTATTGTTCTGACTTATGTTTCTGATCATTCCAGAGTTCCATTTTTAAGTCATGGCAGAAATGGCTATATGCAAATCGTGATTAAGTTTTTACCAGTATCATATCAGAGAAGTTGCCATGGATCCATATATGAAATATGGGAATTAAGGGAATATTTATATTCCCATGTCCCTTGTTTTTGTTTTGTTTTGATAGCTGTCTTCTGTAGGCCACAGTTATGTCCCTTGGTTTTTATTTAGCTTTGCAGTAGTTAATTGAATGCTACTTCCCATTTTTTAAAAAAAGGGCAGAGATACTTTTACCACTGTTAATTCAACATAGTACAAGAAGTTCTAGCTAGAGCAATTAGACAAGAGAAAGAAATAAAGAGCATTCTAATTGGAAAGGAAGAAGTCAAATTATCCTTGTTTGCAAATGATATCTTATATCTAGAGAAACCTAAAGACTCCACAAAAAAAAATTATTAGAACTGATAAACAGATTCAGTAAAGTGGCAGGATGCAAAGTCAACATATAAAAATCAATAGCATTTCTATATGCCAACAGTAAACCGTCTGGGGAAAAAAAAAATCACAACATCCAAGCTCATGGCAGTCCTGGGAGTAGCTGTATGACCCTTCAGAGCTACCTAAACACTTGAATGCAACACATTCCCCCCTCTGAGATCTTTCTTTTAGTGCTGGGTGCTTAATAAATATTATTATGAAAAACAACAACATCAAAAAGAAATGAAGAAAGTAATCTCATTCACAATAGCTACAAATAAAATAAAATACCTAGGAATAAACTTAACCAAAGAAGTGGAAGATCTCTCTAATGAAAACTACAATGAGATATCATCTCACCCAATTAAAATGGCTTTTATCAAAAAGGCAATAATGAATGCTGGCAAGGATGTGGAGAAAGGGGAACCCTAGTTACAATGTTGGGGGGAATGTAAATTAGTGCAACCACTATGAAGAAAACAGTATGAGGGTTCCTCAAAAAACTCAAAATAGAACTAGTATATGACCCACCATTCCCATTGCTAGTTATATATCCAAGACAGGAAATCAGTATGTCGAAAAGATATCTGCACTCCCATGTTTATTGCAGCACTATTCACAATAGCCAAGATTTGGAATCAAGCCAAGTGTCCATCAACAGATGAAAGCATAAAGAAATTGTGGTATATATATACACAATGGAATATTATACAGCCACAAAAAGAATGAAATCCTGCCATTTGCAGCAACATGGATGGAACGGGAGAACATTATGTTAAGTGAAGTTAGCCAAGCATAGAAAGACAAATCTCATATATTCTCACTCATTTGTTGGAGGTAAATATTAAAAACGGTTGATCTCATGGAGACAGAGTAGAACGATGGTTACCAAAGGCTTGGAAGGGTAGCAGGGAGCGGGGGATAAAGTGGGGGTGACTAATGTGTACAAAAATATAGTTAGATAGAATGAACAATATTTGATAACACAAGGTGACTATAATCAACAGTAAGTTAGGGTATACTTTAAAATAACTAAAAAAGTAGAATTGGAATGTTCCTAATACAAAGAAAGGATAAATGCCTGGGGTGATGGAAACCCCAGTTACCCGGTTTGATTAATTCACGTTGTTGGCCTATATGAAAACATCACAACTGTAAAGATACACAAATATTACGTATCCATAATAATTAAAAATAAAAAAAAAAAGGCAGAGAGAATGACCTTCCTAGCGTAAGCCAAAGTCATAGAATATAACAAGCTTCATACCTTGATATAAAACTCTTGCTCTCCCAACCCCCTGTAAGTATGGAACGTATTGAAAGTGACTCATGGAATAAGATACAGTCATTTTTCTCATTATGGTTTTGGCAAGTGTTAAACGCCGATTTTAATAAATTATTCCTTTTCTCCATTTTATCTTTCCTAATTAGACTCTGAAATAGATATAATATTTTTGACAAATTTTGCTGGATATTAAAAGTTTGAGAATCTGTTTGCGTTGCCTTGGAATTCAGGTCTTTCAGGACATAGAATCCCATTGTGTCCTCATGTTAGTTCTGGAGAAAATAATCCAAATTCCAGTAACCAAATCAGCCTTCTTAGTAGAAGGGGCTATTATACCTTTTCTTTCAGGAAACATCACATAGTGTTTAAAGCAAGTTTCAAGGTCCAAACATCTCTATTGTCCAATCTGTCAATTGTGTTTATTAGTCATGAACTCTTTCTCTAGGCCTTTGCTTCCTCAAATACTTCTTGGTTTCTCTAGGACTTCTTTCCTCAAGAGACTGGATTAAATACCCTTTGTGTGCTATACTGTTCTGTTATTGCCTGTTTCTCATTGGATGAAATCTCTTTGAGGATAGAGACCTTATCTTTGCTACCTGGCTTGAAGCCTGGCACATAATAGATATTAAATAAGTATTTTTAGAATGAATGAATAAAATTATAGGAAAAAATTTACTTAGTATTATCCTCCGGAATAGCTGTGACTATAGGCACTTGCTAATACATCTGGCTGATTTTTTTTAGAGATAGTGTCTTGCTACATTGCCCAGGCTGGGATTACAGGGATGTCAAAATACCACTTGTCATCTTAACACTGAACTTCTTTATACAAGTGGAAAGTTTCAGTTATTCAGTTAGATTTTAAATTTTGGAGTGGCAATATGGATTCTTTAGCAAGAGACCCCTAGATACCCTTGAAGAAAAAATTGTAGCACATCTGCCCAGAGGAAGTAATTAACATAACATGTTACCAATTAATGTGAATTTCTGAAATAGCTGGGGTGGTTGTTTTTTTAATAGTAAGATACAGAGTTTGCTATATTTTATTTTTATAGCTTTGAGCTTGAGTGAGAAGTAAGGTTGTGTTCTCCATTCCCATGTAAGTGAAGGTAGAAGATTAAATTAATTAAACGTACACTTCTTCTTTAGACTGCAAACTCCCTGAAAGTAGGATTTGTATGTATCATATTTCTGTTTGCCAGCTAGCACAAACTCTGGTCATTTTAGGAACTCAGTAAGTGTTTGTTGAATAAATTCATGAAAGAGGAAACATTATAGTGGAGATCTTAGTTCTGCATGTCAACTCTATTTGGTAGAATGCATATATGACCAATTTAAAAAGTGGAAGTTACTGTCTAAACATAATATGCTTTCTGAAAATAAGCAAAAAGATCCCAGTGGGATTAGGAAAATTATAACTTTGGGGTCAGTTTTCTGTAATAGTTTCATTCTTTCAATCAAAGTAGGTCTAAAATTAATCCATTACAGAGCAAATGGACCTTTCAAATTTTATCTAGCAATAGAAATTGAGAAGGACAGTGTTTGTGGTCTTTAAGTAGATCTTCACTCAGGAAGACATAAAATGGAAACTCTAAATGTCAATAATCCTGAGGCTTATTTGTGAACATTATATTTTAGGATTTTTGTGAAGTTCTCCTTCTGCCAGAAAGGAAACTTGAGTTTGAGAACCAGTCTCCAAGGACTTGATACTGAATGCACTTCAACTCTAACATGGATTGATTTCAGTATTTTTGGCAAAAGATCAAAATAGCTTACACATAGCATTTATATGAATGTTTGAATGTTTTCCTTCACCATTATTATTCTCAACATATTTGTTTTTCTTTCAAAGTGATCTACACTTACATTGTATAGTGGTTCAAACTTCTCTGGACTTTAGCTTTCATGCTATGATTAGAAAGTTAAGAAATTGAACTTTCACTACTTCTGGTTCTTAACCTTTCCAGAACCTCAGCTGCTTCGTCTGTGAAATTAGGGTAACAGGGCCTACCTCTGAGGATTCTTGTGGGAATTAATTGTTATAATAGACACAAAACCTCTAGCACAAAGTAAGCATATTACAGATGATAGTGATAGGGTGGAGTGAGTAGTGGCTTTTATTATTAAAACCAGATGTAGGGATTGAGTTAGTTATTTTTCTTCTTGCTTGTTTTTGATCCTTGTGATCCCAAATTAGCCTAAATGTGTCTTTTAAATAAGAAATAACATTTAAAAATATTTTGCAATAATCACATGGTAATCTATTTAGACTGATATGTGCAGATATATGTCAGCAAGTTATAGATTGGTGTTAAAATGTGACTCAATTTGTGTAATAAAAAGGATGTGATCATTATATATATTTATAGAAAAATTTCTGAAGAATACATGTTAGTTTCTTAGGAATAATTGCCTTGGAGGAGTGGTAACAGGAAGGCTAAGTGGCAAGGGAAACTTTTTATCTACAACTCTTTGTACTGCTGGAATGTTGTTGAACATGTATTATTTTTTATAATAAAAAACAAAAAGACCATTGACCGCTTTAACAGAATTTGGCATCATGAAGATTGTAAGTAGAACTAATAAACTGCCTAATGTGCTGGTGAAATCAAAGAATAAGTTATTTTTATCATTATAAATAAATAAAATTATATCCATGATTATAAAAATGAAGTAATATAGAGAGGTTGCTATTAAAATTATAATTAATCCAAACTATATGACACAGTGTTATATACTTTGAAAATATAACTTTGATAGTTTTTAAGTCAGAGTAATTTCTATAAAAAATGCAAACAACAAAGAAAAGTTGAAAGTGAAATTCCTCTATAATTATACCACCATTGAAGTTTATTTATTGCTAGTGATTTGGTGAATATTTTTCTGTAAGCTTTCCTATGGGACTACATAAACCTATGTGCAATGATATGCATTTCATTTCTTAAATAAAAATGAAATTATATGCACTGTTCTGTAACATGCTTTTTTCACTTAATATATTTATATAAAATCAGTACATATATATTTATTCTTTTTAATCACTAAACTGTTGTACCATATTGTATCTAACCATGTTATTGATGAGAGTTAAAGTTGTTTGCTTTACCTTGCTATATTGAACATTCTTATACACATATCTTGCTCCACTTGTGTGTTTCAGCAGAACAAATGACTAGAAGTAAGAATTGCTAGCTGAAAAGATATCTTCATTAAAAAAAATTTGATAGTGCCAGATTGCCTACCCATGAAGTTCTATTATTATATTGACTTGCACACCCTCCCACAGGGTTTGGTAGTACCTATCTTCCCATACCCCCTCTAACACTTTGCTGCTCTGATATGAAAAAATTGATATTGTTTACTTTATTTACTACTGTGGTTGAAAATCTCTTCACATGTTCATTAGCCATTTGTAGTTCTTTTTATTTTATTTTTTCCTACAGAGTAGGCCTAGGCCTGTCACCTAGGCTGGAGTACAGTGGCATGACCATAGCTTACTGCAGCCTTGGCTCAAGCAATCCACCTGCCTCAGCCTCCCGAGTAGCTGGGCCTATAGGCACACACCATCACACCCAGTTGTTATTTTTATTTTTATTATTTTTTATTTTTATTTTTCTAGAGATGAGGGTCTCACTATGTTGACCAGGGTGGTCTCGAACTCCTGGCCTCAAGTGATCCTCCTGCCTCAGCCTCCCAAAGTATTGGGCTTACAGGTGTGAGCCACTGCATGTGGCTGCCACTTATAGTTATATAAATTGGATATTCACCTCCTTTTGCCCATTTTGATGCCTTTTTCACTTTTTGATTCATAGATACTCTTCATATATTTAGAATGGTGATTATTTTTGTAGTATATAAGGCAAATATTTTCCTCATTTATGTCTTTTAATAGTGTTTTATGCCAAAGAAGCATTAACTTTTATGTAATTTTTTTATCAAAATTATACATTTCTATAGTTTAAAAAGTCAAAATTTTCTTCAAGGCTTATAATGAAAACCAGCTGTCTCCTGCCTCATATCTGTACTCCCACTCCCAATTCTTGCTTCCCACAGGCAACCACTTTAAAGTTTTATAGATGTTTTTCTCTGATTTTTTTCCTCCATATTTCTAAACAGCATATTTATACTGCTATCTGAATATTTCAGTTTTAGATGAAAGATGAGAATTTAGCTGTCTTACATCCACACACATTTTCTTCCTATCTTCCAGATATAGTTAAATCATAATTTTTGATTGTCTCAACAGACAGTGCTTACATTATTATGACTATGTATATTATTCACAGCTGTGATTTTTAGTGGACTTTAATTGAATTTACTTTCTCTATATAACATTTTATTTTCCCTAAAGTAAATAATTGTTTCTTTTATAAATATATATTAATTTATTCCCATATTCTATTCTAGAATTAGAAATATCCTCTTAATGTGTTCAGATATATTAGATAATCTGTCAATTTCATCTTTTTCTTGAAGACCTCTCTATTGGAGCCCTACGTTCTCTTGCTCCCAACCACAATGAAAAACCACTTCATATACATAATGCCACATGTAATTATATATATATAGATAGCATTTCTGAAATAAAAATTGGATTTGATTATGTGTATTATTTTGCAACATGCTTTTTCCAGTTAATGTATTTATATATAAGATCAGTACTTACATAATTATCTTATTTTTTTTGACCACTGAACTATTATTCTCCGAGCCTCTTCTGCCCAGTCATCATCCTGATTTTTTCCTTTCAGCATCATCTTGGAAGTTTGCATTTTGGGGTAGCAAATTTTTTTTTTTATTTTTTTTGAGACAGAGTCTCCCTGTGTTGCCTGGCATAGAGTGCAATGGCATTATCATAGCTCACTGCAACCTCAAACTGCTGGGTTCAAGGGGTCCTCCTGCCTCAGCCTCCCAAGCAGCTGGGACTATGGGCACACACGCTACTGTGCTCAGCTAGTTTTTCTATTTTTTGTAGAGACGGGGTCTTGTTCTTGCTCAGGCTGATCTTGAACTCCTGGCTTCAAGCAATCCTCCTGCCATAGCCTCCCAGAGTGCCAGGATTATAAGTGTGAGCCACCACGCCCAGCCTGTGTAGCAAAATTTAAAAGTATTTCTTTGAGTTTCTGTATTTTTTGTCATTCTTAAAATCTGAGATTATAAAAATATTCACCCATATTTCTAGTGGCTTCATAGTTTTGTTTTTTTCTATGTGAAAATCTAAATTATTTTGGTGTAGAGAATGATAGAGATTTCCGTTTTTTTTTTTTTTTACTTTGAATGACAAGTTACCTGTCCTTATGTCATTTTATTGAATAAGTAATTTATCTTTTTATACTGATTTGGGATGCAACCTATCCCATATATTAAATATCCTAATACATTTGGTTCTGTTTTTGAGACCCCTTCCCATTCTATTTCATTGATCTATCCATCTATTCCAGTGCCAGGTCCCAATACTTGATTTGCTGTAGCTTTACAGTTTAATACCTGATGGGACAAATCCTTCTTTGTGACTCTTTTTTTCCCCCTCTGAATTTCCCTGGCTATTTCTTGGATGTTTATTCTTCTAGATCAGGAGTTGGCAAACTATAATCTGCAGACCAAATCTGTCCTACTGCTTGTTTTTGTGTAATCTAGAAGCTAAAAATGGTTTTTAAATTTTTTCAATGTTTGGTGGAAAAATATTTATGGACATGGGAAAATTATATGAAATTCAAATTTCAGCATTCAGAAGTAATGTTTTATTGGAATGCATGCTCATTCATTATGTATTACCTATGGCTGCTTTCATGCTGCAACACAGAGTTGAGGAGTTACATCAGAGACCATATGGCCCATGAAGCCTAAAATATTGCAGAAACTTTACAGAAAAAAATTGCTGACCTCTGTTCTAGATCAGATTTTAAACAATTAGAAAGGAAATCTATTGGAATTGCATATAATGTATAGATTAAGGAAAAATAATATTTTCAATATTGAATCATCAAAGAACAAAATATATCTTTTCATTTATTCAAATTTTCTGTTATATCTTTTGTGGCATTTTATAATTTTCTTTCATCTAGTTCTTATACATTACTTTTATTATTGATAAATTTATTCCTGAATTTTTTGGGTTGGTTGTTAATGAAATTGTTAATCAGATATTTTCTCCCACCCTACTTATATATTTTTTACTTTTTTAAAAATTATAAAAATAAAATACACTAATTATAAAAATAGTGAGGACATAAGGTCCTTCTGTAGCAGCATTGCCATCTCAATCAGATTAAGTGAAACAACAAAGAAAATGGAAATTTTATACTTAGCAAAAATATAGGTGAGGATAGAAAAATTATTTTCCTGAAATTATAGATTATCACTACTTTTTGAAATGTCTTATAATCTAACTTGATTGTTGTAGCAAATGTTTTAATGATGGGTCAAAGGCAAAATGACTAATTTTCTCATTTAAACTTACTTTTTTATTAAAAATATACTTGCATACAAAAATTTTAAACAATAATGCACAATATAGAAAGTAGATGTCCCCAATCAAATAAAAATGTTACCAACATACCAACCTTTCCCCCAATATATAGCCACTGTAAACAGTTTGGGCATATTCTTCTTGATTTTTTTCTTTATCTTTTCTGACATTCATATTATTAATGTTATTTTAAAATGTAATCACAGCTGGGGATGGGGAGATTGCATAAAAAAATTTTTTTTAAAAAATAATCACATGCATATAACATGTGCATATTACATATTAACAATAATTTAGTAGGTCTTCTTTCCTCTAGATCTGCTTCTGGTTGTATCAGCTACACAGTAGTCAAATGTCTAATTGTACCAATTCCTTTCTGATGGACATTTGGGCTGTTTCCAAATGTTTTCTGTTACAAACCATGCTGTAATTATCTTTATAAATAGCAGTGTGATTCATTTTCAATTCATCTACTCTAACTCGAAAATATTCCAGCTTAGGGACCCTCTTTTTTCACAGCCTCCTAGCAGTATAAAACCTCCTTTAGTTTAAACAACATTATTTAAGAAGTTCTTACGTATCAATATAAAGCAATGTGTTTGTTGACTAGTAGTCTTTTTTGTTTTTTGTTTCTGTAATAATAAAATAGCCTCACTCTAGGCCTGGCAACACAGTGAGACCCTATCTCAAAATATAATAATAATAATAGCCTTTGTCTAAATGAGCTTACTAGTATAGTGTGGCTGGCCGGTGTGTACCCAGTCACTCATAACTATTACTAATTATTGGCCGGGCACGGTGGCTGACGCCTGTAATCCTAGCTCTCTGGGAGGCCGAGGCGGGCGGATTGTTTGAGCTCAGGAGTTCGAAACCAGCCTGAGCAAGAGCGAGACCCTGTCTCTACTAAAAATAGAAAGAAATTATTCGGACAACTAAAAATACATAGAAAAAATTAGCCAGGCATGGTGGCGCATGCCTGTAGTCCCAGCTATTCGGGAGGCTGAGGCAAGAGGATCGCTTGAGCCCAGGAGTTTGAGGTTGCTGTGAGCTAGGCTGACGCCACGGCACTCTAGCCTGGGCAACACAGTGAGACTCTGTCTCAAAAAAATAAATAAATAAATAAAAAATTATTAATTATTTTGTTTGAAAAATGTTAGTTGTGACTATAAACTAATAAATTTATTTGCCTTGGGCTTCCAACAGATTACAGGGAGATGAGTTGATAATCAAATATGTGAAACAAAGTATATATGAAATAATAGCAAAATGCTGTTTATTGGTGGGCTTGTGCCAAAACAGATCTCTTTATCTGCTAGGCAAAAATACCTATTTTAACAAGGGGAACAGACAAAGGATTTAATATCCTATTGGGTATCCTGGAATTCCCAATGCACTATCTTATTTTATTATTCATGAGCTAGCAGCATCAGCTTCAGGAAGTGATGGTAACATAAAGTTATTTTTAAAAACATAAATAAGTCATAAACCTTTGTAAAATCACTGTATTTCACTAAACTTGTGATCCTAAATTTTATGAGCCGTAACTAAGAGTTACAAAGAGTTAATCATTAAGTGGAAAAATGTTAAGCTTTATTAATAATGTAAAAATGTAGATTCGAGTACTATTCAGTATCTTAATTATTATATACCTTTTGATACATCGATTCCACTTGCAGAAATTTATCGTAAGGAAATAATTATGGGTACCATCACCACTATCTATTTCCGGAACTTTTTCATCAACCCAACCAAAAACTCTTTACCTATCAAGCACTTAATTCTCCATTCCCTCCTCTCTGCCTAGCCTGTCATAACCTTTCATCTACTTTCTGTGTCTGTGAATCTGCCTATTCTAAATATTTCATACAGGTAGAATCACATAATATTTTTCCTTTTGTGTTTGGCTTTTTTTACTTAGCACAGTGTTTTCAAGGTATGTCTATGTTGCAGCATCTACCAGATCTTCATTCCTTTTTATGGCTGAATAATATTCCATTGTATGTATATACCACATTTTGTTCATTTATCCTTCTGTTAATGGACACTTAGATTGTTTCCACCTTTTGGTTATTGTGACTAATACTGGTATGAGCATTGGTATACAAATATCTGTTTGAGTCCCTGTTTTCCTTTGGGTGTAGAATTAGGAGTAGAGTTGGGAATCATATGGTAATTCTATGTCTAACTTTTTTTTTCTTTTACTGATGGATTTTGCTCTGTCACCTAGGGTGGAGTGCAGTGGTGTGACCATATCTCACTGCAATCTCGAATTCCTGGGCACAAATGATCCTTCTGTCTCAGCCTCCCATGTAGCTGGGACTAAGGTGTGCGCCACCACACCTGGCTAATTTTTTTAAAAAAAAATTAGACACTTTGTCTTGCTTTGTTGCCCAGGCTGGTCTTGAACTCCTGGCCTCAAGCAATCCTCCCACCTTAGCCTCCCAAAGTGCTGGGATTGCAGGCATGAGCCACTACACCCAGCCTATTTAATTTTTTGTTTGTCTTTTTGTTATTGGATTGTAGGAGTTCATTATATATTCTAGATATTAAACCCTTATCAGATATATTATTTACAAATATTTTCTCTCGATTGTGTCCTTTGATACACGTAAATTTTTCATTTTAATAAAGTCTAGTTTATCTACTTTTTCTTTTGTTACTTATGCTGTTGGTATCATTGTTGGGTTTTTGGTTTTTTTAATTTTTTATTTGGTTTTTCTTGGTAATTGATCAGTGAAAAATTATATATATTTATGACATACAGTGTGACATTTTGATACGTGTATACATTGTAGAATGATTAACTCAAGCTAATTAACATATCCACCACCTGATTTCAACTGAAATTTTGTATCTTTTAACGAAGATTTCTCTAACCCCTGACTTCCCCAGCCCTTGATAACCACCATTCTACTCTCTGCTTCAGTGAGCTCAAAATTTTTAAATTCTATATATAAGCGAGATCATACAGTTTTTGTCTTTCTATGCCTGCCTTATTTCACTTAGCATAATATCCTCTATGTTCAATCGTGTTGTTGCAAATAACAGGATTTCCTTCTTTTGTTTTTTAAGAGTTGGGGTCTTGCTCTGTCACCAGGCTGGAACGCAGTGGCACAATCATATCTCACTGTAGCCTCAAATTCCTAGGCTCAAGCAACCTTCTTGTCTCAGCCTCCTGAGTAGCTGGGACCACAGGTGTGTGCCACCACACCTGGCTAATTTTTTTTTCATTTTATTAGAGATGGGGTCTCACTATGTTGCCCAGGCTGTCCTTGAACTCCTGGCCTCAAGTAGTCCTCCTGTCTCAGCCTCCTGAGTAGCTGGGACTATAAGTACAAGCCGCCACATCTGGCTGCAGAATTTTCTTCTCTTTTTAAGGCTGAATAATTACTCAATTGTGTGTATATATACACCACATTTTCTTTATCTAGTCATCCACTGATGGACACTTAGGTTGATTCCATATTTTAGCTATTGTGAATAATGCTGCAATGAACATGAAAATGCAGATATCTCTTTGACATACTGATTTCATTTCCTTAGGATATATACCTAGAAGTGGAATTGCTGGATCATATGCTAGTTCTAGTTTTAATTTTTTAAGGAACCTCCATACTGTTTTCCATAATGGCTGTTCTAATTTACATTCCTGTACAACCCCTGTACACTGTTGTCTTCTTTTACTGGGAGGAAGATTATTTTCTTTTTTAAAATATTAACAAAATGTTTTAAAAATGCAAAGTATGATCAATATTCATGATCCTATCACTCCAAATTAATTTTTTAAAGAAATAAAACATCCTTTCACAGTCCCATTTCTTTCCATCCACCCCAAATCCATTTAGTCTCCCAAAGTTGGTATATATCCTTCCCTTTACCATTTGTACCCTTATTTATGTGTGCTTCTACAAACAGTACATTTTTGTACATTAAAATTTACATAAATTTCAATATATCCTACATATAGTTGTTGAACTTGGTTTTTCCTTTACTATGTTTTTGCGATTTATCTATATTGATAAATATAGATCAAATTCATTGATTTAAACTATTATAGAAACAATAATACAATATGGCATTATATCATTATGATTATACTACAATTATCCTTTCCCCTATTGATGGATGTTTAAGGTGTTTCTTATTTTTTACCATTACAAAAAACTCTTTCAGGGGCCCATGAAGGAGTCTTGCTATACACACATCCTCAACTTTACTAGATATTGCTAAATTATGCTGATAAAATGATTATAGAAATGTTTCCTTTTTCCTTTATTTCTCAGCAAAAGTGTGGTCTTGATAATGACTGGTAATCACTGTTACAATAGAAAAGACACGGATGGAAATTAGAATGGGATTGAGCTCCAGAACTGATTAAGTAATTTGTGTCAGGTTATTTCATCTATCTGAGTCTCAGTTTCTCCACCACCAAATTAAGGTCAGATTGTATAGGATCTCTGAAGTCTTTTCCAACTTTGATGTTCTGTGGTTTTAGTGCTAATGATATATTGGATGTTGAGAGAAAGAGGAGTCGTATGTTTTAAATGAAATTAGATCTAATAAAAAATGCATGTCACTAGTCCCTAAAATCCTTAAGTAACTCAAAAGTTTAGTTCAGAATATCCTCCTGTCCATTTACCATGCTATTTTTATGCATTCTATCTTAATTCAAGGTATAGTTTTTAAATTATTACTCAATCAAATTTTTTCTGATTTGCTTAATTAGTTGTATTTCAATAGTACTTTTTTTTTTTTAAGACTAGTCAAGTGCAGTAGTGAGGAGGGCGGTTAAGTAGTAGAACAAGAAGTTCAATCTGTAACTTACTGTGAACAATCAAGTGAGATAACTCACTACCTTCGGACCAGCCTCAATAGTACTTTTTAAAGGATATTTTAAAATGCAAAATAAGGTATTGAATTTGCATTAGGGTTAATAAACCCTTTGTGGACTAACCTAAAAACCTAAATTCCATATGAAACATTGGTTTGTGGATAAAAACATATTTTGATTTATGGATACCTGACTTAGAAATGAACATTTGGAACCTAACTCTTTTGCAAGTTGTAGGCTTCCTGTAATGTTAATTTCAGGAAATCCTAGGCAAATATGCAGTATATAGGTGGTGTGTACTGTGGTGGAAATTAAAATGTCACTGCTAAAAGATTTGCATTTTGTGGGCTTGGGAGGGTCTAGAACTTCCTTCTTAGGCTTTGTTTTCTCCACTAGCAGACTCATTCATTTTACTACTCCTAGAGAAACACAAGCAGGATTAGAGGCATGGCAAGGAGAAAGTTTTAAGAAATACGATATTTTGCAAAAGGACAAAGACAACTTCAAGGGCAGTGACGGTAAATAATTTTGTTGGCTCAGTCATCAAATAAGATAGAGCCGTAATTACTTATTACAGTTTGATTTCTTCATAAGAAGTCATTCCAGCTATCCTTTAATATAAAAGATTTGGTTTTCATTTCCCTAAATTTTGGCCTTAGATTACGGGACAGTTTAGTTGTTTCTGTTATATAAAAATTTACTATCAAAGTATCTGATACAACCTTATAATGGGGTTGTCAAAAAACCAGTTAAATATTAGAGGGTCCCAATCTTAGGTGAAGTTATAAGAAACAGCCTTTTTCTTTCTTTGTAATAGAGCTAAATACCTTTTTTTCTGTTATGCCTTGCCTGACTTTCCTACCAGGATCCAGCATTACCCCTAGTTGGTTGGCTATTTTTAGGTATGAGTTTTAAATTCTCATTTTTTAAAGATTTCATTTTGTTTGTGTTTAACTCTTTAAATGGCTATTTAGCCTCTATTTTGCATTTTTCCCTCTTTAAGGTTAGAGATTTTTATCAGTTTTATTTTCACTCTAGATTTTAATACAAGGCTCAGTAGAATAGAGCCTCAGCAGATAAGCATTTTTGATTGATGGAATTCACATCTGTTGTGTTTCCCCAAATGTATTTTTTCCTCCACAGTCTTTCAACACTCATTATGGTTTTGTTGTGTTAGATCATGATACTACAGGCCTTTGATTAAAGATCAGTGTTACTCAGTAGCCAAAAATAATGTTAAGAGTGCAAGGTTGTGACAAAAGCTGTTAGAGACACACAAAAAATTCATGCTAGAAGTGATACTCCTTTTTCTGTTGATTCAGTATGCAACTGTGGACAGTTAGTTTCCTTTAGCTTTGCTTTCATTTCTTCATTTGTAAAATCAGGCTAACATGAACCAAAATCTTGTGGATGTTGTGAATAATTCAATTATGAAACATTTGGAGGTTGTGACACTTACTAGTAATAAACTCTTAATAAATGATTTTAAGAAACTATTCCCTCACTATCCACCTCCCTACTCCAAGAAAAATCTTACCTTATTGTAATTGCCCAAGGTATGGTTAGTTGTAGATTATATTACAGAAACATTATGAGTAAATATTATAATCCAAAATTTTGACATTGTTTTTCAAAATCACAACTGATTATATTAGGTCATTAAATATGAAATATCCAATTTCAAATCAAACGTTTAGTTTATTATATCTCAAACAAGAAGCAGTACAATTAATCAGAGTATACGCCTAAACTATCGACACAGTTTTGCCATCTTCATGGTAGCTTGTTTATGCCAGCAGTGAAGAAGCCTGGAGAGTGAGTGGCCATGAAATTGTCGAAGGCATTTTCCACAGCCTGTTGAGAATTGAGTATTTTTCCTTTTAGTGGTTCAAAGCCTGGAAGCAGTGGTAGTGAGTTGGTGCAAGCTCTGGTGAATATGGTGAATGACAAGAGAGTTTCCAAGTCCAGCTCATGTGCAGCGTTGTTTGTGTGACTTGTGGTCACGTATTGTCTTGCAGGAGGATTGGCCTGTTTCTTTTGACCAATCTTGGGTACTTCATCACAAGCATTCCCATCTTTTTGTCCAATTGGTTGCAGTAAACATCTGTAATCAATTGACTGGGTTTCATGAAGCTGTAGTGAATAATGGCAGCGCTGGACCACCAAACAGACACCATTAGCTTTTTCTGATGACTGTTCAGTTTTGGACTGTGTCTTGGCACTTCATCTTTATCCAGCCATTGTGCTGAACACTTGTGATTGTCAAAAATAATCCATTTTTCATCACACATACAGTGTAGAAATGGTTCACCTTTATGTAGTGACAGCAGAGAAAGGCAAGTTTTGAGGCAATTTCTCTTCTGATGCTCATTTAATTCATGCAGTGCTCATCTATCCAGCTTCTTTATCTTGCCAATTTGTTTCAAATGGTCCAGTATTGTTGGAATAGGAACATCAGACCTTGCTGCTAATTCACACATAGATAGAGATGGATTCGCTTCCACTACAGCTTTCAGCTCATCATTATCCACCTTGGTCTCAGGTCACCCACATGGCTCATTTTCAAGATTAAAATCACTGGAACAGAACTTCTCAAACGTGTCATCCATGTACTGTGCGTTCATTAGCCACATCCTTCCCAAACACTTTGTTGATATTTCAAGCTGTCTGTGCTGCGTTGGTTCCACAATGGAACTTGCATTTGAAAATAACAAGAATTTTTGACTTTCAAAAAAACTTTGAAAGATAATCACAAGCCAAACTGTGAGGTTTAAAGAATGAGGATGTACCTTCACAATAAAAATAAAACAAGTGTCAACGTGAAATGTCAGAAATATCAACTGTCAAACTTAGTACTTAAGGAAATTGGACATTTCATACCTATCAATAACCTAATATTCATATAATTTAACCATATTTCTTCTACAGACTTTTGAATAGTCTTAATAAATGTTTAATTATAGGTTAAGCTACTAGATTTTGTTTTAATGTTAAATCTTTGGAATTCAGTAACTTAATTAGGATGTCTCAGAGTTTAATTCATTTCCCCTGGTATACTGGGGCATTTTCAATGTGTAGCTTCAAATTTTTTCTCATTTCTAGACAGTTTTTAAAATTATATATTTTTTG
>NW_012148775.1:711725-714494 GCF_000956105.1 Propithecus coquereli | reverse complement strand
TGGAGAAATAATGTAGTTGTAAAATGTCTTATGAATGTAATTAGTTTTCCCACTGCCTTAAAACTCTAAATCCAGAATATGTTATGCTTATCTTCTCTATATGATTTACACATTCTTAACTTCTTTCTGTCCTATACTTTAAATCCTTCTCCCATACTCTCCCCTGTAATAGGAGAAAAAAACTATCAACATCAGCTAGCAGATGTGGTAAACCTATTTATATGACTAGTAACAATATAAGGGTGATTATAAACATTTAATAGGTTATATCAAATAGATATTATATATTACATAGGCAGATGATAGAAATCTATCCAAGCAAAACTGTGGATATTTTTTATATTGCCTTTTTTTGTTTTCTGTGAACTCCATGAAAAATAAGATACCAATTTGGAACAGATTTAATATTGCTGTTTCAGCAATTTCAGAATACTATCCAAATTCAGTAATTTTTCTAAGATACAGATTTAAGTAGAACCCTTTGTGAAGCTTCATACCATGTGAAGAACTTGCCTTATTTATATGTTTGGAGATGCACATATTTCACATCTCAGAAGCGTCTATACGTAGCTCACCAAATGTCAAAACCAGCGAAAACCACATTGTTAGTAAACAAAGCTGTTAAGCTAAGCGTAGGGGAGTTGCCAGAAGAGGAGCAAGAAAATCTCAAGTTTTAAGCTACAACAATAAATGTGGATAATTTCCCACTGCACACACAGCCAGGAGGAAGAAAAAGAAAAACACCATTTGAGTTAGGGAGAATGAGTGGAAGGGGGCATGGGGGAGTTATTTCAAGAAATAAAATGAAAGTAAAGACTTGACAACTTATAACTTGTTTATATATCTGAGAACTTTAGGGTGTCCATATTTGCTTTTACAAAATCTATGTTGTTGGCATCTTAAAACAATATAATTCGAAGAGGAGAAAGAAAAAGTTTCAGGAACTAAATCTGAGCTCAATTAATTAAGGTCATCCAACTATCATAAGGTAGTGGAATGTAGACTTTCTGCAGTGTCCACTTTTTCCTAGAGCCATTTTTGGGTGGCACCCTTGCTATGTAGAAGTATTGATACACTGAGTAATATACTAAACTGGGAATCAGATGCCATTCATAAAAAATTGAAGTTATGATAACTTCCTATCTTACTAGGATATTAAAATAATTGTGATTAGGTATGTGAAAGCACTTTATAAAAATATAAGCTTTTAACATTGTTATTTTTTAAATGTAAAAAAAAAAAAAGGCCAAACTTGATCTCAGCATCTTTTAAGCAGTTGATGGTAGACTTACGGGTGGTTTTCATCTTCCTTTTACATATCTCTGTATTATCTTTGTTTTCCATGATGGAGATTTGTTATTTTTTAAATGTAAAAAAAAAAAAAGGCCAAACTTGATCTCAGCATCTTTTAAGCAGCTGTTGGGAACAAGTACCAGCAACTATCTTGTAGTGCCAAACCCTTTTTTACTAAGGCCAGTACAGATGGTAACAAGCCTTAAAACTACTCATTGGAGCAGTATGCAGCTTAACATTTTTGACATTTGAGTAATAAGATACCATTTCCTTGGGTAGAAAGTTCAGCATTTAGAACTCTTTTTTAAAGAAAAGAACTTCCTGAACTATATTAACAATTCATGGAGGAAACCATGGTCTCTAGCTAGTGGTGGAACTCTACTATCAAGTGCTTGGAAACTAACAGCAGGAGGAAAGAAGGGGTAGCTACAGCTGTGCTCTAAAACCCTGTGGAAACACACATATATACACACTCTCATCCTTCCCATTGCTACGTGATAACTGAATGCAACAGTTTTTGTTTCCAATTGTGGTTCTCTTTCATTCCTGTTTAAAACAAAGACAGCAGGTCAAGGAACTAAACTAAATGTGACTAGTCAGGGGAGATGTGAGAGGGTTGGTGGAGGAGAAGGACAGAAAGGGGGTGGGGAGAGAGAAAGAGAAGACAGAGTATACAAGTGCATCGATGGCAATCCCTCAGAGGTTAAGCCAGGAAAAACAATTGAATTCCCATGGGAGCCTAAGGTCAAAGTTAGATTTGAGATCTTTGCTTTTGGTTTTATAGATGATTTCAAAGAGAGAGTATGAGAATGCCAATGACGGAAGGGGTGGGGGAGGTGGGAAGATTGATTCATAAAGTGGTAAAAACAGTGCTGAAAACCTCAGTACTTCTTGCACTATTAGTCAAGAGATGTGTCAGCAATTCCTGAGGCAATGATACAACCTATATAGTTTAGTTATGAGAATCATTATTATTCAATTTCAACATAATTACCAATGTTTTTTGAAATATCTAAAACTATGTTATTTACCATGATAACTGCCAGTCATGTAGGTATTTAAATTAAACTTAACTAAAATTAAAATTACAATTCATTTCTTTTGTTACACTAGCCACATTTCAAGTGCTTAATAGCCACATGTTGTTAATGGCTACCATTATTGGACAGTCCAAATGATACACTATTTCCATCAACATGGAATATTCTAGTTGAATGCACTGATCTAGGACAAACTCTGAGAGCCAAAGTTTAACGTTAAGTATACCTTGTCTACTTTACAACTGAATGATTAACTTAAATCCAAAGTACGACATGTGAAATACTTACCTTTTGATGATGGAACCTACCATTGTGGCTTGGTTATCCAAGGCATAAATATTAATAATAATGTTTTTTTAATGAACATTAGGGTCCACTACATAAATGTACGAACAAATCCATGTTAATTTTAGACTCAAGAACTTGAGGAAAACAC
>NW_012148775.1:706961-710454 GCF_000956105.1 Propithecus coquereli | reverse complement strand
AGTGTCAAAACTCTGATACCCAAAGCAGAATCAGCAGTATAATATAATAGAACTTACCTTCAGCATGAATCTTCATTGTTTATAACATTAGCTACTTTAACCTTCTGATATAAAGTAAGTTTTACCTTCTGAATCAAGATCTCTCCACTTCTATATGGTTTCTCTGCAGCGGTCTGTATTATGTGATATATGGTATATTGTACTTCAACTAAAAGATTCCCACAATTATTACATTTATTAGGTTTCTGTATTATATGACTTATCTGTTTATTACTGAAAGTTAATCATGTGGTTTCCTTGGATGTGTTGAGTCACAATTCTCTACTCTACCAATTCCTATCACCCTTCCATTTCTCCCCCTCCCCCTACATTGTTATTTTCTCCACTGGAACATAGGCTGGTTTCTGCAAGGTGATAGAATAATTGTACAGATCTTAATTCAATAGTATGCTGTTTTGAGTTCTCAATTAATAGTCATTAAACTATTGTTAAATAAGCTGATTATTTAGAAAACAATATAACTTAAATATAGTCTTTAAGTACATAGGAATCAAATAAATAAATATCTTTGTGTCAAAAAAAATCAAAAGCCTTGAAGCAGCAGAGATGATATTTATCAGTGGCTTATTTTAACATTGTCTTTATTTCAGATCACATTCTTGTTTAGAGAACATTGTAACCATGCAGACTTGGTGAGTATACAGGGAGTTCCTTACTGTAAACATAAATTATGGTAATTTTTCTAAACTGAGGTATGAAGAAATAATCACATGATACCAAGAAGTCTAGGAAGAGGCAATTCATAATTCAACACCAAGTGGTGAAGGCCTCTTTTTGGTTAATATATTTCATAGTCAGCCTAGTTCAAACAGCTTGTGTCTTTTCCCTGAGACCTTTGAGGGTTCTAGTGCTCAGTATGAGAAATATCACCAAATGTGACATTTCTGGAGAGCCAAAATTAAAGGGAAGTATGTTCTCTTTAGTTTTCTTTAGTGGAATTTCCCTCTAAGTGAATGAAATATAATTCAGCAGGTCGAATCACTGAACTATTTTATTGCATTGGAACTCATAAAAGAATTTCTTGTGAAAAACACTGCTTGCCATTTCAACAACTTAAAACCGTAGTCTATTAAATCACTTCATAACAGTATGGTATATAGATAGTGACTTCGTTGAAACAGTGCCAAGCTGTGTTCTGCAAAGTGGTATTGTCATGAGAACGCAAAAGGGAAGGGCAGGACCAGCAGCATAAAGAAAGTATATCATAATGCCCAGCACAATAAAGTATTCAACAAATATTGGTTGAATGTGAACTGAATGTGATGTTATCTTGGTTCTATGGATAGACATAGAAAATAGGAAATGCAATTTATTGTCAATAATAGCTAATAGCTAAAATAATCATTGTGTGATTTGATATGATAGCCTTCTACTTGAAATATCTCATATAATCCTTATAATAATGTGTAAGTTATGGGTATTTTGATTATTCCTGTTTTACCCATGATATAATTGAGACTTGGAGAGGTTAAAGTTACTTGACCAATACCTTAAGTTAGAGGCAGAAGCACAGTTCAAACAGGTAATCTTGCATCTGATTAACGTTCTTAACTAGCACGACAGACTGCTGTCAGTAGTTGGCAGTAGAGATAAGACAGTGCCAAAACCTTCCAGGCTGCACACTGTCGTTCATTCTGAGACCTGGGGCTCTTGACCTAATTTTCCCTCTTGCCAACATTTTACTCTGCCTCCTGTCACCTTCAACAGAATGTGGATGTGGTCAGTAAGGTGAAGATACTACAGGCCACCCTGATTTCCTTGCTTGATCTGGGCACAAATCATGCTTCGTTTTATTTTCCTCAGTTAGAGATGAGTGAATACGAACACAGGATGACAAACACCTACCAGAAAAATGTCTGAAAGCATACAAATATTGGAACGCATCTTGAATTTAATTTTAAATTTTGTTTATAAGTAATATAATTCTGTGAAAGTTGAAGGGGAATAGTCTGAGAAGAAAAAAATATGATCTCAGTATGATCATCTCCAGCCTTTCTTTTGATGCATTCATCCTTGTCCTGCTTTGAACTTTGAATATTCTGACCACTACTTCAGGCTTTAATAACTGCAATTTTAAATGAAGAAGAAAGTATCTTTACTGACTCCCCATTCATGAATTCTTCTAGCTTTGGAGAGGAGTGAGTATACCTACAAAGTACAGGATTGCGTGTAGTGAGAAAGGTCCTTAAAATTTCAACAAACACTTAAGCAAACTTTTGTTATCAACTTCCCTCTATTCCAGGCATTCTGCTAAATACTAGCATTTTTTGGTTTTGTTTTTAGCTTTCATTAACTATTTTCCTTGATGTTTCCACCTCTTTGCAGCTTTAATGGAGCCTTCCTTGATGGTGACATTTGCAGCTGCTTGTGGCATTATACTATCTAACATTTATCAAGCTCTAAGGGAAACCCAAGCAGGTGGATGTGGCGAGGGGAAAAAAAATGTAGAGCTAAAATATTTGTATTTGAAAGAAAACTAGATTTGGTCATTTCTGGCTGTATGGGGGTGGCAGTTAAAAAAGAGAGGGAGAAGGAGTTTGAGGTTGCTGTGAGCTAGGCTGATGCCACAGCACTCTAGCCCAGGCAAAAGAGTGAGACTCTGTCTCAAAAAAAAAAAAAAAAGGGAGAAAGGGAAGGTCCTAAGAAAAGAGAGATGAGCATAGAACAAGGAAGTAATTAGGCCACACACATATAGAATTGTTTAGAAAGGGAGAGAACAATAGAATTCAGTAAGAAAAAAGCACTTTGAAAAATATCCATCAGTATACTAAAGATTTTCTGTGTGTGCATGCACGTGTGCTCACACGCTATAGTGAGATTATTTAGAAAACTTGCTCTGAATTCACTTTTACTTAGAGTCGGTTTTAGGTTAGTGAGCTTTCTTCAATCCTCGCCTCTTTGGTACTCAACTCCCAACCCTCCCACACAAACACAGAGTCTCAGAATTATCTCTTTTATCACTTGATATTCAGCTCACATTTACTTTCTGAGACTTTGGAAGTTACCACTCAGACAGATGCAAATTCAGTGCTACGCCTGCCAAAGTGCTGAGCAGAAAAGAGACTTTCTTTTACACCTTCCATCTTTTGAGCTTTTGGTCCTGCTCTTTCAATTTTTGCTAGATAGTAAATGGGGGAGATTGTTGTTGTTCAGATGAACACGAGTGTATTTGCATTACTGAGCTGCTGTTTCTAGCTCCAAAGAGATTCTTTACAATTTCCTTATCAGCAAAGGAATCGCCTTGATTTCCTTTGATGATGTTTCCCAGCTGATATCCTAGAGTTAGCACAGAAGCAATTCGTACCCTCCTGAAATGGCTCTGGCCAGTAATTCTGCTTTATTTGTACACATTCAGCTTTAATTACAGGTTAAGGGGATGGATGGAGAAGAAAACCCAAAATACCCACCGTCCCCAAGTTGAGCTCTATCAAAG
>NW_012148775.1:694776-705967 GCF_000956105.1 Propithecus coquereli | reverse complement strand
GTTCCAGCCCCTCATTTTACAGATAAAACTAGGGTACTAAGAAAACTTGCTAAAATCATTTTGTTGTAATAAATCCTAGATTTTAAAAAAATTTTAGTATGGGTGTAGTAAGATAAGCACAGAGTTCTGGGTCCAATGATCATGGTTAGAATTATACTCATTTTGACTGATGTGGCTAGAATAGAATTTAAAAGCATTATGAAGTACTTTGTCAAGTAAGGTGTTATTCACATTCTTGACTGTTTCTGTTTTGACCTATTGGATCTAGTCTTTGACTTCAGCACCGTGTTTTCTTCTGTGCCGCAGAGTGTATGTTCTTTGCCCATCACTCCAAGCCTTTTTACTTTACTTCAAGGTTTGTGTCTTTGTTCCTTATGTCCGTCTGGGATAGGTGGGCTGTTACTTTTTAATAAAATTATTGCTAGATCTCTGTAGAAGTTAGCTTCCAAGAATAGTATATTGTACTTGCAATGTCAAAACTTACTCTTTTTGAATAATTTGGCTCAACAGATTTTCTTTTCTGGGCTTTATTCAAGTAATAATCATGTATAGTCATAATCATTGTGTGATATCATGTGTGGTGTCATGCAGGTACAAGGGAACACAAGGGCCATGGAAGAAACCTACCAGCTTAGATAACAAGAGAAATATGAAATGCAAATGGCTTTCTTTCTAATAAACATAAATGTTAGGAAAGCAGTAGCTTTTGGGATATAGATTATGGGCTAGGACATAGGACTGGGTAAGAACAACATAGCATATGCCTGAATATAAGGTGATCACAAATACAAGGTTAAACACTGCGTTTTTCATTCTCGTTTTATTTTCTTCATCTGTATCTTCAACATTGGTATCTTTGTCATCATTATTGTTACATTTTTCCCCCAGAACATATCATCTTCACTTCTGTCTAGCTGTTTTTGAACCTGTATATGATGCTGTCACAGGAATTTTTATTCTAAAACACAAGAATCCATTCCCATAACATTAGAACAGGTGTGGGTATTTATTTGTTTTTTTCCTCCATATGAGTATATATTTGTGATCTTGACAATGTAACACTGTTTCGCTCTTGGTGATTTTGTTTTGGTGTGCCAACAAGGAACATCAGAAATTTATTAAATGCACTACATTTATACACACTTGTAAATGATGATGTGACGAATTAAGAGATGAAGCTGCAATATGATTTTTTGTGTGTGTGTCACTATGTCACAGAGGCTAACAAGATGGTAGTGTTGTTACATCAAGAATGATGGTTTTCTCAGATTCTTATACTAGTGATTTTTTTAAAGCTTGTTTACAACTTCATCTTGTGTATTGCAATTCAGTGTAGTCTGCGGACCAGCAGCAATGACATTACCTGGGTGCTTGCTAAAAATGCAGACTCTCTGGCCCCAGACCTACTGAGAATCTACATTTTAACAAGATACCCAAGTGATGGATGTGCATGAAAGTTTGAGAACTACTGACCTAGTATTTACAATTTGGAGGTGATACCCTCAAGAATAATTATTAAATCTCCCTTTTGTTTTTAGTGACCTGAATAAGTATCCAAAGGTAGAATTAATTGGATTGTTTCAACCTGATGTCTTCCCCAGTTGGTAGTTTATTGTTCAAAAGAAATTGTGAGAGATTCTTGGAATTTGAGAGACTTTGTAAGGGCTAAAATATGGAATGACTAACTCTCTGTTTTCTGAGAAATTGTTTGGGTTATAATAAAAATCACCTAACTAGAGTTAATATATTGTATACTTGAAAATTGCTAAGAGAGTAGATTTTAAGTGTTCTCACCACAAGAAAAGATGAATATGTCAGATAATGTGTATGTTAAATAGCTTTATTTAGCCATTCTACAATGTATACACATATGTGGAAACATATGGTACACTGTAAATATATATAATTTTTACTTGTCAATTAAAACACACCAAAAAAATAAGAAACAACTTATATTTGGACATGTAATGACATTACCAACTGTGTATCCACATTCCTAAAAATTGTTACATTTTTTTTATTTCTACTTTTCTTCTATTTCTCTGAACAGACGCTAGTTCTTTTGGTTTCTTAGTAGAATTTTGCAGATCACTTTACCATGGGATTGTTTCTAATACAATAACATAACTTGGGTATCTCTTTTTATTCTTCTAACAAATATTTGCGAGTGCCTATTATATACACAGGAATATAGCAATGAATAGGACAGGCAGGAGAGAAACAAAAATATAAGCAAACATATAAATAAAATAATTCCTGATAAGTTCAAGTGCTATAATGAAAACAGAGTGATGAGAGTCACTAAGAGGGAGAAAAGGCACTTTAGATGAGGGTAGTCGTGGAAGGGCTCTCTGAGGTGGTGACATTTGAGCAGAGATCTGACAGTCAAGAAGGAGCCAGCCCTGTGAAGCTCTGAGGAATGAAAAGAAAGTCAGTGTGGCTGAAGTGTGGCAAAAAGGAACAGAGAGTGTTATAGAATGCAATCAGGAAATTAAGGAAGGGCCAGCTTACATAAAGTTTAACGTTGTGACATTTGATTCATAGTTGTCTTAGTATATGACATCTCCTCTGTGTTTGGCTAATGACTGGTGTCTAGGGTTTCAGAACCTCTTTCTTTTATCCCTTCATCTTCCATTCTAGTTACCATGTCAACTTTTTACCTTGATCTGTTCTGATATGACTGAAGCCAATATCAATCCGTTAAAAAATTCTTATTAATCATGAGGAAGAAGAAATCTTTTCGGGGTAGCAAACTCAGGACCAGAGAGAGATGGTAAAGGTATAAAGCTTCAGGATATGAGACCATACAAGAGGTAGAATTGGAGCAAAGGAAAGAAGAGTGCATGTTCCACCCAAACACAGTCAAATCTGGCAGTCTGTCTGTTTTCTAAAACACTGTATTAGCCAGTGGCTCTATTTGTTGGTCAGTTTTTGGCTCTTATATTAAAGTTGTTTAAAATCCATATTCCTATATAATGACCCAATTCTGCCCATCTATATTAAGTTTATTACCATAGACAGATGTTGTAAGCTAAATGTGATTGAAAATATTGATTCTTTTTAAATTTTTAGGTGTAAATACTTTGGCTTTTGTAAAAGTTTAAAAATGCATATATAGCAATTAAATGTCATATACTTTAACTGTGAAGACAGTAAAAATATCACTCATTCTATAGGAAAATAAACTGAGGCACAGAGGTTAAATGGATGGCCTAAGGTGTTACATTGTCAAAGTCAAGATTAAACTATTTAATTGGAGAGGTGACTGCCAGTCTCCCTGTTCCATTCCTTTTTTCCCCTAAACTTATAGAAGTTATAAGAATAATTCAGAAAAGTCTCATAAAGCTTACACATGGATTGACCAAATTTTAAGTGTTTGCCATGTTTGTTTTTGTCATTTTCTCTCTTCCCTACCCCCTTGCATCTATCTCACTCACATACACACACACACACACACGCACACACACACACACACACACACACACACACACAGGCACACATATGATCTGGTCGTCTGTCAGTAGATCATTCCAGGGTGTCCTAGGAGATTTGAATTAATTGGAACATGAAGATTATATATTATCTGCTGCCCACTCTAACTGTATCATGTCCATTCCTCCCATTTTCAGTAGTAGAACAGTGATTCCTAATGCCTAAGAGGTACAGTGCTTTACTCAGAATGGGTATGGGGTGAGATATTTTGAAATGTTAAATCAATTTTAAAAAGAGGACATGAGATCTTTTGTTTATTCAAAAGTAGGCAAAGATTTTTTTTTAAAGATTGACAAACAGGACTAGACGCTAGAGGACTGGACAGATTTATTCTTTTTTTTGGCATTTGTATATACTATAGAAAGGGTTTCCTTCCTACGTTATTGAAGTAAATTCAAAGAGTATTTTTTGAGAATCTGTTTCAGTTAAGACCCTTGTGCTAAGGAGAATAAGGCCAAAAGATCGTTCCTGCCTTCAAGAAGTTTATGATTGAAAAAGGAAGAGTATATGTATCTTTTTAACTACAGTACAAGATAAAATGTGGTTTATTAATGGTTTCATTTTAAAAGTTATAAATAAAGAGAAGGCAGCTAACATGTAATGAGTATACCAACCAAGGGTCAGACATGTATGTTTTCTTGTCCAATCCTTGGGACAACTCTCTAAAACACACTTTCAATCTTCATTGTCAGATAAGGAAACTCAGGCTTAAAGGGATTAGGTAACTTGCTAAAAGTTAAAAAGCAAGTAAATTACGTAGATAACTCTCTGTGCTCCCACCTAAAGCTAATCCTTTGTTGGTATGCTGAATCCCAACCTCTCTGGTCCTCTCAAGGTCATTGCTGCAGCAATTCTCCCTTCTCTCCTACCCCAATTTTTCCTCCTCCTGGATCATTCCTATGAGCCCACAAACATGTTCTCATTTCTCCCACCTTAAAAACAAACAGAAACTTCCTCTTACCTTCTCTTTCCCTCCTGGCTGCATCTCCCTTTCTTTGTTCCTTTTTACGGGTAAACTCTTCAAAATGTCTATACTTGCTGCCAATTTCTTTTCTCCCAGTCACTCCTTTACCCTATCCGGGAAAGCTTGTCTGAACCACTTCACCAAATTTGCTTTTATCAAGGTCACCAATGACCTCCATGTTGCTAAATCTAATGGTCAATTTCTTTTATTTGACCTATCAGCAGCATTTGACACAGTTATCACTCCTATCTCCTTGAGACTTCACACTTTGACTTTCAGGATACTTTCAGGATAATCTCTTCATTTTCCTTTTATCTCACTGGAGATTCCTTCTTGGTCTCCTTCGGGTCTTCCTCTTCTCCCCAGTCTCTTAAAGTTGGAGTGTCCCAGAGCCTAGACCTTGATCTTCTCTTCTGTACAATCTCATGTCCTTGGTGATCTCATTCAGTACCGTGGCTTTAACAGCATTGACAATATGCTGACAATTCCTAAATTTATTTCTCCAGTCTCCACTTCTGAACCCCAGATTTATTTATATCCAGCATATGACTCCATATCTCCACTTGATGGTCAATTTATCAAAAGCCTAATTCCTGGCCTTCTTTCTCCAGCCTCTTCCTCCTGGGTCATTCTGCCTCTCAGTTGATGTCACCTCCATTTTTCCAGTCTCTCTGACCAAACCTATGAGGAATCATCCTCAATTACTCCTTTCTCTCAAACTCTAAATCCTGCCCATCCACAAACCCCGTATCTGTCCTACAACAAAATGGATGAATCTCAAAATCCTAATGCTGAGTGACAAAAAGCCAGATACAAAAAAAGTATATATAGTATATATGGTACAATTATATTTATATGAAGTTCTAGAAAATATAAACTAGTCTATAGTGATAGAGAGTGGATCAGTGTTTGCCGGGGGGGCTAGAGTTGGAGGGAGAGACTTACTGATTTGGAAGAGCCAAGGGAAATTTGGGGGAGGATAGAAATGTTCCCTTGATGGTGGTGACAGTTTCATGAGTATAAACATCTGACGAAACTTACCGGATTGTACATTTTATTTAGGTATAGCTAATTATGTAAACCATACTTCAGTAAAATTGATAGACACACATATATGCATAAAATCAGTTCTCGCCACCTACACTGCTATCTCCTTGGTTCAAGCCACCATCATATCTCACCTGGATTATGATATTAGCCTTCTACCCAGACACCCTGCTTCAGTTTACTCTCAATGTAGCAGAGTAATCCCTTAAAATATATGTCAGATCGTGATGCTTCTCTCTTCACTCAAAACCCTGCAATGGCTCCCCATTTCAGAGTGAGAACCGAAATCCTTACGATAGGATTTTATAAGGCCCTGCATGACCGGCACCCTGCATTTTTCACTCTGGCCTTCTCTCAGTCTACTACCCTTTGCTCACTCTCTGCAGCCGCATGGTCCTCCTTCACACTCCTTTCTTGGAGCTCTTGTGCTAGCTGTTCCCTCTGCCTGGAAGACTCTTCCCCCAGATATTGGCACCTTCCTCACCTCCTTCCAAATTTGAGAAGAGTCAGATTTCACCTTCTCTATGAGCTCTAGCCTGACCCGCTCTGTTTAAAATTGTAACTTGACCCCACATCCTTGGCATTCCTGATCCCCATCCTGCCCTATTTTCTTTTTTTTTTTCTCCAAAGCATGCATGATTCTTTCAATATACTAATTTACTTTATCATGTTTGTTGTTGACTGTCCATTTCTCTCCACTAAAATTTAAGCTCCATAAGGTTAGGGAGCTTTGTTTCTTTTCCTCAAGGGCTTAGACTGGCACATAGTAGGCACTAAATAAACATTTGTTAAGTGAATTATGAATTAGGTTAAAACTGCAACTAATGTCACCCTGTCTAAATCCATATTTTAAAAGATTATACTGTGCAAGAGCAGAAGAAGAGAAGAATCACTTCTGTTATGAAGAAAAATGTATTTTTCAGTTTAGGGATCAAATATGTTCACAGTAAACTATTAATATAATATCAGGTAAAGTTGAGATATGTTATAATAATACAAAAAAAGTACCATGGTAACTGAATTCTAAGTGTCAGAGGTAGGGAAAAGAGATGGAATTTAACTGGGTCTTAAAGGAGCAGTAGGATTTTGACTTCTAAAGAAGTTTAAACAATATTTCAAGTTAAGTATAAGACACAAGCAGAGGCCAGAGACTGTGAAGGTATCCTGCACATTCAAGGAAAGGCATAACTAAAGGCTGGTAAGTTTGCACTGAAACCATTTATTAGCAGCCTTGAATACCTTGCTGTGGAGTTTTGATGGCTTCATCAAAGTTTTTGTTTTTTGTTTTTTGTTTTTTAAAGAAAGGGTATCACTCTGTTACCTGGGCTGGAGTCCAGTAGCATCATTAGCCTCAAATGCCTGGCTCAAACAATCCTCCTGCCTTAGTTTCCCAAGTAGCTGGGACTACAGGCATGTACCACCATGCTCAGCTAATTTTTGTTTTTGTTTTTCTTTTTTTTAAAGAGATAGGGTCTTGCTATGTTGCCCAGGCTGGTCTTGAACTCCTGAGCTGGAGGATTACTAGGATTACTAGGCTAGGTGCATGAGCCACCACACTTGGCCTCCATCAAAGATTTTTATTTTTTTTTTTCGAGACACAGTCTCGCTCTGTCACCCTAGGTCCCCAGGTAGAGTGCCGTGGCATCAGCCTAGCTCACAGCAACCTCAAACTCCTGGGCTCAAGTGATCCTCCTGCCTTAGCCTCCTGAGTAGCAGGGAGTACAGGTGTGCGCCACCACGCCCAGCTAATTTTTTTCCATTTTTAGTAGAGACGGGGTCTCACTCCTGCTCAGGCTGGTCTCAAACTCCTGTGCTCAAGCGATCCTCCTGCCTCAGCCTCACAGAGTGCTGGGATTACTCCATCAAAGATTTTTAAGCAGCGAAGTGATACTATTAGAGCTCTCTGTGTTAGGAAAATGACATTTTGGACCATGTATGAGAGAGGTGGAGAGCGAAAAGATTTAGTAAGTGATTGAATTTACTGTAGACATCATTATTCGCTTATGTGGCTCATCTCTCCATCTACTTTATAAACACCTTAAGGGTAAAGCTTTACTATATAGTGCTAACATTCTTCTGGATGTTAATTAAGCTCAGTTCCTTTTATACTTTCTCTGACCCCTCTAAGTTAATTTAAAAACTTGGAGCATCCCAAGTCAGTTGTTATAGGACTATTTACTTTTTAAAAGCAATTTAAGGCCGGGTGCGGTGGCTCACACCTGTAATCCTAGCACTCTGGGAGGCCAAGGCAGGAGAATCGCTTGAACTCAGGAGTTTGAGACCAGCCTGAGCAAGAGCCAGACCCCGTCTCTACTAAAAAGAGAAAAGTTAGCTGGGTATCGTGGCACATGCCTGAAATCCCAGCTACTGGGGAGGCTGAGGCAAGAGGATTGCTTGAGCCAAGGAATTTGAGATTGCTGTGAGCTATGATGATGCCACTGCACTCCACCTGGGACGATAGAGCAAGACTCTGTCTTAAAAAAAATAAAATAAGATGAAAGCAATTTAATACTGATTTTCTGTGTTGACTTGTATAATAGAGTAGATATGGTCTCGTATACTTTTGAAAAAAGCAGTTCCTCCAGTTGCTATGAGAATTGCTGAAGCAGTGTAAGGTAACTTTCAACAGAAGTAAACTGTTCTAACATGTATTGTGTCAGCATATGTGGATGCTTGCCATATTTGCCAGTGGCAAAGCAAAATTAAAGGTGACTAAGAATGCTGAATTGTCCTTTCCACATTAGAAATTAGGCAAGAGTTTCAGGGTTTAAATGATAAATTTCTAGGGTGCAAAGGCATCTCCAAAAGTCCTTAGTGCAGGATTGTCTCAGAAGATTTTAGAATACATAGGTTTCCCTTGTCTTGAATTTGCACACCACTCTGAACAGAAATTGCCAATGATGACATTGCCTTCTTTTAAAGTACAAAATGAAAAGAAAATTTTAGATGAAGAAGGCTTAGTATTGAGCAGCTTATAGGCTAGATGGACTCCTTTATAATTTATCAAGTTATTAATTTCTGAAATCTTGCATATAGTGATTTAACCGAAAACTATACCATAGTGGTTAAAACACTGGGCTTGAGATTAGAGAGCCTAGATTTGAAACCTGGTTCTACCATAAACCAGCTCTGTGAAGCTGGGCCTCAGATTTTTATCTGTAAAACGAGATCAGTAATAGTATCTCTTTCATAATGTTGTGTTAAGAATTAAATGAAGTAATGCACAGTACCTGGCACAACGTGAGCATTCAATAAATGTTAGTGTGGTGGTGATGTTGCCGATTACATTAAACGAGGCCCAACTGAGGAAAGTAGGTCTTTTTGTCTTCAATGCCTGTAGTAGTGTAAGATGAATACTTGTTGATTTTCTCTATGCTACTATATTTGTTCCAAGATTAGTTCACTTACCAAAGACAACAATGAGTGAATGTGCAAAAATTAATCCTAATAAAAAACTGAATGAAGCCCTATAAATCAATATAAGTGGTATTTTGGACTTGCTGACTGAAGGCAGGCTCAAGTAATAGATTCAAAACGACTTAATGCAAAGATAACATGTATTATGACTGTCCATGTGGAAAAAAATATCATATAGCAGGATTAAATTTTTGTTTAATATGTATTACACATTTTATTTCACTTGATAAAAATGAATACATCTTTGTAGACTCTGACTCCAAAGGAGTTTATAGATGTTTAAATGGGATAATCTCAAATGCTCGTTCTTTAAGATATCCGTTAAAATAGGTTCTTGAACAAGGAAGTTGAGAGTGCTAATCATTCTGAAATTATTGACACTTGGGTACCACTTAGTTCAATAAAATAGTAAATTTCCAAAATAAAGATCAAGTTCATTTTAAGTAAAGCAATCTGTGGAAATAGTAAAATTTTAAAAAAGCACATGAAGTAGTGATGGTTACTTACTTTACAAAAATATTTACCCTGATTCTTTAAAATCATGAACAACCTAATATTTAACACATTTGATGTATGGCTTAGTATACAGTTCAACAGCATATTTTGGCCACATGCAGTATATCAGCCAGTATGTTATGCAGTAGTGGTATAAATATGATTCCTACCCTCTGGTAGCTTGTGGTCCTAAAGGGGATATATTTACCTAAAACAACCAAAATTTTGTATGATAAGGTATTATGTATATAAAAAAAAATGTTTACAGCACCCTTTTGCAGGGACATAAAGGAAAAAACCTACCTTACCTTAGAGGACAGTCAGGAAAGTTTCCCTGAAGGGGTACTGTCTAAGCAAACTCTTGAAAACAGATTCAGCTAAGAAGGAGAACTTTTCTTTTCTTCCTTTCTTGTCAACGGGCACTTCTTGACATCCCAGGGAAGTAGTTTCAGAGAGCTAGAGCACCCAGTGTGAGGCCCTGAAGTTACCAAGGACAAGCAATATTTAAGAGTAGACAAGGAGCAGGTCACAGAGGATTTCATATGCCATCAAGAAGGAGCTTGGATTTTATATCCTTTACATCATGGAGATTAAAGGTTTTAAGCTGGAGAGTGGCACAGTCAGATTTTTACTCTCCAGTTGATAATGTTGGTAGTAGTATAGAGGATGGATTCTATTAACAGCTTTAAAGAGTATTTATTATATTATAAAATCAGATGATATATAGAGGACTGATAGGGTTTATACTGCTTCTAAATTTCAAGTAAATTACTGAATAGTAAAGAAACTGCTTTAAATACCTGAGCAGTAATCACTTATGTTTTGAGGAACTTACATATTTTGGGTTCATTCAGAGAGTGTTGTTGAAAGGTCAGATAAGTTTAAGAGTCTTTGGAAACAGAATATAGGTCAAGATTTTACTCTTAATCAAGTATGTGTGCTCTGATTACCTTATTTGTGAGTGGTTTCAGTTTTTGGGTGGAGACTAATGTAATTGAAGATTTTTCCCTCTGTTGCAAAGACTAACTTTTATCTAATTCTTTGAATTATCAAGATATATTTTTGAAAGGAAAAGGATTATCAAAAGATGAATTTTTCTAACTATCTGAAGAAGAATACAGTTTGACTACTGAATTAGTAACCACTTGAAAATTGTCCAAATAGTTGTTAAGCACACTGCCTTAATCTGCTTGGGCTAATATAACAAAATACCACAGACTGGATGGTTTACGATAGAGATTTATTTTTTCACAGTTCTGGAGCCTGGAACATCCAAGATCAAGGTGCTGGCCAATTCAGTTTCTGGTGAGGCCTTTCTTCCTGGCTTGCAAACAGCTACCCTCTTGCTACATGCCCACATGGCCTTTCCTTATTATCTCTCTCTATTCCTCTTCTTATAAGGCCACCGGTCCTACCAGATTAGGGCCCTGCCCTTATGACCTCATTTACCCTTAATAACCTCCTAAAGGCCCTATCTCCAAAGATGGTTGTGTTGAGGGTTAAAGTTTTAACATGTGAATTGGGGGCTGGGGGGACAAAATTCAGTCCTTAGCAGAGGCCAAGTAGACCTTTTTCCAAAGAAGTAAATATAAATTTAAATATACACAATTTAATTTTGAAGTTTTTGAGTCTCCAAATCTGATTATGCTTAAGAAAAACTTTTCAGGACAACAAATTAGAAACCGGAGAGAAATAGTTCCAAACTAAAAAAAAAGGAACTTGCTAATAGCTGTGACATTTTAGAAAAATTGCGTGCTAGATAATCCTTCATTAGCT
>NW_012148775.1:684002-693224 GCF_000956105.1 Propithecus coquereli | reverse complement strand
CAAAAAATACCTATATTTCTGATACCCAAAGATAATCACTATTAATATTTTGGTCTATATTCTTCCAATTCTTTCTCTATGATGTGTGTGTAATATTTTTAAACAAAATGTTTGCAGTCAGCCTATATATTACTCCATACAACTAGAATATTGTTCTTGAAGCCTGATTCTAATTTAAAATATTTTCATCATCAGTAGGAAAAAACCTTAAAATCCTTTGCATGGTATTCAAGCTCCTTGACAATATAGACCCAGTAGACTATTCCAGCTTTGTTTCCAAAGAATCCCTTCCCAAATCTGTAGAACAACCATTAAGTAATGCTACAACCTCCAATTTTATGCACACATCATTTCCTATAAAAATTTTTACCAGTTCTTTACAGAGCAATCCAAGTGCCATCTCTTCCACAAAGCCCAAATCACCTACCCGTCCCCAGCTCCCACTCCTTAGAGAGTGAGATTTTCTCTCTCCCTGTTTTGAACTTCCACAGTACTTGCAACACTCACTGGTTGTGGATAGAGTTTCTGGTGAACACATATCATTCTGTATTCTTCAACACTCAACATACTATCATAAGCATAGCAGGTATCCAGTAAATGTTGAATAAGAGAATGAAAGAATAGTTGAGCACTGATTCAGTAACTACTGCTTTTATTAAACTCATGAGAAGGGTAATAGTTTGTCAGTACAGAAGAAGCTTAAACAGATAAAACTTACTCAGGTTAGAGGGAATTAAGGAGACAGTATTAGAAACTGGAACATTCTAAATCCAAGTTTATCACTTATCCTCTGAGCTGTGCTGTTGCTCTTGATCATTAATGAGTAGATATTTATAGAGTGCTTACCTGAACACTGTCCTATTTCGGGTAGGTGGGAGGCAGTGTTCTTCCTTCTGCTATGGGTGCAAAAGAAGTACAGGTAGATATTTCTCCAGTTGCCCAGCAGCTGGCATGTGGACATGTGACTTTGGATGCTCTCACCCAGGACTTTGAATCTTGAGAGCTCAGGGCACGGCAGAGACAATTTGTGGTGGTCGTGAAGATAAAATAATCCTCCTACCTAAGCCTCCCAAGTAGCTGGGATTACAGGCATGTGCCACCATGGCCAGCTCCTAAGTGGTTAATTTTTTAAATTTAAAACATTATTCGAGAACATTATTCTGGTGAAGTCCATAGGCTTCACCAGACTGCCAAGGAGTTCAATGTCATAAGAAAGGTTAAGAATCTCTTTTATAGGTAGACTTTTCTCTTTTTTCCTTCAGCTAACTTAGTGGTTCCCAAACTTGACTGTGCATAAGAATTACTTTAAAGAATTTTATAAACAAAACCACATATACTGGGATTTTCAAGGGTAATTTGAACGTATGCAGTTTTGGCCTTAAGTGTCGACCTTTGTACTCAACCACGTTGGGTAAGACTCCATTTTCTAAGTGTTTTCAAGTAGACACATGGACTCCTGGGAATTTGAAGGCATGCAAATATATCTCAAAATTTTCTGTGCGATTTTTAAAGTGTGATTTTTCTTTTAAAAATGATTTTCTTTTAAAAAATAATGCTTAATGGATAACTTGTGTGACCACTTTATTAGCAAAGAGTTCCATGGTTTGCTGTGATTTCTGGGCCTGTGTTTGTGCTTACCATAGTTCCAAGTGGTACCGCTCAAATTGTCTTAGACAAATGAGAAAAGAATAGAAATGGAGGTTGAATTAATGCATAACTGTTGAACTCTCACCTTGTAAAGGGCAGAGGACATTAAAGCAGGTTATACAAATGAGTATAGGTAGAGACAAGTGGTGGGAGAATGAAGCCATCACATGGCGAGCAAGCTTGCCGTGCTAAACAACAGGACACGTGGTAGATGGGGCCATACTTGTTTTGGAAGTTCTTTTATCAACAAAATAATAACATCTGTCACATTGAAACAGTGTTGTTAACCTTGATTTGGGGAGAGGTTGTGAATTTGTTTTATATAAGTTCTCTAAAAGCTCTTAAGAGGTTTATTACAGTTTTATAAATGGGCAATTTCATCTTTTAGTAGCTCAGGTCCCAAGGTTTAGAGTCATCTCTGACTCCTCTATTTCTTTCATATTCCTGTTACAATAGCAAAGCCCATTGGCTGTTCCTTCTCAATTATTCCAGAATTCAACCACTTCTTACTACTTCTACCACCACCACCACGTTGTTACTGGCTGCCATCATTTCTTGCCTGGACTTTTGCAATGGCTGTCTTTTAGGTATCTCTGTTTTTAGCCTTGCTCCCATACAATCTGTTTTCCACAGAATAGTCAGAGTGATCCTTTTAAATGCATCAGTCACTTCTCTCCCACATGTTTCAGTGGCTTCCCATCTCACTTATAATAAAATCCAAGTCTTCACCATGTAACAAAAGGCCCTCACTCCTCTTCTGCCATGTCCACATTGCTCATTCTGTTCTACTCATGCAGGCCTTTGGGCTTTTCCTGGAACAATCTCGCTGTTGCCTCTGCCTAGACTGCTCTTCCTTGCCAGGTATCTTTAGGGCTTACTCCTTCACTTCCTCGGCCTTCAGGTATCTGTTCAACTGTTACCATGTCAGAAAGATCATCCTGCATACTGACCCTGTTCATTTAAATTTTTTTCTTAATATTTATTAGTACCTGACGTAACAATATTTATGTCTCTCTCCACTAGAATATAAGCTCTATGAGAGTAGGGAAGAATCTTAGAGACTTGTTAGTGCTGGACACATATTAGTTACTTAAATATTTGCTGAGTGAATGAATACATTAATAAATTAGGAATGTGAATGACTAAAAGTAATTTAAGAAAATGCGGATCTGTGAGAATTTTTTAAATAAAGGATATGAATGAATATTAATCAAATTTGAGAAACCCTGTCTAAGAACAAATTATCATTGTGTCTAATCTTTTAGAAAAATTAGGAATTTATGTAGCACATCAGCACCATTTTTGTACTGGTTTTAATTTTAAGACCCATAACTTAATTTTAAGTACCATTTTTTCTGAAATGGATGCATAATAGATTTCAGATAGCTGGCCTCATATCAGAGTATCAGAACAAAAATAGTGTTACATTTAAGAGACCCAAGGAGCCTCTGCTTCCCCATCTTTCTCTTTAACCTGAACATCTTTTTTTGAAAGGAGGAAGAAAATAATATTTTGTAAGAAACCAAAATAATTGATACTTTTGCTGTTTACCATACATAGATAAAGGCTTAAAGAGTGACTAGAAGAATCTTCTTCACATTATTTAATATCATTTGACCCAGGGGTAGTCTAAAGGTTATCATTATTGTGATAATCAAAAACCCAGCCACTTCTGCAGTATTTGCTAAGTAGAAATTAGATGATCATTAAGGTCCCTTTTCAGCTCTTAAATGCTAGGATATATGATCACAATGGGCTATATGATCATAGTGGCATAGAAAGCAACTATCGTCTAGTTTCATTTTCAAAGTGAAAGTACCATAAAAGCAGTTTTCTTCCCTCAGAATAACAGGTAAATATTGGTGGCAGGCAGTAGCAACAACTAACCAAAAAATTTTCTGTTTCTTTCTTTAAAGACAATTATCTCCAAGTCCGTATGGAGGTTTCTGTGGTAGGAAGAGGAGGGAAAAACCAACACTGGATTAGTGCTGACTGTGTGGCTGTGAAAAAGTCATATTGCTTATTTATACTTCATTTTTTTACTACTGTAAAATGAAGATTTTTTGCGTGCCTCAGTCTACCCTCTGGGAGCAAGATAATGAAATAATAGGACTTTACAGAAACATAAATTTACTGTGAAGCATAAGTTTCAGGGCCCTTTCTTTGTACCAGCCCCTTCTAAGGCCTTCTACCTGTTTTGTGTGAAAATTTTATCCTTAGAGAAGGCCTCCAAATTTGTTTACTCTTCAGCCCTCAAAAGAACTGAATCCACCGTTATATATTTAAGTATTATGAGATCCTTGGGAGAAATAATGACACTGAAGTCCAATCTTATTTTTTAAGTTAAATCTAAATTATTAGATTTAAGTCTAATTTATTAAAGTAAAATTTTCCTAACTATCCTGTAACCTATAACAATTAGGAAAACTTTTTGATGTCTTGAGGTATGACTTAGGAGCACAATTCAGGAGAAAGCTTTTTGAAGTGGGAAATCGGAAGACCTGGATTTTAAGCTGGGCTAACACTGTTCCATTGGTGTGATGTAATACTTAACTTTTTTAAGATTCAGTGTGGGGGGCGGGAAAAAGGGAATTAAAGTGGTTGATCTTTAAAATTCTTTCCAGTATGAAATATTCTGATTCTTACTCCTTTTCTTAATGCTGTAATATTGTGGAGTTTTCAAGTTAGTTGGCTCCTGGTTTACTGTGGAAGAAGTGTCATTAAAACATTGGGAGGCAACTAAGATCTTCCATGAATCATGTTTCTTGAAGTTTCTGAGAAAAGAGAAATTATTTAAAATATTTATATTTCTTCCCTCTATCAAGTGATTTTTTCTTATAGTAAGTTAGAATGTGAGAAATAATTTACTTGATTACCATTGTTGGAAGTTTTCCATTTCTTAGAATAAAGAGTAAGGAAAATGATTTCAGTCACACGTCTCTGATGAAATCTTCTACTCCAGGCTAGCTGGATTGTTTATTTGGCCCAAGGGCCCAAGACCTGAAATACTACATTCTTGGCACAGTTCTAAGTTCTCACTATGAATGTAATACCTGAGGTTGCAGGAGGTCAAGGAAAAGGGAAAAAAATGTATGCATATCATTTCATCTTCAGTTAATTCTTAAAATGCTGTCCTTTTGGAAGAAAAAATATCCTTGTTCATGTTTTGGGGGAAGGATAAATTTGAATAATCATTTTTAGTTCTAAGATTGAACTAAATGGAAAAATAGCAAAGGGAAGGAGATTTCAACAGATTTTTATGGAGTGTCTGCTATATAAAGATGCCAGAGGACCCAGCATTTCCACTCATAGATAAATACTCAAGAGAAATAAAAGTGTATGTCCACACAAAGACTTGTATGTGAATGACTGCAGCAGCACTATTTATAATAGCCAAAAGGTGAAAATGGCCCAAATGTCCATCACCCGATAAATGGATAAACAAAATGTGGTGTTCCCATACAATGGAATATTATTTGGCAATAAAAAGAACTGAAATACTGATTCATGCTACACATTGGATAAACCTTGAAAACATTATGCTAAGTAAAAGAAGCCAGTCACATAAGACCACATGTTATGTTATTCCATTCATATGAAATATCCAAAACAAGGACATCTGTAGAGACAGAAAGTAGATTAGTGGTTGCTTAGGAAGGAAGGAATAGGGGAGTGAGAGCTAAAGGGTTTGGGGGATTTTGTGTGTGTAGTGATGAAAATGTTCTAAAAATAGCTGGTGATGATTGTACATATCTGTGAATATGCTAAAAACCATTGAATTGTACATTTTAAATGAGTGGATTGTATGATACGTGAATTATATCTCAAAGCTGTTTTTTAAAGAAAATATTATGTGGATACAGTGATTAATCAAAACGTGGACTTAGATGTGTATCCTCCTCTGAAGAAGTGCTTATCTGGTTACAGTATACTAATAGTTGTATTTAAAACTGAATCCGAGGGAGAAAATGGTAAATTTTATAGAAATGACATTTAGCTGGACTATAAGAATAGTTGGGATTTAGACATTGTAAGCAGAGGAAACAACATAAGCAAAGACAAAGTATAAAATGAAATACAAAGTCTGTATGAAAATGTAACTGAATATAATTCATTTTTTTCCTGATTATAGAGTTGAAGAATTTAGGTTAGAGTAGTAGTTTGAAGCCAGCTTTGAATGTTAGTTAGGTAAAGTTATTCTTGATCCTGTAGGAAGTACAGATACTGACAGATTTTGAGTAGAGGTGTGATACTATCTGAATTATGCTTCAGAAAGATGATTATGGAAAGAACAGAAGCAGAGGAGAGAGAAAATGAATCCCATAGATGTGGAAAGTGAAAAACAGGTAAAAAGAAATATTTGAAGCAGAAATGGGGATTAATTGAATCTAATGGGCAGGGAAGAGTCAAAGTTAATGTGAAGTATATGTGAGCCATCTAAGGGAGAAGCCAAATAGATATTTGAAAATATGAGAAAGGGCTTAAAATAGAGGTCAGGACTGTCTAGTGACACAGTGTCATTTAAAACCATTAAGTGGACAGAAATTAAGATAGCAGCTTGCAGTCACACAGAGGATGTGGCAATTCCTTGGAGGAACCCATTCATTTAGGGATCAGAGAGAAAAGAACTGTAACCAGAATAATTTGGAAAAACAGAAGATAGTTTCATGGGATCAAAGAGACATTTTTGAAGAAAGAAGGGGTGGTCAAATTGAAAAAAACTGAAAATATCCTTTAGGTTTAATGGATGAACTTCAGCCTCAATGACAATATACTGTTCTAGCAGGAAAAAGAAACAACAAAAAAGATAAAACTGAGGTTTAATTCCTAGAAGTCTTAGAGAGTTTATTTTAGAACATTTTTGATAGAGCTATACAACCAAAGATGGACAGAGTATGCCTTTTAAGAAAATTATGTAAAAGCCAATAAGTATTTAGAGAAAAAAAATACAAAGCATGCATGTCCCTAGCATGAGAAAACTATTTTCTAGGAGTGAATGTCTCCTACATTTGAAATTAGGTCATGAGGATGTTAATAAATACCTTATTTAAAACTACTTTCTTAGACATGTAGCAACTAGGGCTCATACAATGTCATAAGGAATATTTTAGTTCATTGAAGCTGTAGTTAGACTGAATTAGCAGGGTAGAGGCTGGATGGGTGGCTCACACCTGTAACGCAAGCACTATGTATGGAAGGCTGAGGCCGGAGGATCGCTTGAGGCCAGGAGTTCAAGACCAGCACAGGCAACACAGCAAGAACGTGTCTCTACCAAAAAAAAGTAAAATAAAATAAAAAATGAGCCAGGCATGGTGGTGTGTGCCTGTAGTCCCAGCTGCTTGGGAAGCTGAGGCAGGAGAATAGCTTGAGCCCAGGAGTTCAAGGCTACAGTGAGCTATGATCATACCACTGCACTTCAGCCTGGGTGACAGAACAAGACCTTGTCTGTAAAAAGAATAGAATAAAATAAAGTAAAATAAATTAGCAGATAGTTTGCAGACATTGCAGTTATTGATTGGTTGGTGGTTAGGTAAAATGTGATGCTGAATTCCGGCAAGTTTTTAGCTACCAATTAATCTAAAGCATTCCACAGACAGAATCAGAGGGAATAACAAAAAGTAATGAAAAAGTTCACTTCATAAGTATAGGCATGCAAGAAGATTAGGATATGCTCAACAAGAAAAATGTGAAAATGAAAGTTGATATCTTTTACCTAATTGTTTTTTTCTGTAATGCCTTTATCTCCAAAACTAGTTAAGTATCTAAAAATTATTCCAATATATATGTTTTAAACTATTATATTCTTTGACTAAATAACTATACTTCCAGAAATCTATCCTTAAGAGAGCCCCTAAAACCTAGATAAGTAATATACACAAAGATCTTCAAAACACAATTTTTGATATTAGTATTTTAACAAAGGGTTGAATACAGCCTTGATTTCCAATTGTGAAGAAATGGTTGTAAATGAATTGTGGTTCTTCTGTAAGACAGACATTAAGTCATTGTGAACAGTGATTGGTGACATGGCAAAATGCTTACAATATAGTTAGATAAAAAAGGTGGTCTATGGAGTTATATGTATTCATGTAATATCTTAATTGCATAACAAAAGAAATATGGGCATGAAGAAATAAATAAGTGTGCATGGATGGAGAAAAATATGACAAATTGTTAATGGAGTTTTGCCCAGGTAGGATTATGGATTTTTTTCATAATAGCATATATTTTCCAGATTTTCTATACTGGGCATGTACTTCTTTAATAGATAATTAAAAAATAATCATTACTCCAAAAATGTGAGAGATTGGTCATAGGAGAGCCTGGGAAAGGGAAGGTAGATGAATCAATGTAAATCATCATGACTATTGGAAAAGTAATTCAGAATATAAGCCTTACTGACAGAGAATCAGTAGCATTATTATGTACTGTCAGATTAGTCCTGTCTGTTGGTAGCCTCTATTGAGTTACCCTGGACACAAACCAGTGGAAGCCTCAACATAGATTCTGAAATCTAATGACATATTTGTTTCCTAGGTATTGCTTGTGAAAGAGTAGCTTGTGTCTTTGTTGTGAATATCTTACCTTTTAAATTTCTCATCCGCAAACAAATAAAGATTAAATGTTAACTTTGTAATATTACGTTTATAAATATTTAAAACTACTATGTTAGCAATTATTATTTCTTTAATTTTGATCCTATAATTATATATTTTACTCTTCTTTTTCCATAGGTGCACCATAAATTTAAAAGACTGAAGTTATGAATGAGAAAAAAAAAGATTGCTGCTAAAATGAACCTGAGCAATACAGTATATTTTGTGCCACATACAAAAAGGTATTGCCCGCAGATCTATGACTTAGATTTTTCCTAAAAAATGATACCGAACTGTATTTTCTGATTTTTCTATGATAAATTATTTTTGTAAGAAAAATAAAAAGGAAAGTAAAAATATGAATTCATAAAATTGGGATAAAATATTCTTTTATAACAATTTTTAAGTTTCAAATTATTTCCTTATAGATTTTTCATTATTCCCAGTTATAGCTTACAATTTTGAGAATTATTTGGTTAAAAGAAATGAGCTTACTTAAAGTTTCTTGATTCTTTTTTCTATTTTCTGGAAATATATATAGATTAACATTTTTTTGTTATAGTACTTTATAATTAGATTTTGAAATTACATGAAAGGTTTTAAATCACTTTTCCTCTAATTACAGAAGTAACAGGCTTTGCAAAAAATTTTAGAAAAGACAGAAATAAAAAATTACCTGAAATCCAACACCTACTTCAGATGTTTCCAGTCTTAACTGTCATATTCCTTCTGTGTGCTACGTACTTATACCTCACCTCTTTTGCTAAAACAAAACAAACAAAAGAGAAACTCCCTTGTATGAATTCCCAGAAGATTATTACTGGGTCAAAGAGCATACCCATTTTACTCTTCCAGTAGTGTATGAAAATGACAATTTCCTTAAGTCCTTGCCCAAAAAATGTATCTTTTTTTCTATTATTTTGCCTGTTTGGTGGGTGAAATGAAGTGTATACTATTATTTTTTATTTCTTTAATCACT
>NW_012148775.1:675488-683547 GCF_000956105.1 Propithecus coquereli | reverse complement strand
TGAGCCACCGCGCCCGGCCGAGAATAGCTTTTAACTGGCACATATTTTGCAAAAATTTTCCCTACTTTATTTGCCTTTCAGTTTTGTACATTTTATCTTTCTAAAACTACCTTATTGATGTATAACTCACATACAACAATCTGAACATATTTAAAGAACGTAATACGTTTTAACCAGTATATATATCTGTGAATCCATCATCATGGTGGAGGTAATAAACATGTCCATCACTCCCAAAACCTTTCTTGTGTCCCTTTTTAATTCCTCCCACTGACCCCTTTTTACCCCTGCTCTGTCCCCAGGTTACCACTGATATGCTTTCTGTCACTTTAGATGAGTTTGCATTTTCTAGAATTCTAAATAAATGAAATCATAAAGTATATACACCTTTTTGTCTGACTTCTTTCAGTATAATTATTTTGACATTCATCCATGTTGTAGCATGTGTCAGTAGTTCATTTTATTGGTGAGTTACATTCCATTGTCTGCATGTACCACAGATTGTTTGTCTATTCTTTTGTTGATGGACATTTGGGTTGTTTCCAGTCTGGTCTATTAAAAACAAAGCTGCTATGAACATTTTTGTACAGGACTTTGTATTGGCACATGCTTTCATTTTTCTTGGGTAAATACGTAGGAGTGGAATGACTACATCATGTGGTAGGTGTATGTTTAACTTTTTAAGACACTGCCAAACTTTTTGCAATATGCTTGTACCATTTTACATTCCCACCAACAGTGTGTGAAAGATCCAGTCACTCATATCCTTGCCAACATCTGGTATGGTCAGTCTTTTTAATGTTAGCCATTCTAATCCATATCTCATTGTGGTTTTAATTTGCATCTCCCTAATGAGTAGTGATAGTAAGCATCTTTCTTTTGTCATTCATATATCTTCCTTGGTGAAGTGCCTATTCAAATCTTTTGTCTGTTTTTAAAATTGTGTCATTTTCTTATTATTGACCTTTGAGGATTCTTTATAATTTCTAGATACAAGACCATTATAAGATATATTTTGCAAAGATTCTCTCCCAATATGCTACTTGTCTTTTCATTCTCTTAAATGTCTTTCAAAAAGCGTATATTTTTAATTCGAATAAAGTATAATTTATCAATTTTTCCTTGTATGGACTATGCTTTTGGTTTTGTATCTAAGGCATTTTTTCCTAACCCAAGGTCACAAAGATTTTCTCCTATGTTTTCTTCTAGAAATTTTAGCGTTGTAAATTTTACATTTAGTTTTATAACCCATTTGGAGTTAATTTTTATGTATGGTGTCAGTATGGACCAAAGATCTTTTTTCTTGCATGTATGTATGCAGTTGTTTTCAGCACCATTCATTGAAGACAATACTTTTTCCACTGAATTACCTTTGTACTTTTATCAAAACTCAGTTATCCATAAATGTGTGGATCTATTTCTGGACTTCCTATTCTGTTGCATTGATCTACTTGTCTGTCTGTACACTGGTATCACACTGTCTTGATAACTGTGGCTTCATAATAAAGCTTAAAATTAGTTTGTTAGCCCTCCAACTTTGTCTTTCTTTTTCAAAGTTGTTTTGGTTATTCTAGGTCCTTTGCATTTTCATATGAATTTTATAATCAGTTTCTCAATTTCTGTTTCTAAACAAAAATGTTGAGTCTTCTGACCTATAAACACAATATATACCTTTACTGTGTCTTTAATTTCTTTCATTTTTGTTTGTGGTTTTTTTTTGTTTTTTTTTTTTTGAGGCAGAGTCTCACTGTGTTGCCCTGGCTAGAGTGAGTGCCGTGGCGTTAGCCTAGCTCACAGCAACCTCAAACTCCTGGGCTCAAGCGATCCTTCTGCCTCAGCCTCCCGAGTAGCTGGGACTACAGGCATGCACCACCATGCCCGGCTAATTTTTTCTATATATTTTTAGTTGTCCAGATAATTTCTTTCTATTTTTAGTAGAGACGGGGTCTCGCTCTTGCTCAGGCTGGTCTCGAACTCCTGAGCTCAAACAATCCGCCCGCCTCGGCCCCCCGGAGTGCTAGGATTACAGGCGTGAGCCACCGCGCCTGGCCAATTTCTTTCATTTTTATAATATAGTTTTCAGTGTACAGGTCTTGCACATCCTTTGTCAGATTTATCCCTAAGTATTTCATATGTTTGGTGCTACTGTAACTGATATTTTTTAAATTTGATTTTCATTTATTCATATATAGAAATAGAATTGAGTCTTATGTATTGATTTTATATTTTGTAACTTTAATAAACTCGTAAGTTCTAGTAGCTCTTTGAGATTCCATTGAATTTTCTACATAGATGATTATGTTGTTTGTAAATAAAAACAGTAACTCAGGATAAAGTCCAGATTTCTTCATATGATTTAAAAGGCCTCTTGTGATTTTACTTGGCTTAACACCAACCAGCTCCATGTTTTCTCCTTCCAACTTTCCCATACATCCACATTTAATGAACTCCTTTTATTTTCCCTAAAGAGGCATGTTTTTTCACTTCCAAGTCAAAAATAGACTGGGTCACCATATAATATTCTTATATTAAAAACATTGTGGCTGGGCGCAATGGCTCAAACCTGTAATCCTAGCACTTTGGGAGGCCTGTAATCGTGATACTAACACTCTGGGAGGCCGAGGTGGGAGGATTACTTGAGGCCAGGAATTTGAGACCAGCCTGAGCAAGAGCGAGACCCCCATCTCTACAAAACATAGAAAAATTAGCTGGGTGTAGTGGTGTGCACCTGTGGTTCCAACAACTCAGGAGGCTGAGGCAGGAGGATCACTTGAGCCCAGGAGTTTGAGGTTGCAGTGAGCTATGATGATGCCACTGTACTCTAGCCCGGGTGACAGAGCGAGACTCTGTCTCCTAAAAAAAGAAAATTTGCTTTGTTCCTCATAATACCAATCGGTTATAACCATTTTGTCACATGTGGCATTATAATTTGATGTCTGTCACCCTATTTGACTTCTAAGCCCTTTTAAGGACAGGGACCACATCCCACTCTATACAACACCCAGTACAGTGTCTGGCAAATAGTAAACAATTAGTAAATATTTGTTGAATGAAAGAATGAATTGGGTAGATGAATGGATAGTTACGTTGACGATGTACATATGCTAATGGCTTAACCAGACTAACCATATGAAGTAATGTATTAAATACATTGTCACCTAAGGCTATCATGTCACAAGAGAAAAATGCTTCTCTGTACCATCAATTTTACTTATTTAATTAATTACCTTCTCGTTCTCTTCTAGTATTAAAGCCATTGGTTCATGTTTTGAAAAATACATCTGTTGGCCAATAACCAAATTTCTAGCTTAGTTAATTTTGTTGGACAAGGAAGAAACACAAACTATCCTATGATAAATTTAAATGTTGAAATAAATAGATGATTATCTGGGGAGGGGGGTAGAGGTTATTTACAGTGAAAAATACAGATGAAAGTTGACATTTTGATATTTTTCAAAAAATAAAGAAAAAAGGATCTACACCAAATGAACGCATGTAACTAATGGCAGATCAGTATATAAGCATGTCAAAAATGATGTCCTTTTATTAATAGAAACTTTGAATTCAGAGAGTTTTGTATAGCAGCAGAATAACTTGCCCCTTTAAGTGGACACTTATCATAGCCTCCAAATGATAGCAGTTTCTTCCGGTGGTTAATAAAAAATTGCTTAATTACCTATACTACTGTATGAATATCGTATGTCAATCAAGAGCATGGGCTTTGCTGTTAGATCTGGATTTACATCATAGTTCTGACAAATAACTGCCTTCCTGGCCATGGGGAAGTAGTTTTGCCACTCAAAGTCTTAGTTTGTTCCATAAAAATAAGATAACAAAGTCATTACATTATGAAGCTGTCACAGGGATTAAAGGAGATAATATATGTAAGGTTTTTAGTATTGCCTGCCACATAGTAGTGCTTAATAAATATCAACTGTTATTATTTCTATATTAATTACACCAAAATGAATTTTTGTAACATCTTCAAGATATAATTTACCTATTATATAGGTCACTCATTTAAAGCGTACAATTGAATGGTTTTTAGAATAATCACAGAGTTATGCAATCATCACCACAATCAATTTCAGGACATTTTCATCACCCTGAAAGAAAGTCTGTACCTTTTTAGCCCTTACCCACCAAAACCCCCAGCCCTGGGGGACCAATAATCTACTTTTTCTCTCCACAGATTTGCCTATTCTGGAAATTTTATATAAATGGAATCATAAGATATGTAGTCTTTTCTGACTGACTTCTTTCATTTAGCATAATGTCTACAAGGTTCATTCATTTTGCAGTATATATCAGTACTTCATTCCTTTTTATGGCTGAATAATGTTTCATTGTATGGATAATACCATATTTTGTTCATTCACCCATTAATGGACATTCTACTTCCTAGCTATTATTATGAATAATGCTGCTGTGAACATTTGTGTACAAGTTTTTGCATGGACATATGTTTTCATTTCTCTTGGGTGTGTATATATAAAACTAGGAGTAGAATTTCTGGGTCAGATGGTAACTTGGTATTTAAGTTTTTGATGAACTGCCAGACTGTTTTCCAAAATTGCTCTGCCATTTTACATTCCTACCAGCAGTGGTAGAGGGTTCTGATTTCTCCACATCCTCATGAACATTTATCTGACCTTTTTGTTCATAGCCATCCTAGTGAGTATGAAATGATACCTCATTGTGGTTTTAATTTTCATTTCTCTAAAAACTAATAATGAGGATCTTTTCATGTGTCAGCACCCATTCATGTATCTTTGTCAAAGAAATGTCTATTCAGATCCTTTGCCCATTTTTTATTTGGGTTATTTGTCTTTTCATTATTGAGTTGTGAGAATAAGATGCTTTTAAATATTAATTTATACTTGTATTGCCACCAAACAAAATTTGTTAGAAATAATTTAATGGCAAACCTTATTTTGCTACAGGTACTGAAGAGTTGTTAAAAAAGAAATTGTCAATGAGAAATAAAGCTGACTGGGATATCAAAAAGCAAAGTGCTTGCAATACTGGTCATCATGCCTAAAGGGGTACCAAAGGACCCAGAGATTGCTGATCTGTTCTACAAAGATGACCCAGAAGAACTTTTTATTGGTTTGCATGAAATTGGACATGGAAGTTTTGGAGCAGTTTATTTTGTAAGTAATTAAAAGGAATTGTTTGGATAGATGAAATTAAGAAAGTTTGAAATCTGCATGTTCTCCACACATAGCTGTTACTCATAAAATATGCTTAGTTTTAATGTTTATTGTGCAAATTCAGTGATAGAAGGAAGTAGTCATTTCTGAAAAGTCAGTTCCAGAATTCTAGGCTTTATTCAGTTCGGTTGTATCTGTATCGATTGACCCTGCTATCAAGGCAGTATAAGAAAATTATAAGCATGAAGTTGAGCCCTGTGCATTTCCACTGCGAGCTAAGTTCTTTTCTGCCTCAGGGCCTTTATATATGCTATTCCCCCACCTAGAAAATTCTGCCCATTGCGTCCCTATCCCTATCTAACTCTCATTCATCCTACAAGTTTCCACTTAAGTGTTCCTTCTACAAGAAACCCTTTATTCCCTTTACTGTTCAACCCTCCACCACTAAATCAGGACTCTCCTTTATGATCTCATGACACCTTGTGCTTGTACTTTGTTGCATTTATCGCAGTTGTAATTAAGCAATGATGCATAGATTTTTTGCTTCAAACATGTCCCTTCCCCTAAATAATAAGCATCACAAGAACAGGGATTATGTCTATCTTCTTCATTGTTATATCCCCAGGAACTGGTATAATATCTGAACCTTTAAAAATGGAAACATTCTGTATATATTCATTTGGGACCTGTCTGTTTTACTCAGAAATATATTCTATGGTCATCTTTTCCTACTTTCCTTTTATTGTATTATATCTAACGTATCCTCTCGGAATCTCTCTTGGCCAGAGTCAGAGGGTGGTTCCAGTCTCTATTTGACTCTTGTATTTCAAAAAGCTGCCAGACCCTTCTCAGAGTTCTGATGTTTCAGAATGAATACAATAAGCCAAGCATGCTTTGAAGCTTACTAGCAAGCCATTTGTAATAGGGGCAAAATGAGATCTGCCTTGTAGTAGGCTGCAGAAGACCTAGTGATTTCTTTGCTTTTTGAGCTAAATCCTTTCTGTTTAGCTAGAGTGTATGCCTTTTGAAGATGAGGACTATTTCTAATATTTCTTTACAACTCTAAAGGCTGGCACAATCCCTTGTTTACAGTAGGTACTAAATATATGTTATTTGTTGCTAACAATAGACTAGAGAAATTATAAAGGTACCTGAGTGGCATTGATATTGAAATGTAATCATTAACACTATATTGCCTGCATACAAAAGTGAATAGTGCAGGCCCATATATACCCGTGAGGCACCAACCTTTTATCTATAGTGGTCAAATAGGTAATACCCTAAAAATGGATTTTCCCTCTGGCCACAGTCATCTTTATATGTGTTACTCCTTACTCACTGTAATAGATTCTTTCTCTTGTTGCTCATACTATTATAAACAAGAAAACTCTATTGACTCTTATTTGGACAACTGCGATAGCCCACTTTGGTCTCCCTCCAGTCTGTTGTGCATACCTCAATGAACTAGAAAAAAATGTAAATAGGATCACACGCCCCTTTTGCTATAAAGCTTTTAAGGGCTTTCCCTATTCTTAGGCTAAGATCAAAATCCTTACTGTAGCCAGCCTACAAGATCTTTCGTGATGTGGTCCCTATCTGTACCTGAACTGTATTCCCTTTCATTCTCATTGCTGTAGCTTTAATTGCCTTCTTTTGATCATCCTTCATAGGATCTTGCATAAACTGTTTTCTCTGGAATATTTTCCCCTTCCATCTTCACCCTCTTAACTCCTGTTCATCTTTTAGCTTTCAACTTAAACCTCATTTCTTCAGGAAAGGCTTTCCTGACGTCCCTAAGTCACATTCCCCATTTTTGGTTCTCATAGTAACACATACCCTTCTTTATTGCACATGTCGCAGTTGCAATTTTACATTTGTTTATGATTTTATTTCTGTTATTGTCTGTCTGTCCTACTGGAGGAGTGATAGGTACGGAGTGTATTTACTCACAATTCTATCCCTAGCACTTAGCCCTAAACCTGACAAATTGTAAACAACTAATAAGTATTTTTTGAATGAATGAATAAATTGTGAAGAACTCAGAGAACTTGGTACCGCTAATTAGTACTTTTCATAAGTCATAGTCATGCTAGCAAACCATAAAGACCAGAGTCTAGTAACCAATGTTTTTATACCTAAACACTATAATTCCGTTAGACTCTTAGTAGGTTACAGCTTTTACACAGAATGATGCCAAGGAATAAGCTCAATGTGAATTGTAAGCTGGCACAACTCTTGTAGAATCGATCAGCTGAAAGTATGTTATATTCAGAGAAAATAGAAGTTATTCACTTGATGAAATATCTGTGTTTGTATTTACATAAATAATTCTGAAATTTGCATTAACAAATGAGATATTAGGAAACTGTATTAGAGGAAAACAAAAAAGGGCTGAGCGTGTTCATTTTTGTATTCACTTAAACACATTTCCACAGTAGGTAGGTTTCCAGTGCTTCCTTGTTGAATGCAGCATATCATCCGTAATCTACCTAAAGCAAATAATTTAGTTCTGTTTTTCTGGATATAATTGCCTTTTAGTTTTAGTTGAGACTGAATGAAAAGGACAAAAAGAAAAGTTTGTGTTTAATTTTTTATGTTTCTCTATAAACTAGCAAAAAGTATAGCTGGAGAATGTTTAAGAAAATATCATAAATACATTGTAAGTTCTCAATAAATATTTTTTTAATCAATGGTCTTTGGAATCAGTGAGCTAACAGTTACTGAGACCACTGAGACTATTGGAAGCATTAAACATGAATGTAAGTTTCAAGAATAAAACTTGAAATGATAGAGGCCATAACCATTCATAACACAGTACAGAGCACTGAGAGCTGACACCCCATTGACAGCTTCCACCTCTATACTAAAACACAGATTTTTTTGTTAGTTTGTTTTTTAGTTTCAGT
>NW_012148775.1:671908-674141 GCF_000956105.1 Propithecus coquereli | reverse complement strand
TTCTAAAAATTTTAAGAAAACTAGTTTGTTTTAAATATATTAAGTAAATTGAGAGGAAAAGACTATTACTTGAGTTATTTATGGTTTTCATGTGTACTTTCAATGAATTATTATATTTTGGGTATAGAGAAGACAAGCAAAGATAATTACGAGACAAGGCAACCTTTATAAATGAAAAATATACAAATATATACATAAATGTGGATGTATATATATATATATATATATATGTAATTCTTATTATAAAATACAAATAACCCTGAAAGTGAAAGTCCCTCTTAGCATTAATCTTACCTTCTACTGCACTATTGAATACAGTAGCCAGTTTGGGACCAGCCTGAGCAAGAGCGAGACCCTGTCTCTACAAAAAGTAGAAAAAGTAGCCAGGCATGGTGGTACGTGCATGTAGTCCCAGCTACTTGGGAGGCTGAGGCAGGAGGATTGCTTGAGCCCAGGAGTTGGAGGTTGCAGGGATCTATGATGACACCACTGCTCTCTAGCCTGGGCCACAGAGCAAGACCCTGTCTCAAAAAAAAAAAAAATACAGTAGCCAGTAGGCACATGTAACTATTTAAATTTAAGTTAATATAAATTAAATAAAATTTAAATAAAATCTATTTCCTCAGTCACACTAGGCACATTTCAATGCCACTATATTGGACAGTGTAAATATAGGATATTTCTATCATCACAGAAAGTTCTACTGGATAGCACTGCTCCAAGGACTATCATTGAGTCCAGAGTGCTAGGATTATAGGCATGAGCCACCACACCCGGCCAAGAAGCTATACCTTAATGTAGGAATGGAAATGTCTATCTAGCCTATCAAAAATTGGAGTATCTTTAAACTGTGATGCTGAAGTGTGAGAATATTGTTTTAAAAATCTGTAGTCAGGCTGGGCACAGTGGTTCATGCCTGTGATCTCAGCACTTTGGGAGGCCAGGAATTCAAGATCAGCCTGAGCAACATAGCAAGACCTTGTCTCTACAAAAAATAAAAAAAAAAAATTAACCAAGCGTGGTGGTTATGTACCTGTAGTCCCAGCCACTATGGAGGCTGAAACAGAAGGATCTCTTGAGCCCAGGAGTTTGGGGTTGTAGTGAGCTATGATGACACCACTGTACCCTAACTCGGTGACTGACTGAGACCCTGTCTTAAAAATCATTAATTAATCAATTAATGTCTCTAGTCAAATATTTAAGTTAAACTGGCTGAAACATTAATTTTTTTTTCTTGTACCCTCTTAACACAGGCTACGAATGCTCGCACCAATGAGGTGGTGGCAATTAAGAAAATGTCCTATAGTGGGAAGCAGGCGCATGAGGTAAGATATAGTTGTATAGCCTAAATTGATACAAGCAAGTTAGTATGAATCTTTAAACATTTTTTATCACAATTCTTTTTTCCCCCTCTTGCAGAGCTTATAATAAAAGTTCCTGGAGTATTTTGTGTTTCGTAGGACTTTCATGCACACGTGCACATTAAAATTTTTTTTAAGTTCCTAATATTCTAGCTCAACTATGTTGCAGAATAAACATAGGTTCATGTAATAAATTTTTAATGATTGTGTATTTCCTAAATCTTTCCCAAGCTCCTTAAGCTGTACAATACATATGTATGTATGTATGTATATATTTATGCATAAAATATCCACTCACTTTTCAGATATAATCCCTCTAACCTGTACCGTTATGAATACTGAATTTATATCAGCATTTCTTTGTTACTGTCATATAAAGACAGTCTTAGCTTAATGTTTAAAAGTCAGAACAATATGAGAGATTTTTGTTTTTAACAAAATTCAGTCTATACCTTCTAAATCAATAAAATATCTAAAGTATGCTTTTGTGGAGTCCTGCAGATCTGAAAATTATAACTAGTATATATCTTGTTTATATATAATAGGTTCTTTTATCTTAGTGCTTGTAAAAAAATTTTTTTTACTATGTTTTGATTTTCTTTGCATTTTGACATTCAGTAAGAATCTTAGATGAATTCTTTTTACATCAATAAGTTATTGTTTGAATTAACCTTTTTAAAAAATCATAAACAAACCATTGTCATATCTGAAGAGCTTCACTTTTCTTTTAAATTAGTTATATTTAGAAAATGGTTAGCCGGGCGCGGTGGCTCACTCCTGTAATCCTAGCACTCTGGGAGGCCGAGGCGGGCGGATTGTTTGAGCTCAGGAGTTCGAGACCAGCCTAAGAAAGAACGAGACCCCATCTCTAC
>NW_012148775.1:670116-671858 GCF_000956105.1 Propithecus coquereli | reverse complement strand
AAAAATTAAAACATCTCCTTTCTGACTCAATAGAAATGGCAAGATATTCTTAAGGAAGTTAAATTTTTACGACAGTTGAAGCATCCTAATACCATTGAGTACAAAGGTTGTTACTTGAAAGAGCACACTGCTTGGGTAAGTCTAAGGACCTCTATTATCTTTTTTTTCCTCTATTTTTTCTTTTTCTATATTATCTATTTGGTCTGTAAAATTATCAGTGCCATTTCTGTTCACTGACTTTTGTTATCATTATTTAATATTTGTTAACACTCTGGTGTGTCAGATGGTGTACATTCCATGAGATTAAATATGATATCCAGCTTGTTGGAAATTCCATTTGATAAACACTCAACAAAGAGAGGGTGACAAGCTAACATAATTTTATAATGACTTATTTGTAAAAGTAAAAGATATAGCCTTTTATTCTCATCCTAGAATTTTTATCTTCATTATTTTTCATCCCCCACTCCAGTTAACCAAAAATTTTGAATTGTGCTTAGTATTTTCATCACTGTGTAATTTTTACAAAACAAAGACTATCATGTGATTAAAATAAAAAGACTTTTGTCCCATTTCATCTTCTTAGTGTATTTTTCCGTGATTGTGTTTTTGTTTTTATGTTGGCACATTAAGCACCAATTAAAATTGGAAATGTTATACTTTGTATTTTATCAAATTGCACATTTCAACTTAAAGTCCAGTTTAGCTAGCATTTATTGTGTGCTCACCGTATACCAAGTCCTTTCCTATATGGGATCTCTAATTAGGGAATGGAATTTTTGTTCCCAAACAGACTATCAAACAGTATACTTAAACATTTCTGTCCAAGCAGCTTTTAAGATATCTATTAATAGAGCGATTATTTCCATTCTGAAAAGAAGAAATTAAGCAAAGGAGTATCTCATTATCTAGAAATCAGTTCTCTGGCAAACTCAGCTATCTTGAAAGAGTTAAGAAAGGGATTTCAAGTGGGCAGAATAAATGTTAACAAAATCCAAGTGCTACATCTCATGTGTTTCAAGTCTGGAGAAAATCCTCAAAACTCTTATTTGAAGCCCATTTACTCCTAGATTACATAGAGTGCTAATAACCTGATTTCTGTCTACAGCTGATTTGATAGACCAATTAGAAGGAGCTCTAAGGAATTAAATCATTAAAGACAAGCCTACAGATACAAGAATAATTTGACCACAAGGAAGAAATCAAGGAAGCTAGAAGGCAGACCTGATAGTTTAAAGGCAGGGTAGCTAGAGTTGTTAAGTGTCAGGTGCAAACTACCACCTCATGTAGAATAACAGGGAAAAAAATATTTGTCACAAAAATGCTGAGTTTTTACACATATAATTTTTAAAATAAATTCAACTGTGAACATATTCATTCTATTCAGTTTTAAAGTTCTAAAGTTCTATGTTCATATTCCATACACTCAGCTTAAGGAAGTCATATATACATATTCAGTTGCTCAATTTAAAAAATTAGAAAATTATGTGATAAAATTTAGAACTGTTTCCATCAAAATTGATTAAAGAAAAAAGCCCACGTAAAAGGATAATGTTCATTATAATATTTACTTATGTGGAATCTTTCATTTCACAATAAGAAATAAGATTAATGTTTCTGAACCTGTTTTTAATGTCAAGCAGAAAACTGTAATAAAGTTTCTAAACTTTAAACTTCTAAACCTCTCATATTCTAAAGTGTTCCAGTAATGCAAGGTATATAATACACAAATACATAACTAT
>NW_012148775.1:646656-669211 GCF_000956105.1 Propithecus coquereli | reverse complement strand
TTAAGATATAAATTTAAATATTTCATATCTGTCAGGGATTCAAGCTAATGTAATGATACATACCAGGCTATATCTTTAGATTCAGTTCAAAATGATATCTGTTTCTCGTTTATAACTTTTTAAAATGTGAAAATAAGGAATTTATTACTTACTGGTTTATTTTATTTAATAAGTACTTTCTAATATTTAAATAGTATTTTCCAGTATAGATTTTACTGGGTCATGTATTAGTTTGCCCCTTTCTAAATTACAAAGTTTAATTTATAGTACAGTCTAGCCACCCTAAATCCTTTTTGAAACAAGGAGGTGTGAAAGTTAGTAAATAAATTGTCAATCCTGACCATTTACAGTAAATATTTCTGTTTCCAGTCCCCTTATAATCTTTAGGCTAATTCCAAGTAAGAAATAACAAAACCTAAATGATGAGAATTATAAAAATCAATTAGTGCCAGATGACCAAAATTCAGTCGAAGTTCAGGTTGGTCAAAATATTTATTCTTTTAGTGTTCTTAGTTCCTTGGTTGGTTGGGTGGGTGGTTGGTTGGTTTCAGCAGTTTCTTATTAACCTTCCTTGTTCTAATTATTATTTTAATCTGTTATAGTTGGTGATGGAATATTGCTTAGGCTCAGCCTCTGATTTGTTAGAAGGTAAGAATGAAAGCACTATACTCTCCTTTCTGTTTTACTTTGATCAGAATGTTATCTACTGCTATATTAAAGTGTAGTTTGGGCAACCTAAGTGGATGATGGCTTGGACTTACAGGTTGTGTGGACAAGGTATGCAAACTTCGTCTCTGCAGTGTCACTGAAAGTGTCTGAGTGATGTTAGCAGCCTTCCCACTGTTTTAGTTGATGGCCAATCCAGGGCAGGTACTGCTAAAATGTTTGGCTAATGTGGTGTGGTATGTGTGGCCAAAAACATCAAATTCATGAGCATGTATGAAAGAGAGGCATATAGTATCAAATCATATTAGAATTTAACCCTTTCAAATATCTTGACTGACCCACTTCTCTGCAAATGCTGTTATAACCAGAGGCTGTGTTAAAAATTTACATTAAAAAATATCTTACATCATCCTTGATCTCTGAATAGAAATTGCTCATTAGCTGCTTTCACAAATAATGAAAACGTGTAGTTAGAAGGGGTAATTAAAGATGGCTTTGTGGCAGAGAAGAAGAATATAACCTAGAACACTCCAGGCATTTAAAATGTTAGAAGGGACTGATAAACTTGGGCCTGGTCAATTCAAATTCATGGGGCTTTGACTTGCAACTGATAAGCAAATTAACAATGCATCATTAAATGAATATCGGTATTCTTTGTCTTATTTTGTTTTGAAGGGTCATTTTGTTTATTTTTATCCATTTGGGTTTCCTGTTATCTAATCATTTATTGTTATTCTATAGAAAATACATATCCTGTGTATTTAGGTGAATGTGTTCCCAAATTGTCATTTGAGAAAGTATATAATTCACTCTGGTATAGCTGTATAAAATAATAAAAAGAGTAATGAAACTGATCATCTACGCCTGACTTTTTTTTTTTTTTCCTTCCTCAGTTCATAAGAAACCACTTCAGGAAGTAGAGATTGCTGCCATTACTCACGGTGCCTTGCATGGACTAGCCTACCTACATTCTCATGCATTGATTCATAGGTAAGATTAGAGACCAGTTACGTTTTCATTTCAGTTACAGGACTATCTATTTCAGGAACCTTGAAAATTAGTGCACGCTCCAATTTTTAGGGTGCCTAAGGATTTATGGGAAGCAAATAGATTGCTGCTGCTTCTTGATTTAAGGAGTAAAGTTGCCAGAATTTAGCTTCTATCTTTTAGTCTCTCCCATATATCCACAAAGACTTACCTCATCTCTGTTCTGTAGGTAACTATTTTCCAGGCTGGGTATTGCAGGAAAATTTGAAAAAGGCCCCAGCAACCTTTTGATACTATGTCACAAAGAAAAGAAAATTAACCTTTCTTGCATATATCTATTTCTTAGCCAAGTTCTTCTTCCTTTCCTATTGCAAATACCCAGTTAGTCACATATAATAAATATATGCTGTTTTATCACTTAAAATGTTTTGCATTTCTGTAGTCCATAGAGATAGTTAGGAAGGTACTGTCTTTACTATATTTTGGCAGATGAAGAGACCAGGGCTTAGAAAGATTTAAATAAGTTACCCATCGTTTCATAGCATTTGAGTAATAGAGTAAGGATTGAATCTCAAATTTCCTGACTCCCAATCCAGCGTGTTTTTCTACCACACCAACACTCTCCTCTCTGCACCCTGTCTCCCTCCACAAACTTCTCCTAAAGAAATACTGTTACTACCAATCTTTGCTTTTCTCAGTAAAGAAATTGTAGTACAGTTACTTTAATGAATGGTGGGACGAATAGTGGAATATTAGGTAGATATGAAGAATCTGAAATGGCTTGCAAACAAAAGAAAACACTTGTCATTTCCTAGGAAGAAGTGAAACTATTAGGTCACAGGTTCCCCTTTTACTCCTGTTTTAATCATCCCAGAGTGGCCGTCACCAGTTACTAGTACTATAAAAGCAGAACTTCCTCAAGATATGCAGACCAAAATCCTGCCAGGAATTTGGCTTATTTATAAGGATGAAGAATGAACCTAATCATATCTAATAAATACTGACTAAATTTAGCATAACGTCTATAGATTTAGCAACTTTTTTTAAACATACCCTTTGGTACCAAGGTGTTATTACTGAATGCCAACTTGCTTATGATGATGTTGCCTGCTCTTATTAAAGCCCCACAGTTCAGTGGTTTTTTTTGCCTTTAGTACCTTAATCTGTGCATTAACTTAATGTTTTAGTCTGTATTATGCTTTATCTTCTTTAGTGTGTAAAAGAAGTTGAAAAGACCAAAAAAAAAAAAAACTTTTAAAGAATGTTCTCTAAATATAAAAATAATACCATGTCTCAGATTTTTATTATTTTGATTTAAAAGGCAGTTCTCTCTTTTAACTGAAGATAATAGAAAAAAGATATTTTTCTGTTTTGAAGAGAAATAAATAATGCTTTTTTTTCTTTAGTTCTCTCTGCCAATGCCTAATGTCATCATGAGGAAGGAAACTGAATTTTCAAGGGAAGTTTTTGTAAAAGTTGTTTTGGGAGCGTTCGAACCTTTTCATTTTCATCTTGACATAAGTTTCCCTCATCCTCTCTGCCTTATCTTCTCACTGCCCATCAACTTCCAGCTCTTGGTTTCTAGTACTCATTACACCTCATGTCTTTTTTTTAAAAAAAGAATAAGGAGTACATCCATATCTCCTCATTCTAAATTATCATACTGAAGAATGAATTTTTTAAATCATATTTTTTAAAACTTTTGCTGCATAAAGCATCCAATAGCTTTAGTAGTAACCACTTGAGATTCTTTGTAGTAATGACAACAGAAATGCAATTTCCTAACCCCTAATCCTTGTTTGTTTTGATCTTTCAGGGTCTTCTTTTTACTGTACAGTGTTATTTTTAAAATAACACCTTCTATATAACATGTACCCTCAAATGCCTTAGAGTTGCAGTTACAAATAAAGGCAGAGAGAAAGGGTCACAGGCAAGAAAGAAAAGGTATGTGCGTAGTTGAGGTTTATTGGTAGGTAGTCAATACAGAGTTGTTACAGGTTTGTTTAGGCTCCAAAAATGTCACATAATTTGGGGGGAAAAAAAGGCAGTTACAAATGGCTCCAATTTTTCCAGCACAAGGAATACTGTTGATGACTGGATTTAGCATTTAAGAATATGCTTTTGTAAGTATAGCAGCTGAATACGTTTCCTTGTCTGCAATGTCTGCCTTTTTTCTCACTGTATTCCCTCCCTCTGAAGAAAGTTCTACCTTTAAGTAATTACTATGACCTACCTGTAAGTACACCCAGGAATCTGGGTCCCCTTACAACATACAGTAATTACTAAATCCCCTTCTGGCTATCTGAGCAAGGTTTATTTTTGTTGTTGTTTTTTTTTTTTTTTAATAAACTTTTTGTCTTATTAATTGCATGCTCTGACCTATTCCATAATCAAAATTGAAAAGTCATTTTCTAACCCTCTTATTTTTTTCCTATAGGGATATTAAAGCAGGAAATATTCTTCTAACAGAGCCAGGTCAGGTGAAACTAGCTGATTTTGGATCTGCCTCAATGGCTTCACCTGCCAACTCCTTCGTGGGCACACCTTACTGGTATGTAGAATTAGACAGCATGACATAGTATTAAAATATTCTTACACGAACAAGATGGACCCATGGCATTGGTTTTATTTTGTTTTTTTACAATGTCTTGCCAATGTGCCTCAAAATGAGATTTCATTTGAGAAGGATAGAAAACTCACTAGCATAAAAAGAAACACTCTTAGTGTAAAATTTACAATGACTTTAAATTGTTCAAATAGGGCTGGTGTCACTGTGTGTAAACTGAGCAGGATTATCAACTCACTGACCAACCTCAGGTTTTAGATTTCATTTGTGGTTTCTTTTGAACTTTTCTCTTGAGGCAGAGTCTCCAGGGAAGGACAGGGCAGCTTCTTTAGCCTTCTCTGATGAGCCAACAAACATAAATCTTACCTTTTAGTGAAAGAAATCCAAGTTCTTGCCTGTGTTGAGTTCTCTGATACATCACCTAGCCTGACATTCTGACTGAGTTTTTTTTACCCTATTCTGTTCCAGATTCCTTTCCTTCCTTTCATAGATACATTGGAGTTTCATTATACCTTAGAGAATGACTTATGTCCCTGGAAAATTACTTGCCTACTAAAAAAATAGCTGCTATTTGAATTTTTTCCCATCATCATCAAATAGCTTTTACTAAGCAACTGCTTACACACAGTAACAGAGCACAGTTCTGTTCAAAGCATATTAAACTGATATGACCTCTGCCCTCCTAATGCAGATGCATTACAGACAAACAAGTAAAGTAACATCCATTACCATCACCTGTGTTTTGTTTTTGTAAATTTTACTATCTTTGAAACACTGATTATATTGCTTTATATCATCCCATGAAGTGTTTTTTATGGTCCAGGTGCAGTGGTTCACGCCTGTAATCCTAGCACTCTGGGAGGCCAAGGTGGAAGTATTACTTGAGCTCAGGAGTTCGAGACTAGCTTGACCAAGAGTGAGACCCCATCTCTACCAAAAGAAAGGAGAAAAAAAAAAAAAAACGCACACCTGTAGTCCCAGCTACCCAGGAGGCTGAGGCAGAAGGATCACTTTGAGCCCTAGTTGGAGGTTGCAGTGAGCTACAGTGATGCCACCGTACCCTACCCAGGGTGACAGAGGGAGACTTTGTCTCAACAAAAACAAACAAGGCAACTGAACACCCCTCCTCACAAATCCGCACCCCTTCATATAAAAAAGTATATTAAAAAATTATTTTAAAAAAGTGTTTTTTATGTTTAAAGTAATTTATTTATTTCATGTATAGTAATCCTTTACAAATCTCTATGAGGTAGCTATTAGAATTCTCTCGATTTTATTGATAAAGAAACTGATAAACAGATAGGTTAAGTAACTTACCCAAGATCGACCTGATAATAAGGGGTAGAGCCAGGATTTATTGAAAATAATGTATTGCTTTATATAAACCAAGTATATTTATATTTTGGATACTATTTTTCAAAATGATTTGTGTAAGGAAAAAATATCAGGTAAAAATTTTAGAGTACCCTTAATAGTTATTTCATTGAATCACTTTATTAGTGGAATTTCGTTTTTAATTTGCAGCTTAAGTTTTGTACATTATGTTTGATAGGATGGCTCCAGAGGTGATCTTAGCTATGGATGAAGGACAGTATGATGGGAAAGTTGATATTTGGTCACTTGGGATCACCTGTATTGAATTGGGTGAGTAAAGACTTATTTGTTTTCATTGTATTTTGGGGAATCACTCCTTATTTTGATTGTCAATTAACTCATCCAGCTATTTAATGAATTACTGCTTTTTGTGTGCCAGGTAATATGAATTTATTATATTTTCTATACTCTTGTATAACACAGAAGATTGCTTTCTCTCTGCTACATTTTCATGTTATTTAATTAAAGGAGTTTAGGCAGATACAGCATTTGACAAACCTGGAAATACAAGACAGTAAGTACTAATATTTGAAAAATATCCATTCTCCATACCATGAATAATAATATACATCCCACCTTTATATTTTCCATTACCTTAATTTATATTCCAATTTATATTAGAGAAATCCAAAAAAGTACTAGAAGGCTTATCAAAGATCTTACCCTAAAACTGTATTTGACCCACATAGAGTGCAACTTCAGAGAAAATTTCATGTTAGAAGATGCCCCAGCTATCAAGTTGTTCCCCAAATATTGCGGCAGTTATCTAAAGTTGTCTAAAATACCACAAGTCTCTCTTCTCTCGTTGTATATTTTGAACTTTAATATATCTTAAAGCTGTCTCTATCCAGTGAGGTACTGGTAAACATAATAAATGAATCTTTTGTGGAGAGAGAAAAAGCCCTGATTTGTGGCATTTGCCAATTTTTGTGGTGTAAATATTCCCACTATAGCCAATTTCAAGCTTCCAGTGCTATTGACTAAATGTGGAATTGGGAAAAGGTGTGCACAGTGGGCCTTCCAAAGCCAGTATGAGCTGGCTCCGGTGTACCACTGCCATTATCTAGATATTTGTATAAATTTAAAATCAAAATGTTAAACTTTTTTAAAATCGGTTTTAAAAAAATTCTTTGACCTTGTTTTTTCAGTTTAGAATGTAATTTCATTTGATTAATTCTATCCTGGTTTCCAAATTGATCCTGTGAGAACTTGAGTTCCAGTTTGATTCTCAGACTATGGTTTTCTCTTTCCCTAAAATGTATGGCCTACAAAGACAACTTGAGAAAACTTCGCATTACATTTACGATGTTTCATTGATCCTTTTCAAAAAAGCAACATATGGTAAAGATGCACCATGTATCTTTTTTTTTTTTTTTACATTAAAGAGAAATTAATTTTAAGAAACAGAATTTGGGTAGGAAAATCAGAATATTTATTTTTTTCAATTAGGGTAACAGATTCACATGGTTTGTAAATCAAAAAATCAAAAAATAAATAGTGAAAGGTCTTCTTCCACCACCAGTAAAAAGTAAAACTTTAAAACATTTAGGAGAAGCCCCCCCGCAATGCCTCAGTTTCTTATCTGTAAAACAGAGATAATAGCTGTTGCACTTCATGGGGTTGCTATGAAGATTAATGATAAAGCACTTAAAACATGGCCTGGCATATAATAAGCACTATGTAAGTGTTATTACTCTAGAATACCTTTACAAGTATAAGGAAGAATTTTTCTAATCAATATTTTAAAAGCATACTGACAAATATGATAACTTTTACTACTTTATAAAGCCATGTAAAACAAACATTAGAACCATGGACTAGGAGAAGGTGGTTGAAACATATCTAACCAACAGGGTATCAGTCCAGAATTTATAAAGAACTCTTACAATTTCTTTATCAAAAAGAAAAAGCCAAACAGCCAGTAGAAAAATGGGTAAAAAATGTGATTAAGCAATGCATTGAAGAGGAAACCTACATAGACAACAAACTTCAGAAGATACTTAGCCTCATTAGGGAAATGCAAGTTGAAACAATTTCACATCTATCGGATTGGCAACAGTTTTTAAGTCTCAGGATAATACATTTAGGGATGTATCTAAGGAAATGTAAGTCGATATAACAGCTTTGGAGTACAAATTGGCCAAATCTCGTAAAACTGGTAAGGAGCAGTGACCTGACACTTCTAAGGGTATACCTTAGAGAAATCTTTATGCACATACACTGGGAAGTGTGTACAAGGATGCAACCTTCTCTATAGTAGCCAAAAAAGGTGGAAACAATATGAATTCTTATCTAAAGGAGAATTGATAAATTATGGAACACTATATCACAGTTAAGAATGAGCTAGATCTACATGTATCGTCATAGGTAAATCTCAGAATCATAACATTGAGTATTTAATGAACAAAGGAAATTGCAAGAGTATAAGTACAGTATGATGCCAATTATGAAAGTTTTATAAACTCTTTTACATATTATTAAGAGCATATATATACTAATAAAGCATAAGAACGTAGATGCTAAAGATACAATTCCAGAATAGTAAGCTCTAGAGAAAGGAAGGGGGAAAGAGCTGTATCTACTTTCTTATTTTTTTTTTTTTAGAAGAAAAAAGACCTGAAACAAATAGGACAAAATAATGGTAATGCTAAGTGGTAGCGTCTACTATAATAGTCTACAAAGTTTTATCTATTCGAAATATTGAATAATTTAACTTTTTAAAAATTAAAAATAAATATACATTCCTTTGAAGGGGGACTACTCTGTGCATAGTATAAAGTTAGGAGTATAGAGTAAGTTTTAGAATTAGACGCCTTGGATATGAATCTTGGCTGTACCAACACTTAGCTGGCAGGACCACTGTGTATGGCTGCAACATAATGCCACCATGCATTTACATAGTCTAGGGTGTAAATGCTACCTCCTGGAGGTGTGTAACATGTTGATTCTGTCTATGTGATCTTGGACCATTTTCTTTCCTAATCCTCAGTTTTCTTGTCTAAGTGAAAATAACAAGGCATGTATCATAGATATTTTCAAGCTTTGATAAGATAACTTAGGTAAAGTATTTAACATAGTGCCTGTCACCTAGCAAATGCTCAGTAACAGCTAATTGTATTCATATATAGGATTATTTCTGATTTTCATAATTTATATTTTAAGAAATAAAAATGAACCAAAATTTTCCTTTTTTTTTTTTTGAGACAGAGTCTCACTGTGTTGCCTGGGCTAGAGTGCCGTGGCGTCATCCTAGCTCACAGCAACCTCAAACTCCTGGGCTCAAGCGATCCTTCTGCCTCAGCCTCCTGAGTAGCTGGGACTACAGGCATGCGCCACCATGCCCGGCTAATTTTTTCTATATATTTTTAGTTGTCCCATGAATTTCTTTCTATTTTTAATAGAGACGGGGTCTCACTCTTGATCAGGCCGGTCTCGAACTCCTGAGGTCAAACAATCCGCCCGCCTCGGCCTCCCAAAGTGCTAGGATTTCAGGCGTGAATCACCATGCCCGGCCCAAAATTTTCCTTTTAAGACCGAGATCATAACAGCAACTCCTTAGTTATGACACTTCAGAAGATACAGCACCTGAGTTGAATCTTACAGCTAGTTAATGCCCACCCATGGTTTTAACAAGTTTTTTCTTACCAAAATCCCTCTGAAATGTAACATGGGTTCTGCCCTTTCCAACCCTCTTCAGTGCAACAAACAACATATATCCTTTTATGATGATTCAGGATCATCATCACTTCAGCTTTTGCACTGTGTAGATGTAATGATGACAAGTTTCAAACAGCAATTGATATTGGGTGAAATAGTTACAGGTCCCAGGAGATATCTTAGTACTTCCTCTCTTGAAACAGCCCCTGGTATGTGCTTACTTTCTGGTTTTACTTATAAAAATGAATCGAAATATGTATAGCAAATGCTCTCTATATCAGCCTAACTTTGATTGCCTTTTATAAAATGACTACTGAATTAAAGGATAAGATATCCTTTCCCAAATTGTTGTTTTATCCTCCACAACACCTATTCCTTTAAATTGATAGATGGTAGTATCAAATTATGCTAAAGAGCATAGACTCTACAGTCAGATAAACTTGAATTCTAATTCCACTTCTGCCCTTTTGTAGTTGTATGATTTTGGTCAAGTTATTTTAACTCTGTGAAATTTGCATAACAAGATTCCCCACCTTATGGTGATTTGATTAAATTAAAATATGAATTTAAAGTGCTTACTTTTATATCTGGTACGTAGTATGTGCTCAACAAATGTTAGACATTATCAGCACAATCCTGAGATATATAGTATTTCATGCAAATTTTTATCTACATTTAACAACTCTTTAAAACTAGGAAACAACATATTAACTACAGTTAATAATAATGCATTGAATACTTGAAATTGCTAAGAGCAGAGCTTAAATGTTTTCACAACAAAAAGATAGTTATTTTATGAGGTGACGGATAAGTTAATTGTGGTAATCACTTCACAATGTATACAAAAATCAAAAACAGCACATTATACACCTTAAATATATACAATTTTTATTTATCTAAAAAAATCCAAGCAATTTCTTTGAAAAGTAGGACTTGTTTTTGTAGGCAACAGCATCTTATAATTGGCAGCATTTTTCTAAGTTATACATAAGATAGTTGGTACATATTAAATAGTGGCACATCTTATAGTCAGTGACATCTTAGATTCAAAGAAATATGATAGTTGCTTGGTAAATATTCACAAAATAAAATTGTTACCAAGGACATTTAACTTCTCAGCAATTACTTAAAAATTATTATATCAGTAGTGTAATAAACCATGCAAGTACCTCTTTGACAGCTTCACCACACGTCTCCATCTCCCCAGCATTAATTTGTTAATGGACAACTAAAAGAAGGATCTTTGGGGGCTTTTTTAAATATGAATAAAGGAAGGTTAAACTTTTCCTGATAAACTCTATGCAATCATTTTTCTGTTTCCCGTATGTTTGAGGTTTAATGAAATTCTGGGCACACACAATGTATTTTAAATTGTGCTTCTAATTTTGAAATTACATTGAAAGTTGTGGATAGTGCCCGAATGGCGTGTTTTCCCCTTTCAGTGTGATAGCTCTCTCTTCTATAATAGTGTCTATTTAGAAAAAAAAAAAACTAACGTTCTAATGTGTAAGTCGAATTGGTGAGATGACATCACAGAGCAGGACGATGATAATGTTCCTGGTACTGTCCTCTTTCCTAAAGATCAAACTCTGCAGTTCCTAAGTGGTTACGCCTGTTCTAGAAATTATCTTTTGCTAAATTGGTCTTCCATTGAAAGAAATATTTGAATCCTCTGAAACTCTTGGACATTGAAATGGTCCAGTCACCAGATATTTTTCAAGATCATTTCAAGAGAAATTAATCTCAATGTTCTTCTGTTTAAACTACAGACACTTAGTTCACTAGCAAAGATCATGGTAGAAGCTGGCAAGGGGCCCATCAGCATTGTCAGGGAATTGACTCTCTTCAGAAATAAATTCTCCAGGAAAAAAACAAAAATATAAATGTCATTATACAGTTTCTCTGCCTGGAATTTTCTTCCTCTACATTGGCCATTCATTGTTTATCTGTTAATAAATGAATGCTGTGATGGCTGTTTGGGAAAAGGAGTAATATTTAGTCTTCTGAAGCTGGTTTTTTTTTTTCATTTTGAAATACTAGTACTGTCTATCATAAAATGCACAGGATTATTAAAGAGGCCTATCAAAAAGAACACAGGCCTTGGAGTCTCATAGGGTTGGGTTGAAATCCCAATTTAGCCATTACTATGTGATTTGACTTCATTATTTAGCCAGGCTGAACCTCAGTTTCTTCAGCTGGGAAACTGGAAGAATAATATCTATCTTGCCAAGCTTTTGTGAGAATTATGAATAACATGTAACGTGCTTAAAGCAGTGAGTGCCTGGCATATAGTAGGAACTCAATAAATGGCAGCAGTTATTATTTTCATTAATTGTTATGGTTGTCAATCGTATTTGTTCAGAAAAAGCCTTATGACTTTTCAGGAAGTATTTATTTAAAGATAGGGGCACTCTTTGATTTTCCGTATTAGAGTCCAGCCCAGTAGGTGCTCTAATTTAGTATGATCCTTGCTCAGCATATAGCAGTGTCCAGAAACTTCATGAAACTGACCTTCCTGAACCTTGATCTTGTATGACACAGATGGATCATCCACAAAAAATTGATCATTATGTTTATGTTAAATAGAAACTATTGTTTTCTCTTTTAATGTAGTTAGCTCAGCATTTTAATGCTTCTACCTTTTTCCTTTTACTTAAGAAAATATGGATCCTATATCACAAGGTGACTTCAAAAGCACTCCCAGTTTCTATTCTGCTGTGTATGTAGAAGCTCCATGCAAACTATTATATTCTGCAATAAGAGTCGAGAAACTTTCTGTAAAGGACCAGATAATAAGTATCTAAGCCTTTGCAGGACATACAATGTCTGTCATAGCTACTTAATTTTGCTATTGGAACACGAAAGCAGCTACAGACAACACGTTAATGCTGCAGTGTGCCCTCCCTTCCCCGCCCCAGCTGCTTGCCAGGAACCAGGCTGCACAGCAGGAGGTAGGGGGGAGAAGCTAAGCCCCACCTGCACTGACAACCGCTCCCCATCACTTGCATCACACCCCCCATTTGGTGGGTATGCAAATACTATGCCATTTTATATAAGAGACTTGCTCATCTGTGGATTTTGGTATCTGTGGAGGGATTGACTGTGCTTGAAGCTGCCAGAAGGCCAAGCTCTAGAAACTTTTTAGAGTCTACCTCCTGAAAAATAAAATAAAAATAACTCCACACTAGATTTTTTTTCTTTTCTGCATTTGAAACAGATATAAATCCATTTGTCCACACAGCAGATTTCAGATTTCCACTTGTTAACAGTTCATGTCCCTATAGTATCAGAATCTGTTTGATGAGTGTAAAGTGTCCTATTGAGGGGTCAGTGGAAACTATTTGTAGAATTGTGGACTGCCAAATTCCACAGGTACAGATATCATTTAGTCAAGAAGTTCCTCCAAAGTAGCACAGATGAATAAGAATAGATGTCTTCTGTGTAAATGCTACAAATGACTTGGAGTTCACTACTTTTCAACATTTCCTGTTTTTTTGTTTCTCTTTTGTTTTTTTAACCACTCTAGCTTTTCACAGATTCTTCCTTCTGTGAGTGAACACGTCTTTCCTGTAACTTCTACCCTTAGTTCTTGTTCTATGTCTTAGACCTACATAGGATAAACCCAATTTGTCATCTTAGAAGTGGTTAATAGAAGACCATTTACTTAAAAACTAAGATGCTCCGGTGAAACTAGAGATCAGATTATGAATTAGAAAGTGGGGCTCCGTAAAAAATCCATTAGGGTAAGCATGGCAGAATGAGATGGTGATTTATCTTCTATGCCATAATAACTAATAAATAGCATAAAATTAACTGCACTCAGATCTAGAGCCTCGTTTCTTTCCTTCGATCCACAAGTGGAGCACCTAATATGTGAATAGCATTTTATTACAAATTCTGCGGGAATAAAGAAAAGAATAAGTATTAAGATTATAAGATCTTGCTCTCTTGGAACTTATGATGTCTTTTGAGAAAAAAGATTTGTATGTTTATGTAAATATAATAGGTGAGCACTAGCCAGATGAGCAAGGTACCAAGGGAAAGCTAGAGGAGTTCCAATAAAGAGATCGTGGTTGGCTGGGGTGGAGTAAATCCCCGATTAAGCCACACCTGACTCACTGAGCTTCTCTTTATAATGGGATTGACCAGGCTTCTTTATTATTTATCCTTCTCTTCCTACCTCCCATCTCCCTCTCTGCTCCCACCCCTAGCAGTTCTTTGACCTGGATGAGGCATCCAACAGTGTTTACTGAATAGAATTAGCTTATCTCCTATACTAAGTTAGTGATGTTTAAGATGTTCCATTTCATAGAACTCTTTCCTTTTCTTTATTCTACTTTTTTTTGCTTTTTGAAATTTAAAAATGAATATGTATTTTTTAATTAAAATATACATGCAAAGACATTCATACCTATCATAGTAAAATGGACAGAAGCCAATTTTTTGAACATATGGGAAAAAAATGTCTTATTTTTTGTTCCACTCTTTTGAAATGGGTTCTGTTAGGAGCTTTGCCAATGTACATTAAATGACCGGCAGCTTCTTCTGAATAGCTATCCTGGGCCAACCTTAGAGATTAACATAAGTGGATTATGTGGCATGATGACAGTAATGAGCTATTGATTTAGCGGCAAAGCTTTGCTTATAGTTTCTTATTTTTCTATCTGCCTGATTTCCTTCAAGAACTGCTTTGTCGTGTTTCTTTCCTCTTCCAGCGGAACGGAAGCCCCCCCTTTTCAACATGAATGCGATGAGTGCCTTATATCACATTGCCCAGAATGATTCTCCAACGCTACAGTCTAATGAATGGTAAGACTCTGCTATCATTTTAAATCTCTAAGAAAATCACCTTATGTATTTGGCAGTTTTATTAAATTACATTTTAAATATCTGACCTAGAAAGCATTTCATTCCTTCATTGTATATTATAATAAGTGACACCGATGCTTCACAGGCATCAACTGTCTATATGCGTGTACACACACACACACACACACACACACACACAAGTTTATTTATTTATGTCCTAACCATGGCTTGCACTGTGTTCTGTAATGCGCGTAGTAACTGAAATCCTACGGGGAACATGACCTGCTGCCTTCCTAACGAGTCTAGTCTCTCAAGTCATGATGGTCTTGTACTGATCATCTCAACTCTAATCACTTCTCAGCAGAGATAAAGGCCCTCTCTGATGTCATTATTTTTCCAGTTGTCATTTTTTAACTATATGTGTATTTAAATGTGTTGAGACACAACATATACTATCTATTCAGAAGATATATTGTTCCTTGCTGAAAATTATGACATTTTTGTAACTATCTGGGCCACAAAGAGTTATAAAGGGGAGGTGGGGACAGTTTAAAGAAGAGTGGACAAAATGGAATTTTCAAGATAGGAAGTATTTTTATTCAGAAAGCCTCTTGCTAGGTTCTCTATCCCTTATGCTTCAAATTTTACTACCTTGTTGTAGGTTGTGGATGGTAGAGGAATTAACAACTGGTAATGAAGAATATAGACTTGAAACTATGAGACTTGTTATCTTTGGGGAGAAAAATGTATATAAAATTGTTTTGTACAAATATAGTATCTGTGTTTTCTGATATATATTATGATTTGACCTTACTTTCTTATATATTAAGATATATGTGTATGTTGGTTAACTTAAAACTGTATCCTCACTCATTATCTAAAAGAATTAATTTTAGATACTATAACTTGAAAATGGTTCAGTTCTCCTGATATTCCAAAATGTTTTATTTGAAAACTCTCCTAAAATACAAAGTTTTCCCTTTAATGAAAATTGTTTTAAGTAATCAGTGTGTTCCAAAGACCCTGATTTTATTTTCTTTTGGTGTATTTGCACACACAGGACAGACTCCTTTAGGAGATTTGTTGATTACTGCTTGCAGAAAATACCTCAGGAAAGGCCAACATCAGCAGAATTATTACGGGTAATTTTTCAAATTTATATTTGAGGAGGGGGATTTAAAGTCTTGTTGTAGTGGAATATAGTAAATCATCCCTGTGGCAGCTCATCATGACAAACTGGTTTAGAACATGCCGCCTTGTCATTTATCCAGAGACAGTAGCTAGGCATAGAAATAGTAAGATTATTGCAATGTATGTGCTATATATTCCCTGTGGATAGCTTTTTCCCTATTTTTTCCTCTTTCTTCTCCCTCCCATCTCCTTTTTTGCCTTATAACAAACAATATTTCTCCTTCTTCCCCTGGTCATCATTGTGATGTTCCTGGGCCTAACATCTGCATGAACATTAATAACGGTGCTCTCAGGACAAAGTCTGCCAATGGTTCAAATGCCAACTCTGGGATTTTTCAGTTAGGTTGTTGCCAAATCTTCAGGCAACAAAGATATATAACTATATAAAGCACACATTTACATAACATTATATTGTACATGTTAGTGACAAGAGTATCATGTTAACTGCATTTATTTGATGTAAACATCTTATTTCTCAGCATTTCTTTTCATATAACTTTACTATAGACTGTATACATAGGCAGCGTGTTGCATCAACATCAGTGTAATATGTGGGGATCTTTTACAATATGAATCTCTATTTGGCACAGAATAATCCAGATTTCTTTAACCTTTTTTGTATGTATGTTTCCCAACCCTTTTTTGTTTGTTTCATCTCTAGAATGGCTGGATTTTATTATAGAACAATTTTTTTTCTTTTTTGTTTTTAAGAAAAACTCAGAAGGGTTTTATTGCCTAAATTTGTAAAGCTTAAAAATGTCAGCTGCCTTTATAATTGAAAAGCACCTTGGCTACAACACAAATTCTTGGTTTGCGTTTTCTTTTCTTTAGAACTCTGTAAACATTGTTCTGTTATTTCCTGGCTTTCAGTATTCCTGAAGAGGTTGGTCTGAGGCCGACTAGTTTTTCCACCTGAAAGTAAGTTTTTTCTTCTTGTGAGTAGCAGGCCACAGAAACATGGTAACAGCAGCAGCAGGGCAAAGGACTTGACCTTGTTCTCCTTTGTCGTTGAGCCATCACACATTCTAGACATGAACTACTTTGTATACCTCAGCAACAGCTCCACATTTCTTTAGGGGAAAATAGCAACCAAAACAAAGCTTCAAACACAAGATAATGTCTTTATTACTTTGAAGTAGGCAGAGATTTTAAAAGCAAACAACAAACAGGATGTAAAAAGTATTACCATAAAGGGGGAAAAAATGAATAAATTTGGGCTGTATTAAAATTAAGGGGGAAAAAAATGAAGATACTACAAGGATTCGAAAATAAAATTGTAAGGCTACAGACAACAAAAGGATATAAAAAGCAAGTGGCCAGAAGGTAAAGAAAGAAATGGAAGAGAATAAAACATAAGAGGTTAAACGTAAGAGCTTAAAAATCATACCCCTAAATCCGTAAAAATCAAAAGCAATCCTATTATAAGCAATAAATCAATGTAGTAAACCAACCCATTTAGGGTATTTCTAATGGTGAATAGGCTTGAGGAAATAAAACAAAATTAAATGCAAAAAATAAAAGTTCCAAAGAGGAATATAGAGAAAATGATACATGTGGAAGATAAAGGAGATTTAATATACATCAGCCTATTATTCCTGAAAGAGAAAACAAAATACAGGGAACAGTAGTTATTTGAAGATATACCTGAAGAAAACTTTTCTGGAAATAAATATTTAGATCTTTCTTTGGTTTGATTTGATTTGATTTGCTGGGTCAAATCAAACAGGCCCACTATTTATTCGTCAAATACTTATTGATTGCTGTGTATTCAGCACTATTCTAAGCACTAAGAATATAGTAGTACACCAAAAAAAGACAGTCCCTGCCCTTGTGGAACTTATAATGAGGGAGTAAGAAAATAAACAAATATATGATGCAATGCCAGGTGGTGGTAAATTCTTTGCAGAAAAATAAATCGGGGGCAAGAACAAAGAGTGACAGGAGCTGTGGTTTTAGATAAGGAGTCAAGGAAGGCCTTTCTAAGGAGGTGACATCGAAGCAGAGCCCTGAAGAGAGGAGACCATGAAACTGATCTTAAGTGATCAATAAATCACATCCTGGTGAAGCTCCTGAACTCAAGGATAAACAAAAATTCATACAGTCAGCCTCAAAAAGTTTCTTTTGGGGTGGAAAAACCAGTTGGCTTCAGACCGACCTCTTCAGGAACACTTAAAGCCAGAAAACAATAGAATAATGTTTACAGAGTTCTAAGGCAAATAAAATATATACCAAGAATTTGTGACCCAGCCAAAGTGCTTTTGAATTATAAAGGCAGCTTTATAATTTCAAGTCTCATAAATTTAGGCAGTGCAACCCTTCTGAGCTTTTTTTAAAAAAAAAAAAAAAATTGCTCAAAAACAAAATCTGGCCAATGCAGAGATGAAGCAAAAAGAAAGAAGAAGTAGAGAGAAAGAGGGAGAAGAGGTAGAAAGAAAGGAAGGCAGGCAGGAAAGACGAATGAATTAGGGACTGCAGAAACTGGTAAATATTGAATTTAAAGTGGCCCCTCCAAAATTTGTTTATTTTGCCAGCTAAAGAGACTGTACATTCTTCATTTTGAATAGATAATACAAATTTCAAAAAGCAAAAGTATAGTAGAGGGTAGAACATGGAAAGTAAATCTCCTTCCCATTCCAGGTCTCTCTCTAGTGTTAGCAAACACTGCACCTATTTTGTGCTTGTCCTTCCAGAGAAATTTTATGCATATGAAAGTAAATATTCTTTTTATTTTTGCACAAACAGTAGCAAACCATTAAAACAGTTCTACCTTTTTTTTTTTGACTTTACAGTGTGTTTAGGATAGTTTTATATTACTACATGCAGAGCTACCTCATTCTTTTTAATGACTCCGTAATATTCTCAGATGGACCACAATTTGTTTAAGCAGCCCATTTAGGATATTTCCAATCTTTTGCTATTACAAACTGTGCCGCAGTGAATATCCTTATTCATCTGTCATCTTGCACCTGTATAAGGATATCTAAAGAATAAATTCCTAGAAGTGGAATTGCTCATCAAGGTGGATTTTATTTTTTTTAATGTTTTATTTTAAATTATTATGGGTACATAATAGTTGTATATCTTTGTAGAGTACATGTGATGTTTTGATATAGGCATACAGTGTGAATTAATTAAATCAGGGTAATTGGGGTATCCATCACCTCAACATTTCTTTGTGTCAGGAACATTCCAATTCCACTCTTCCAGTTATTTTAAAGTGTACCCTAACTTATTGTTGATTATAGTCACTTTTTCATGCTATCAAATACTGTTCATTCTCTCTAACTATATTTTTGCACCCATTAACCATCCCCACTTTATCTGCCTGCCCACCCTGCTACTCTTCCAAGCCTCTGGTAACCAACATTCTATTCTCTGTCTCCATGAAATCAATTGTTTTTAATATTTAGCTCTCACATGTAAGTGAGAACATACAAGATTTGTCTTCCTGCACTTGGCTTATTTCACTTAACATAATGTTCTCCAGTTCCATCCGTGTTGTTTCACATGGCAGGATTTTATTTTTTTTTGTGGCTATATAATATTCCATTGTGTATAAATGTACCACAATTTCTTTATCTGTTCATTCGCTGATAAGACACTTAGGTTGATTCCGTATCTTAACTATTGGCAATAGTGCTGCAGTAAACATGGGAGTTCAGATACCTTTTTGATATACTGAATTCCCCTCCCTTGGACATATACCCAGCAGTGGGATTGCTGGTTGTTCTGGTAGTTCTGTTTTTAGTTTTTTGAGGAACCTCCATACTGTTCTCCGTAATGGTTGCACTAATTTCCATTTCCATCAAGGTGGATTTTAAATTTAAATAGATACTGCTGATTGTCCTCCAGAGAAGTTGCACCAATTTATAGTACCACTAACAAAGTGTGAGTACTGAAACTTTTTGGGCTTTGTTAGTCAGATCAGTGCAAAAGTTTTCTTATTGTAGTTTTAATTTATATTTCTCATTATGAGCTATGTTAAGCATGTTTTATACGTTGAAAAGCCATTTCTATATCCTTTTCTGTGACTGCTCTGTGATCTTTGCCCATCTGTCTATTAGGTTGTTTATTTTTTTCTTATTAATTTATAGTAAATCTTGGAAGTTTTTTTTCCTGTTTCTATTCTGACATTCTTTATGCTGAGATTTTGAGGGAAGAAGGTGAGGAGGGTTATGCAGAAATTTGTTAAAAAGAATAAAGTTGGAATCTAACCTTTCTTTTTCAATTAGCTATCTAGTTATTAACAAATATGTTTCAATTATCCATCTTTTTCACACATTTTCTTCCTGACATTAAAATGTCACTTTCACATTTAATCCATTTAAATATAGAACTAAGGTAAAAATCATTGAAATGGTTAAAGAACAGATGTAAATGTTATAAACATTGGCAATGTAAAAATAATAATGTGACTAGAAAAATCTAGGGGCAGGAAAAAATATATGTACTAATTTTCCTGTCTTTCAGAGTACATGGTCCATAATATTTCTCAAACTGAAATACACAGTTTAAAAAACAAAAGTAACTCCAATCTCTTAAAACTTTTCATTATCTTTTTTTTCTTCTTAACTTTAGAGAATCTTTTAGAAACAAATAACTCTTTTGGTGAAGAAATTATTAACTGAAGTTAAGCAATTATTTTAATTTAGTCTCTTCTAATTCTGTTAAATTCAGGTATACCTTAATATAATAGATTATACTTAAAATTAGCCTGTGTAGTAAGATTCCCATGTAAAATTATTTCTAGATATCCATTGCTCTCAGAGAGAGAATGACAGATGATGTCTAAAATGATATTCCGTAATTTAACAACATTTATTTCTGGATGGTGGAATTTGGGGTGATTTTCTTTTGCTTTCTTTAATGCATTTTTCCGTATCTGAATATTTAAAGTAAGAACACTTTTGAGAACAATAAAATTGTTCTTTTAAAAGGGTCTGAGACCCTTTTGATTGTAGAGGTTTAGAGAATAGTAGGCTTTGGAAAACGGTGAAGAGATGGGTGCAGGCAGAGAGAACATGAGCAAATATTAATACATAGGGATGTGAAATGCATGCATGGGGAATTATTGAGAATGTACTATGCATAGGACAAAGGAGTAGAAATGACTAGATTTGAACCTAGAAATATAAGCATGAACCTGGCTATAAAAGACCAGACTCTATCCAAGAGACAGTGAGATATTTTCAAGATATTGAGTGTTTTAGTTTTTAAAAGGCTTAAACAGATAAGAGTTTAATTATCTCATGTCATAGGAAATCCAGGACATTGGGAAAGGAAGTAGCGTAAGCAGTCCAGACCTCTAAGCAGCTCAACATTGACTCAAGTTCCTTCTCTCTTTCTACTTGACCATCCTTAGCATGTGGCTTTTATCTTCTTTGTTGCAAAATGACTGCTACATCGCCAGGACTCAGGTCTTTATTCCAGGCAGGAAGAAGAGGAGAGAGCAAAGGGTAAAACGCCTTCTCCTCATGTGCCTTGCCTTTTTAGTCTAGGAAATAAAGCCTTCCTCAGGGACTTCTGTCTATCTCTCATTGGCCAGAAGTTGGTCATTTTGTTATCTGTAACTACAGAGAAGACTTGAGTTCAGTTCCTTTACTTTCTTTCTAAGGCTTAAAGTAAAGAACAGCAAGGAAAAGAGGTTGGAACAGGGAATAAGTGGCACACATTATCTGTCACAATGAATGACATGATCAAATCTATCTTTTAGAAAGATAATTGTGTAGTAGAACACTAGAAAACACACTCAAAAATAAAAAACCCTGAGTTTAAGCCCCAGCTCTTCCACTAATTAGCTATGGAAATCACTTTTCTTCTCAGGGCCTAAATTTCCTTACCTTGAAAAAGAAAATTTTCTAAGAGCCATTCCCGCTCTAAAATTCTGTGATCCTAAGTCATAGCTTGAAGTTTACTAAAAACTGATTTGCTCTTGTATAATTGCAAGCACTGGAGTAGCAAAATGATTTACTTTCTCCCTTCCTTTCTCATCCTTGAAATGTGCAGGCTACACTTGCTTCTGGGAATGGTGTTTCGTTTTCAGAATGGACTCTTTGCAGAGGAAAAGATATTTTATAAAAGCAAGAGCAGAAGCCACAATTCCTCTGACACCAAAGTCAGAATGAAGAACAACAAGACACATAGACTGTTTTCTCATGAGAGTCCTGCCCCTTTTTTATATCTGTTTAAATTATAAAGAAATTAAATTCATTCCATCATCTAAGGCCCACTACATTACCTCTCATTTCCCCAATATCTTCAAATTATAATTTTACATAAGCGAAATTTCCATATAACTGAACGTTTTCCTTTTAAAAGACAAAACTTCCCCCTTTCACTTTTGACCATTTTCTGATCTTGCTAAAATATATGATGCATTTCTGTGCCCTCTTAAAGAGAGCATAATGAACATAATTTCACTTCTCGATGGCTCAGAGACAGTGTGTTTCATGGACTTGGGAGCATAAACAGGGCTTTCTAAGGAGCATATGCTCTTTTGCAAAATAGCCCACAAATCTCTGTTCATCTTCATTTGTTGGTTTTATTGGTAGGAGTATTAGTCATGAAATTTCTCTTTCTCTACTGTCAGACTGTCATAGAACTTACAAAGGACACCACTTCTTTTTACACCTGGTAACTCTACCTCCAACAGTTCTCAGTCCTTTATTCCCTGACTCTTACTCCCTCTTTCTAACCTGCTATGGGCTGAGAACCCAGGAAACCAGAGTATGTGTTAACAATCATTAATAATATTGAAAGTGAGGGATGGGCCAGGCGTGGTGGCTCATGCCTGTTGTCCTAGCACTCTGGGAGGCCAAGGCAGGAGGATCACTTGAGGTCAGGAGTTCAAGACCAGTCCGCAAGAGTGAGACCCCATCTTTACAAAAAATACTAAAATTAGCCAAGCGTGGTGGCACGCACCAGTAGTCCCAGCTACTGGGAAGGCTGAGACAGGAGGATTGCTTAAGACCAGGCGTTTGAGGTTGCTGTGAGCTATGATGATGCCACTGCACTCTAGCCTGGGTGACAGGGGAAGACCCTGTCGCAAAAAAAAAAAAACGTGAGGGATGTTTGTACCAAGAAGAGTTTATGGACTTTGGGGCAGTTGTCTTTACTCCTCAGAGACCCTTTTCCCTGATTTCTGGTTGTACAGCTCTTTAAAGGGGAAATGAAGTTGCCAGAATTTTGATCTTGGGATAAATTGAACAGCTGCAGTCTTTTCAAGTATGTACTGTTGACCATAGAAATAGAGAACAAAACATATAAAAGTCTGTTTTTCAAAGGGTAATATGGGCGGGGGGGGGG
>NW_012148775.1:642852-644011 GCF_000956105.1 Propithecus coquereli | reverse complement strand
AAAAAAAAGAACAGAGAAAAAGAACCAGGAAAAAAGGGTAGATTTAGGATGATTTCAGTTCAGTACCTAGTGAGTTTAAGGTCCTGGCACCATATACTCAACAGTATACACCATATACTCACAGTTTTACAGATAGAAGTTCTCAAAGGAGAGATGACTTCCTGGTTCCTCATTCAAACCACTTAAAAAAAAAATTGGTTGAAAGCAAAGGTGACGATGGCTGGGACACCTGAATGGCAATGTGCATCGTTTGGTTGAGATACATAAATCCAGAACCCAGGAAAAAGGTCTGGGCCAAGGGAGTAGCTGATTGTCAATTAAGAGCATTAGAATGATAATGAATCAAGGGGTTGATCGATGAATCCCCCTTGGAGAATGGGAGCAAGGCCCATGTCATATAAGAAAAGACAGACCCAGGAGATAAAGGTATCACAGACATTAGGAGAGTACACAGCTGCAAGGAAGGAGCCACAGTGTTGTCAGATGCCAGAGAGGTCAAGTCAGACAAGGACAAAAGAAAAAGTTGACTGGGTTTTACAATGAGTGCATCCTTGATGACTGTGGTCAAAGCAATTTTACAGGACTAGGTAGGATGAATAGTAGATTACTGTGTATTGTGGTATACATGGGGAATGAGAAAGTGGAGACAGCAAAAGTTAATTATTTTGTGATTCAGAAATTTAAGAAGGAAAGGTGGGGGAGGGGCAGCATACGGAGAGGTCCTAAATGTGAGGCCAGGCTGCTTCGTGTTCATCTGCAGAGGAGGTGGAGCCAGGACACAGGCAGAGGCACTGAAGATAGAGGCAAGAGATGTAGTTAAAGAAGCAGGGTTTCAGAAAGTGGGTAAAATAGGAACAAGAGTACTAGTGTAGGAATTAGCCTTGAACAAGAGAAAGGACTCCTCTTCCTCTAAAACAAAATAAAAAGGAAGAAAGGAATGAAGAATAAGTGTATTTTAGGTTTTTTTTGATAGAAAAGAAATAAAATTATTTTATCAATAGTTATAAAAATGAAGCTCAGAAAACAGACTTGAACTATAAAATCTCTTGATCGCATATGTAGAAATGATCCCTTTTAATTGGGAAAATAAATCTGTTAAAAATATGTATTATCTACTGTTTTATATGACCCAGTGATTCCTTATATTGCCATGGTTAAG